>NC_071288.1:5620000-5948125 GCF_943734705.1 Anopheles coustani | reverse complement strand
AGACGTAACAAGCTTCACCGTATCCAGATTTGGAGATTCGTGCCGGTTTTCTTTTTTCCCTCAACTCCATCTAGGGCCTTATCGGCAAAGGGGTCCTCTCGGGAGTTTCCTGGTTTTTCCATCTCCTCCCGGGATGCCGAGAACCTGTTCGGTTTTCTGAATGAACTCACATATCACCGATGTGCTCCACATATAGACGGTTTACGTGCTTCACTTTTCCTTGCTCAAGGCATCCCCAGGTCGCACTTCAATGCCACCCTGTATCTCCTGTCTACTTGGCCGTCCTTTCTCCCCCGTCACGCAGGCAACACTTTGCCCCGAGTACTCGTCCAGCCTCCGGAACTATCCGTTCACCGGTCGTGCGATTGAAACGATCGAGGAGTAGGAGAGAAGGAAAAATAATAACCGGTGCCCGGTCCAGGGTCAGTTCTGTTGTTTCAGTGCCAACACCGTATGTCTGTACCGCGGGTTGGGTTTTTTTTTTGCGGATTCGCGTTTCCCTCTCGTTATGCAACACGTATGACAAAATCAATCGAATCGGAACGAGAAGAAATGAAACGAACCGCACGCGACCCACGGCAGAAAACGTGAGGCAAATAAATGTACCACGCCATGTTTTAGTTCACCAAAAAGTTGGAAAAGAGGAGAGCAAACGTTCACCAATGGCACCAAAGGCTCTCAATTCAAATTCGCGAAAAGGTTTTAGTCCTCCAACGTTGTGTGATTGATGACGATGTGCGCGTTCGGACGTGTCAAGTTAAACTGACGGAGTATTCGCCCACGGAGCCCGCGACTTTCAGACGGAGCGATTGTTCGTGCCGCTGATTGTACTTGAAGCAATGACCATCGCAATGAGCCGATTATGGAGGCCCCCCCCCCCCCCCCCCCCAATTTGCGCCGTCCTGATTTGCACAGGTTCACGAAAGACAAGTAACCGCGTCGGACGTATTGCCACATCATAAAGATAAAGAAATTCAGCTTATCCCACGTGACGGAAGGTGTAGTGGTGGGAAGGGCCATTCACATAGGGCCTTTTGTACAAGCAATAATTTTCCTCTCCCTTATCTTAATGACTAAGTAATAAGTAAAAAAACTTTTTAATCGTCCTATGGAACCTGGCGCAACAAATAGAATCTACGGCAGAGATGTCAAACATGCGGCCCGGAAGAACGCTGGATGCGGCCCGCGACCCCTTTGACACAATTCTTGGAATGTTTTAAACCTTTAGTATTGGCTTTCGTTTGAATGACAAACATTCATTGTGAATGTGCTTCCACGAACTATGGATTTTATTCCAGCAAGAGGGCTAAACCACTGTCAATTCAAACAATTTCTATATGAAAGCCGTACTCATCATTGATTCACATTAAGTCGACGTATGGCAGTGGACAAGAGCAAAGGTTTTATTACATTTTTCCCGACAAGCAAACAAATCTGATTAATTATAGTTAGCAGTCTCAATGAAATGAGATGTGTAGAATAATTCGGATTATGTTTTTTTATAGAATGCACTTCAGCCAGCTTATGTATGGTAAACTTCTCATTAGGATTTGTTTTAGAAAGCATTTTCATCATCCATTGGAAACGGTGAGGAGCAAAAACTCCGACGTACGCGCATTGAAGATATGCAATCGTTTTCCGAATTCTAACGAAATCATATCAAGTTTATTTAAACATATTTTGCAATTCAATACTATTGTGATTTTTGGTAGAGAGTTAAGATAAGTAAAAGAGCATAAGTACTAAAGACAACTGATTGCGCGAATTTCTTTTAGAATGCTCTTGTAATTTTGTATTTCTTATAGAGTTGTACACTACACTAAGTAATCACTCGTAGTCAGGCATACTGAATCATCATATTATGCCTTGTTTTACTGAAAACTGCTGATATAATGATAAAGCTTATTTCATAATAATAAAAAAATTGATATGATTAATAATAAACAGATTAAAAAATCGATATGATTCATAGCAATTTTATAAGAGGCAATATAATACACTAAAAAATTTAAAACTGTAAAACCTGATTCATTGTTATGTTATAAGAACCTATTTTCATGAATCCAACCAATGGATACTTTTTGGCCCGCAAACCTAATTTGGAAAGAAATGCGACCCGGTTAACTGAGTTTGACATCACTGATGTACATGCATGTGATTAAGCTCTATATTTCCCTTTCTGTAGTAATTCGAATTTGGTCTCTCAAATGTTCGATTACACTAACTACATTTGATGTGCAATATATAAAAAAACCTGTATCTGATTTTGAAAACAAATTGAAGAATATTGAAGAGAATAAATACAAATAAACCTCCCTTCTCCTCTTGTTCTTTCTGAAACATGTTTTAAAAACACAGGGAATATTTATCAATTGTTTACAAACACAAGTTGATGCATAACTGAGCTTATGTGTTGGGTAATTGCAGTTAAAATCACATGCAAGGTGCAGTTTCACTTTTAGTGTGATGCTGACAAACACATCAATCTTTGTGCACGGGCCCGCTTTAATGTTGGACAGTATCTAAAAAATCCTGCATTCGGGGAAACCCCAAGTTTTCCGTCCACATGACGTATTTAAAAAAAAAAACCAACTGAAACTAGTGAACTGGCCGTTGGTTTGTTTATGGACTCAGCTCAACCGGCTTCGGTCATTGAGAAATTCCCGCTAGCATTCCCCCGCCTTCCTTTCACTCTCTCCGCATCCAGCGTTCTCCACTGCAGTCTTGCATTCGTCCGATGCGATCGGCGGGTTCTTTGGTGGGCTCAGTTCAAGCGATAGTTCAGTAAGTGACGACCAGTGCGACCGTTAACAGCTCGCCGTCCTCGTGGTCACCGTCCAAGGAGACCCCGTTTTCGTTGACCGTCTCCCGGGAAGTCAGGAAGTGCACCGACGAATCGAACGTGAATGCAATATTTGACGATTCTGTCTTCCAAAAGTGCACCGTCAACCGTCGAGTTTCGGTGGTTCGTGTCCGTTTCCGCACCTAAAGGTAAACATATTTAGTTGCGGCACTTATTTGCACTTTCGATAGTGTTTCATTTTTGCGTTTCCTTGCTTGTAATTATGTTTTTTTTTCGATTGTTAAACAAGTGGTTTTGTTGTTTAATGAAATACAAGCTGTTGTTCAACGTGATGACGTTTACTTTAAATTCAAATTTCGCGAATGGGTTGGCAGTTTGTTTTTTTATTGGCACAGAAACCTTATTCCATGGGCGGTGGTTCTACGAAAAAGGACAGCAACCTCGATTTACGAGCGCGTACAAATAGTGTCTCGAACTGGAGACTCATTCCATTTGCCATTCTGTTCAACGGTTCCACTATAAATGTCGCTTTGTTTAAGCTATCAAGTTTAACGACATTTTTTACACAACACCAATCATTCATGTCACTCTGAGGCTCGTAAAATAGTTTGTAGTAAAAATAAAATTACATTGTGTTAGTTATGTCTTGGGTTTGTAAGAATACATACAAGAAACATGCTTTTATTTGAAAATCCTCTTTTCAATCGTGTGAGTTTAAAATCTTTTTCAATCTTAATTCATCTAATCAATTAACGGACAAACATCCTCAACCTTTGCGTCAATAACACTTGAAGTGCTGGAATGTTCAAGCATGTAATGCTCCGGAGGGATTGATGATCCTTGATGAACTTCGGTCGGCGCCTTAGACACCGTTCGAGTGCTGGCGGCAGTTCTTCGATCGATTGAAGCCGGTAAACGGCTTTATGCAAACCACTTTGGCAGCTGAGACTTTATCATCTGTTCTGTTCCGCTGGTTAGATTAAAGTGCTTCAATGAAGCGACAAGGGAATAACCGTCACTTGAAGTGCGACCTGGATCGTCTTGTCTGCACAAATCTGGGCAACGTGATTGAAATGAAACTTTTCTGCTTGGAGGAAAGTGGAAGTAGGCGCACGTTGCTGGGCGGTTGTTGTTGTGTTGCTAAAGTAGGCGTTGCTGAGGAGTGGGACAAGCCAGCGAATCATTTTCTTCCTTTCCATTTTGCGAATCAATGTTTACAATTCAACATTTTCGAAAAGTTACTCGTTTCGCCTGTAAGTGTATGCATGTTTCTATGTCTTTTTCTTTGAGTGCTAAAGTTACCACTTTCAGCTCGATTAAAGACGTAATCGACACCACCCTACACGTTAGGCAGCAGCGCGACCTTTCGCGTTTCCTTCCGTTACGCCGTGGTCATTATTCTTACCCGGAGCGAGCCCGCAAAGTTTAGAAACTTTATCTACACCGGATCGGTGAGCTGCTGGTTTGCCCGGTTTGTACGCCTTCGGTTCAAGGTGGGCACCCACGACGAGGTGGTTGTGCGTGTTGCTGCTGGCGAAGATCACCACCGCAAGTGTCGAGTGCGTCGTGGCTCGAGTGTCAGCGGTTTACCGACGCCGAAGATCAGCAACATTTGCTTGGGAAGGCTGGTTGAGCCGGTATTTTCGATGCTGGTGGGAATTCACGCAATTTGAAAAATCCCCTTTCGATCGGGCAACGAGTTTTTTTTTTTTTGTGTTGAGGTGAACCAAACCGTCCCTCCTCCTGGCGCCAACTTTCGCCAACTCAAACCAACAACCGGCCTCGCGCTGGCGAGATGGTTTGAAAGTGTAGCGTTATGATGGCCATCGCACAGGGTGCGTTATGAATATTCCGATGAGTTCGGCGCCGACCGTGGTAGCATGCAGTTGCGGCACGTGTCGTCGATGTCATTCGCGCTTCCCGGTGTAATTGGAGGTTTGAATAGAATTTGTGTTCCAAAATCGACCGTTAAAGGATTAACGCTGGGTACTCGGGGGGTTTTGGGGGAAAGGTGAGCACGTGACGCCTCAAAGATGGATATATTAGTTCTCGATTTACGCAAGAGAAAGTGCACGAGGAGGGTCAAGAAGTGTATCGAGTTTAATACATATCAATCGTACTTTGCAGGTCGTGCATTCGCAGAACGTTCGCTACCACTGACTGAGGATGGCGGCTCTAATTACGGCGCTAGTTCTCTGCCTTGGTGTGCTCTTCGCCGGAAGCAATTTCAGCGACGCCCAAACAACGATCGGTGCGACAGTCGTGTTGGACCCACAGGATGTGACCGTAATCGTGGGCGAACGGAGTGAAATTTTCGCCAAAGTGCGTGGTCCACTAGCTCAAGATGTCCGGCTAAACTTTTCCTCCGAACACGTAAACTACCTGCAAGTGGATCCGACCAGTGTGGAAATAAAGGCGCCCTCCTTGGGTGGTGGCTACGTCGACAGTAGCTACGAGATCACGCTCCTCGGTGTGTCACCCGGACAGTTCGACCTAACGGCCGCCGTTGTACCGACCGGCTTCATCGACGATGCGGCCGCGTTCATACGTGTAACCGTCGCCAACTCACAAACCATCATTGTCGTCTCCAATGTGATCGGATGGATCTATTTTGCCGCCTGGACGGTATCCTTTTGGCCACAGATGATCATCAACTACCGACGACAGAGTGTGGTCGGACTTTCATTCGACTTTCTCACGCTGAATCTCGTCGGACACTCGGTGTACGCCGCGTTCAACTGTGCGCTTTTCTGGAGCGGTTACATCGAACAGGAGTATCTCGATCGAAACCCGCGTGGCCTTAACCCGGTGCTGTCAAACGATGTAGCATTTTCGATACATGCCACACTTGCTACGCTGCTGACGGTGGCCCAGTGTTTCATCTATGAGGTAGGCACGAAAGGCACGTAATGCACCGATGGAGAGCACTGCACTTATCCAAATGTTACTCTGTATCTTTCCAGCGTGGGGAGCAAAAAGTGTCCCGCATTGCCTGGGCTATCATCGGAGTTTTCGTCATCGTCATCGTAACCGCCGGCATTCTGGTCGGCACCGAAACGTTCCACTGGCTCGACTTCTTGTATGTGCTGAGCTACATCAAGCTCTCGGTGACGTTGATCAAGTACGTACCGCAGGCGGTGCTAAACTTCCGGCGGAAGAGCACCGTTGGATGGAGCATTGAAAACGTTCTGCTGGATTTTACCGGTGGAATGCTGAGCATGTTGCAGATGCTTCTGAACGGCTACAACTATGGTAAGAAGAGAGTATATTCGAGGGCTAAGACGATAGATAGTTCGAAATTAACCTTGTTTTTACTTTTTATCTACGCAGACGATTGGGCATCAATCTTTGGCGATCCGACCAAGTTCGGGCTCGGTTTGTTCTCGGTGCTGTTCGACATTCTTTTCATCGTTCAACATTACGTTCTGTACAGGTATGAGAGAAGAACACCCTGGGATGTGGTGCACGATTGCCCGTCCCGCTAATGCAGCTAATTCACTCAAACTCCTACTGACAACATTTTAAACCATTTTGTATTTGTCTAAACCGTACACTTTTTTGTACATCGTTCCCTATTTTTGCAGAACCCCGAAAAAACGGATTGATCCGATCGAATCTAACCTAGAAACATTGCTCAAACAACCGCATGCCATTACCAGTACTGACACCGAATAACAACACCCGTTAACAACAACTGTACAACAAAACACACTGCCGCTCAAACGGCAACCGTCACTACAAAATTAAACTATACACGCCCACACGCGTTCGAATAGAGAACGTACCATTTAAAAGCGGATTTACAGAGAAAAATTCTAACACGTTCCACACAGCAACAGCGCATGAAACACTGGTTTGTCGAAAACTCTACTACATTCTAACTCTCTACACTTTGCTTTCTATTGGCTTTCTTATTTGCTGTTCAATTTCCTAAACTCAAACTTTCGAGCTATCAGATAAAATACGGACGATCGTTTCATGTACAACCTCTAACATCTCACCCTTTCTTCCGTGGCACCTTGCAGGAATGCGAAGGACGCGAAAAATCTTCAGGAGGAATCCTCGACCGCCACCACCACCACCGCCAGTAATGGTGGCAGTAAGGACAGTTTGCCGTAGACGACGTACATACGAGACCCCGTTCTCTCTTCCTCTTTCTCTTACTTCTCTAGTACGCGACTAGATATATAGATATGTTTTTTTTTCGATTGCTAACACAATCGTTGCCATACACTGACTGCAAGCCTTTGGTGATACTGTGATGGGAAGATGGTTCGTTCGGTAGCAGTGTCGCACAAAATAGACACCCGGAAGCGATCCAGCCAACCAAGCAAAAGGCTAAAGCGACCCAGCGGCATTTGCATACGAGATGCCAATAGATGCTCACTTTTTTTTAAAGTGATTTTGTTATGCTAGCTGATAAGATAGATCGGATATTCGGTCCGTCGTTCGGACCAGGCCACAGTTTTAACGATAGGAACGAAATAAATTAACGTTTGCATAGTTTTAAGTCAACAATGGGCATGCTTTGCAATTTATTTATCCTTAGATTATTAAGGTTGTAGCGAAAGAAAGATTTAAAAATTGATGTGATATTCTGTCAAATTTGCCAATCTATTTATTTGTATCATTCTTTCTACCTCACAGTATCCTGGACCATTGGATTAATTTTAATAGGTAAAACATACAAACAGTCTTGTACGCGAAAAACAATTCTTACCTATTTATATCTTATTCCTTTCAGCATCCACTACTTCAGCTCAAACCAACCCCACAAACCAGGCGCACCTTCAAATTGGCCCCCAGGATGCAACGGTTATCGTTGGACAAATGCAAAATGTTACCCTGCGGCTGCACGGTACCCTTTCGGAACGTGTAATCGTTAATTTTACCCAAACAAACGTGACGGCCGGTAATGAGTACGTCAAAGTAATTCCATCGTCGATCGAATTCGATCCTATACCGTCCAACGTGATCGATCGGTCTGAGCGCGTGTCGCTCGTTGGGCTTCGCGCCGGAATATTTGACCTGCTGGCACACGCCTTTCCGGCGAGCGATTTAATTGACCAAAGTCAAGCGTTCGTGCGTGTGACGGTTGCCAAGTCGTGGAAGCTTATTACCCTCTCGTCGACCATCGGGTGGGCTTACTTTCTTGCCTGGACGTGGTCCTTCTGGCCACAGATATGGGAAAATCGTACCCGTGCCAGCGTGGTCGGGTTGTCGTTCGACTACCTCGCCCTGAATCTGGTTGGTCACACGATGTATGCAGCGTTCAATTGTGCGCTGTTCTGGAACGGTTCGGTGCAGGAGGAGTATCTACGGCGCAACCCTCGGGGTTTGATTCCGGTGCTAGTGAACGATGTGGCGTTTTCTTTGCACGCCGTATTTGCCACCACACTCATCATCGTACAATGTTTCTTCTACGAGCGTGGCCAGCAGAAGGTGTCATACACGGCACGTGCCCTGATGGTAGTCTTTGGACTGGTGGTGTTCATATCGGCCGTGCTGGTAGCAACTGGGACGTATCAATGGTTGGATTTCTTTTATGATTTAAGCTTCATAAAGTTGGCCGTTACGCTCGTCAAATATATACCGCAGGCGGTGCTAAACTATCGTCGTAAGAGTACCGTCGGTTGGAGCATTGGGAACGTCCTACTGGATTTTACAGGTGGTTCCTTCAGCATGCTCCAGATGCTAGTCAATGGCTATAATTACGGTAGGCTTAATCATGGCGCAATAGTTGTTACACAAAAAACCTTCAATTTCTTCCTCTTAACCATATTTCAGATGATTGGGATTCAATCTTTGGAGATGGTGCCAAATTTGGGCTTGGATTTTTCTCCGTACTCTTCGACGTGCTCTTCATTGTGCAGCATTACGTTCTCTACAGGTTGTATAAGATAACGGAAATTTTAATTCGACGAAAACGGGAGTTTTTTTTTATCGATTTTTTAAAACAATTTTTCACAGGAACTCGAACTACATTGAACTACGTGGAGAAAACTATCCCGGTCCTGGAAGTGTTACCACTGCACCTCCCAACGGTGTGTCCACATAAGTTTATAGAATGGGTATGATGTTTGTAATGTAGACTGAACGGCAAGAAGGAATAGCAAAACAACTTGCTAGAAAATATGATCTATTCAAAAGACTTGTTTCAATAAATAAACTAAACGTGTAAGATTTAAAAATGGGGTTTGGTCCACGTGTTTGCGTAACCGGGATTTTCAAATTGTCAAAACCTAAATGTTTGATCAACGCTCATTGCTCCACACACATTTTAAATTCCGGTTTCGATAAGGTATCTAGCGGATCATCATGATGCAGCGTCTTGCTAGATACTTAAAAAATGGACAAATTGTATTTCCATTATGTTGTTTACCGTAAAACAAAAGTTTATTCAAAGGGGTAAGTTGCATAAATCAATTCAGGGAAATCAAGATTACTGTATCGAAACAATAGGAATCGTGGTATCTCAGAAAATTGAGGCGAATTCGCTTTTCGCTTGCCTGCGGGCGAATTGCTGTGATTGATCCCCAGTTGTAGTCCATCTAGTGGTGGGAAAATCGAATCTTTTGATTCAAATCCATTCTAAGATCCGGATCACGAACCCGAATCCCAATTCTTGATGGATTGTTAGTCGTGAAACGATGTAAACCAATCAATGCCGGCCTGTAAATCATTTATCCTTATAGTTTAATCGCACGTAAAATCTCCAATCCATAGATTGGATCCATCTATGTCCAATCCATAGATCCATCCAAATTTATCTCATTATCTCTATATCTACTCGTTACGTGGCTAATTCGACTCACAACAAATTTAAACAGATTCGGATCAAGTCAGAACCGAATCAAATTGAGTCTCAAACAAATAAAATCGAATCGTAAACAAATCAAACTTGATTCGAATTTCAAACAAATCAAATCTTTAAATTCCGTCAAATTGGATCCAAATCATTAGAATCCGTCAAATGAGACTCGAATCTTTGGAATCCGTCTAGGGATCGAATTTTCGAATCTTCCGAATCCCGATTCTGCCAACACTAGTACCTTCTCTATCGTAAAAAGTTTCAGTCTTCATCTAGTCGTTCGTGCGTGTAGTGCTCGGAAGCGGCGGTCGTTGAACCAATTTTCCCCCTTGCCACAGCAGCACAAACGACCCACGGTCCATAAAAATCCTTCGCAGCAGTGCAGTGGTGTAGTGTTCCGCCTAGTGCAGCCGACACAATCGGTGACCGTTTGTAAGAATCTGCGAGCTATCCACTAAGAAAAAAATCTCCGTCCCTGAAATCTCCGTTTCATCCGATGTCTACCGATTTCCCTTTTCCATCATGGACTCTCAGCTTCCTGTCCGTTTCACCACACCCCTCGCTGCGAGCGGGTTTCAGTGATTATCGAGCGTTTGCAGGATTGTTAATGGGATTCTTCTGCTCGTCCATCATACGTCCTTGATGTGTGTGTGTGTATGTGTGTTTGTTAAAGATTCCTGAAAAGTGCATACTGTTTTTGTTTGCAAAATACTGGTACCACGAAACAAAACGTTCAAGATCGAACATGAATTGAGGTTATGAATGGTGCAAGTTTGACGTTTCAGTTCCGCAGATTTGACAATTGTGTGTTGTGTTAAAAAAAAACTCTGGAAACTAGAAAAAAATTAAGTGAAAAAATATGAAAAATGTTGGTGTATAATCGCCATAAAATTTTAATTTCAATTGTAACACTAATATTCATATATCGACAATCGATGTCGAAAGAGCCGACGAAAAGTTGATACCGAAAAGCCGATTGAGCTGAGGAACAAGAGCGCACAAACATTAATTAAGTTTTCCCATCTTGTTTGTCCTTGCACATGTAAATTTGATTCCTTTCCATGGGAAAACTTTTGCTACCAGAGCCCATTTTCTGATTGGGTTCGAGCTTTTCGTGAGGGGGAAAGCGTTTTTCTTCATTCTTCAATTAAGCCCCGCCTGTCAGCGTTGTCCCTTATTGGAAAAGTTGAACTGGAAATTTCGTTCCATCGCGAAACGGCCCGTGGTAAATTTATGATAATTTTGTGCAAATGTCCCAAACTTCGATTTCGATTTATTTCGGTGTGGTGGTTCTATTTTTCGAACGCCCTTTCGATTTCCCATAGAATGGGCTTGAAGGAAGGTGGCTTTTCTACCTTTGGGGATGGTGGATCAAGTTTCACCGCCACCGAATGGTGTAGTTTTTCCGTAGCATTCCAATTAGTTTGCTGCTCTGAAGATGAATGAAAACCGCCTCTTCGTTAATTTAATGGCGGCATTGGATTTCGCGTGGTTCGTTCCGCAATTCTCAAGAGTTGTCTCGAAGCGGCGCATCTACATTCATTCATTAATATGAGAGCTTCTTTCCGTTTCCCACCACCCAGGCCAAGTAATGGCGAGATCCGAAGTGTGCTCCCCACCAGGAACAGATTAGAGTCTAGGTTTGAATTTATAGATGTTTCACTAGCGTCCTTCTGCCGCGACCGAGCCAGTGAACCATAAGGCCAACCATCAACATTTTTTAATGAGAGTTGCAACACTTCTTTTCACAGTGCGTGGCCCATTTCCTAAGGCCGATCGTAAATTTGCTCCCGTTGCCTTGTTCCGAAATTGGAGTGTTTGCGTTTTTATTTAGGAGTGCTGTTGAAGCGAACCGAACGATGGATTCTTCCCCGAACGAGATCCCCAGACCATGTGCCAATGGATGATGGATTGATGGAAGGGAAACAGACCTGGGGGAGAGGTGTGCTAGAGGTTGAGATTCGATAGCTTTCACCAGTAGGCAACCGCTGCGATTCGTATATGTACCCGGTATGCAACCAGTAGTACCGAAATGGAAGTTGGTACAGGTTTTCTAATATACCCCCATGTAGGCACCTCCCTCGGAACAGGTTGCATTGATTCGCCACTGACCATATTAACGACGGCTGGCAACAGAGGATAGTTAGGCCCGGGGTTGGCTCTTCCTCCGATGGCGATCGCACAGGAAAAATGTTGCTCCGGTTTGGTCAGGCAATTGCCTTTTGCTCACTTCTCCTTGTCGCCCGTATGCCGGAAGGTAGCCACCGTCGACGGTTAACGAGAGCCGGAAGTTCGCCGTGTATGCCCCAAGCCGCGACTGAAAACGATCCACTCGACCGCTAGGGGCTGATGTGCAGGGTCGTCAAAGCAAAGACCAGGTCTACGAGTCGGGCCACCATTTGTAGAATTGATTGACACTCGTGTGACACAAACGGTAAGGTAGACGGGCGGGGTAAGGCTCAACTTGACGGCGAATGTGACTTCAGGGCTGCAATAGTCCTACGGCAGCATCCGCTAGAAACCGGGTCACCGGGCAAGGAATGAAATCTGTCAACAGAGTTGCGTTTCGATAGACGGCTGGGCGTGGACCATACAAGGCCCTCCTCTGAGCTGTTTGCTGGTAAAGTGCCTACCGATGGATATTTCATTCACTTCAGATGTACCAGCTCGTTCTGCATGGCGTGTTGGATTATTGAGGGTTCGAGAGGTAATTCAGTCACACCCAAATTCACAAGTTCAAAGGCCATCGCTGGCTGTGGACTTGTTGACTTTTTAGTAGAACTCTCCCACCCGCTCGAAATGCAAAGTTTGCTATAGCTGACCGGGGACTTTCACTACCCGGTCGGCACTGCACTGCATATTGGAAGTTGGCCGAGGTTGCACGACCCTCACAGATTTGGTCGTAAATTTTTCCGCACACCTGGGGAGCAACAAACCCCTCGGGTCGAGTACTGGAGGTGAACTCGGTTCGTTCGCTTAGAGTTCACGTTCCCTTCCCATCTTCGCATGGCTTATAATTCTCGCCAACCGCCAACACAACTGCTAGAGGCCTCCCCGGGGGCCCGCGCCACCGATGCCGAGAGTGGATGGCACTTTGACAAGGTTTCAAAAATAGATAAATCAGCACACAACCACCACCACCAGCGTTCGGTCCGTTTCCAGTGGTGACGGCAACGACGGTGCCATTGGTCGCGACCCGTAAGCCGGGGTGGGGTAAAAGGGAGGCACTCTTGTGGAGGGGCAAGTATTGCAAGTTGTACCAACCGATGTTACGATCTCTGAACCTGCCTTCCTCACGGCGTAGAAAAGGCACGGTGTGTTGGAAGTTTTGTTTTGCTCCATCCTTTACGGAACACTTTTCGATACCGGGGTAGCTCCCGGGGTCCACCAGTTGGATTGACTGCCGGTCGGCTTTTCGTCGGTAGTACCCGTCGTTGTCGTCGTCGTCGTCATCGTAGTCGTACACCGTTTGGCCTCGTAAGGCTCCTCGGGCTCGTGATTTATCAAGCGACCCAGGCTTGCTTCGAACATTGTAGTGGCCGCATAAAACATGCAAACTATGCAACTCACCCCCCCACCCATCATTCCCATCCACCGGGTCGAAGGATATTCGACACCGTGGTGACGGTGAATTGTTCCACCGTGGGGTCATGGAACCATGCACACACACGCTCGTTTGTGTGAATAATTATAATTGGAAATTTCAACCAAAATGGCTACGACACACGTGAGCCTTTTTCGGTGCATGGCCAAGTTCTTGGGTGCCTTATTTATGCACATTTTGAATAGGCAATCAGTGAACTAGTTTTGTAAGTAAAATAATATAGAGTTCGGTAAAATTGGTCGTGAAACACACAACGAGTTTGTAACTCATCTTAAGTCAATCATCAATAAGACTTTTATTTTAGGTTACACTCCTCTATACTATCTAACTCACATGTTAATTTTTTACTTCGTTCCTTTCTTTTGCAGCACATCGTCGGCTCGGGACGGAGAAAGTAAAGTGGCCCAAAAAGCACTGTGCAAAAAACCACACCGAAAACGCAAGCAAGCGACAAAGGAAGATGCTCACCCCCGTGATGTTGAGTCACGATTAGATCGATGATCGTACGACCGGAAGATTGATCGCTGCTCCACCAGCCCAGGGGAAGAACGAGAAATTCCTTTCCAAATCCCCTCGCAAGAAGCGAGCTTGAAGCAGCACAACGCGAAACACACTCCAGAAAAGAAGTAAAGAAAGGCGCAAATTTCTCCCGCAAATGAGATCGGCCAGGCGGGAAAAGAAACCCCCGATAAATCTGCTCCGTTTCTTGCGCCACTAAAACCGGCGAACCCGGAAGCTGCGGCGGTGGTGGAGGTGGCGGTGGTGGTCAGCTGCTGACAAGAGGAGAAGCAACAGCAGCAGCAGCCTGTCCGGCGGATGTGGGTTGCGGGTGTGTGGGTCCGTGTGTTTTCGTGTACGTCCGAGCGCGTGTAGTTGTGAATATATTGCATCTTCTCGTGATTATCGTCATCAGCGTCTCAGCTCGTCGCCGGGCGAAGGAAACGTCGCGGAAAGCGGTGCGTCGAAAACGAAGCGGGTTCCGAGATTCGTCAAGTCTTCGCGATCGCCGCGTACGATCGTTCCGGGGCGGGTTTTCGTTGGTGCGCGCCAGCACGACCACTTTTCCAGTGAAGCAAGAAGCACATGGTGTGTGTCCCCAGGGGGGGTGGGTGTTTGGGTGCGATTGCGTGCGAAACACACCGGGGTCTCAAGTGGTTCCGGCCTACTGTGTGACTACTAGGCGATCGTTTGTTTAAACGAAAGCGAAACAGAAAAATAATAATAATTATCATTTAAGAAAAAAAGGAAAAGCTGTGCAAAATCCCACACCCTCCCATACGGGGGTGAGTGTCTGTGTGTGTTTGTGTGTGTATGTGTGTGCAGCCACCGTGGTCGAAGGGGAAGAGAAAAGAGTGTTCCGTGCCGTACCGGTTGTTTTTCGTGCTTGGAGCGTTAGTGAAAGTGTTGGCAACATAAAAATATCTCCAACACGCGCGAGACAGCACGGACGCGTTTTCGCGGACTCGGGAAGAAAACAGCGGCTAGCACCGGACCGGGGCCGGGGTGCCAAGAAGAGGTCGGCGGAATAATTTGCCCAGCGTGGGCGCGCAAAGAATTTCGGCCGCTTGGAGGTAAAAACCAGCACCGGCGCACACTTAATCGGCCGCGCGCAACGGTCGACTGCAGAGCGCTACACCGGGACACGACGCGAAATATTTCGCTGCCAGCCATCGTAGCAGACAGCTGGATCCGCTCGCTGCACCCTCCTTCTCCCCCCGCTCGACGGAGGAATCCGCGTAGTAAAGCAGGAACGAACCGCGAGCCGGCGGTTTTCAGCGAACGACGCCTAGGCGCTTCTATTTCGGGTCGCCATTCTGACAACAAAAAGCCGCCAACCTGGAACTAATGGAATTAGAGAACATTGTGGCCAATACGGTCTACCTGAAGGCGCGCGAGGGTAAGTAACGGGGTCGGGGGTCGTGCAGGGGAACATAATTCGTCCATAAGTGCATCATCGACCAGCGGGGCGCTATTTTTAGCCCTCTCCTGGCCGCGGCATTATCAAAGCCCCTCCGGGGTGTCGGGTAAGGGAAGAGCGATGGACGATTCTAATTTAGGGGTCCCTGTGCCACATATCTTCCCATCCCGTGTGTTTGTTTGTTTACGCGCTAGAAGTAGTATGTTTGTTCGCCGGTAAAAAGGCCGCCCGCTGGCGAAGCATGTTTTCTTCGGCGGGAACATCATTTTTAACACCAAACGCCAAACACATTACATACGGCAACACCCGGTAGTTACTCTCCGGTGTGCAGAGAGAAGAAAACTACCGCATTGATTGCGATAAGATTGGTAGGAAGTAAGAAGTAGGAGGGTACTGTCTGAGGCGAGAAAAGGGGTTTTCATCGTCTCATACGGATGATTGATAGGACCCCATGGGGTTGGCTCGTTTTTTGTTTGGATTCAAGGTAACATATTTCTTCGTATTTCGCTTCAAATTGGGGAAGATGGAGTCTCGGTCTGCCCTGAAATCATTTGTGAAATATTGGTAACAAGGCCAAAAGTATGTCCAATATTTTAAAAAATTTGATGATCCATTGCTTCTTCATCTTATACCTCAGTACAGTTATTGAAATCAGTTTCCTCGACCTTCGCAAGCTATCCTGGAGATGAAGGTATCTAAGTTTATTTTATAAAGAATGTAAGAATTTGCTTGTATGATTTAACTTATGTGAAAATAGTTGTTAGAGGAACTTCCAATCCGTGATTCCGGATTCGCTCTAGCAAGCTCTCGTCAACTTGAAGGTGAACGAGATCAGGGATAAGGAAGAATACGAATAAGCGCGTTGAGCCAAAAACTACTCTTTTTTGTTGCAAGCGTAAGCGGGGGAATATAATGTAAATTTTTGGTTGTTTTATTGAAAAATAAAGCTTCCTAAAAATCTTCAATTAAAGCTGCCCTTCAAATTGGCCAGAAGCACCTGATTTTCCAAAAGACTTTCTTCAAAAAATAATTGCTGATATTTAAATGGTTGAATACTACTTGAATTTGAAAATCTAAGTGAATACAAACAAAGCCTTGTTTGTCGATGCGTCATATAAGATAATAAAACAGTGATTGAACCAGAGAAAAATATGCAGGTATTACCAGAACTCTCTCGTAGTTTAACTTTCGTTTAATCTTAAACTAGACTTCGAAACCGTTAGAACTTGCCGCTTACTTCCACCTTGTACGTCATTACCCGAATAGTCTGATGGGCGTACCGATTTCATAACACCATTGCGCTCGTTGCGGCAATCAGAACTCTGCTACAAAATGTTGATCAATTACTCTGATGGCTGGCCTAGTGTGTGCACGTGTGTGCTTCCTCTGGCGAACATAAATTCGCTGCTGAAGATTCAATAATTCAATATGCCGTTGCCCCCGGCGTCCGATCTTCACATCGGTTGCGCCTCAATATCGGGTCGGGTTTGCCCACTCGGGTTTGATGAGAAATTATTGCCCACTAGCGGCCCCGGACCCTCTAGGCCTGATTCTGGGAGAGGGGATAGGGTGTTGGGGAATGATGGAGGCTGTTGATCTCGTTCCCAGTTGACCCCCGTCTTAATTGGTCGTAGGTGTGTGGTGGGTGGTGGGCAGTCAATCTTTAGCAATCAATTACTGGCAATTAAAATTTAATCAACCTTTTGCCTTCTTCCCCCCCCCAACATGGCGGAGAGGGTTGCGTATCGTTACATCGTCTCTGCACTGAGGGTGGGGGTCCCAGAAGGAAGACGTGCGGAGAGGTACCAGAAGTTTTGAAATGGTCTTATGGACCACACGAGCCAAGGTATCAGCTGTCGACCAAATTGGATAAGGCCCGTCGGGGGAATCGGTGTGGTTAATTGTTTGATTTGGATTGAATTCTTTCACGCAACACGATGACGAAAAAATACTACCAACACGTTTGAGCAATGTTCCGAAAAAAGGTGTTTGTTTGCATTTATTAATTTTTTTACCCATCGGGAGCGCCAAGTTAAAACGGCCTAGAGTGTGTGACGTCAGAGGAGCGTCGGCTCTTCTAGTATATACCGCAACAAAGGCCTCCGTTATGCTGGCCTTGGCCCCGGTGGCTTCCGACATCCGGGACTACTAACCAAACGGAACTAGCGTTTGGTGGTCGAAGGCCGGGGGAGGGGGCCACGAATTTGGAAATTGGACGACGGTGTTCGGCCAAATACGAGCTCTCGGCACTCGGAACCCTCGTCAGTTGTACAAACATGAAGCGCGCGTACACTTCATACTAAAGTGTGCATACACCGCTCCGTTGGTCGTAATCACTTTTCCATAGCGCTTCCCTTTTGGCCCGGCTGTTTTGTGACGTCACTGTTGCCTCACATTGCACTAGGAAGCTGGGAGAGGAAAACACGGCGTGAACCGACCTCTGTCAACGCTCGGTAAACATTAAAAGGCCTCCGTGTACTCTTCCCCCTGTCCGCTTCCCGCAATGTGTGCGATGGATAAGAGTTCGTTAAAAATAGTTCCAAAAAGCTGTTGCGCCACCGTGAGGCGGAAAAGGGGGAAAGGCGGACTAGAAATACATGGTCAAGGCGGAAAGGAAAGATCGCCGTTTGTGGAGAAGACCAACGGAAAACAACTTTGTTGATCGGCAGCGCGCCGCACGAGCGCACGGGATATTCCCTGGGTTTGACGATGGCTTAGCCGACTGTGTCCTCGCTCCGTGGAAGGCCACGGACATTCCGCACTCTACGGACAAGCGCCACTTGCTCGAGCTGATGACGACGAGGCGATGACGGACAGATCCGAGCGCGACATTGACAGATGGGGATGAAGTTGTCCGTCGACGGTGGAGCGTGTCGCAGTCGAAGTGATTTCAATAGGGACTAGAGACACTGTTGCGATCAGGGAAGGCGAACTTGGCTCGGGGAAGTTGTGAATAAACGGAAGATTCTAGTAGTTTGTAGTATAAGTAAGTTTTGAATGTTTTTTAAAAGTATTTCTATCTTAGAAATGTTGGTATTGGAATTAACCATTCCTCGATTTTGGCGAAATTCCTCTCCGAAACACTCTATCGCCTATAGCACACCCGATTTACCATCCCTGACAGCAACGACGACGAGGACGACGACGACGACTTCCATTCATGACCTCCCTCGAACCTGCCGGAGATGGCAGGCATCCTCCAACCTGGCCTAAGCCGCCGGCTCCGAGTGTGGCGAGGTCAAGTCAATATTTTTCAAACACTGGTGGACATTCCGGTCTCTGACACGACGCGAACTATATCTTCATCGTTGTTTTTTTCCCCGTTCCGATGAGCTTCTCTTTCCCTCTCTCTAAAACCGGTCAAATCTTCTGGACGGTTTGGTGGTGGTTCGCTGTTTGTCGGCCGGTGGTTTTGCTGTTTTGACAGATTGACGAGTCACCACATTTGGTTGTTGGTAAGGTCCGTTTGGAGATCTCACACTCGTGTCGTCATTTTTTTTTCCTATTTGAACGAACGTTCATCAAAGAAAACGGTTTGAAAAAAAAAGAAGATTGAACTCAAACACGTGATTCGATGATGTCCCGCAACGGAATGGCCATCACAGATCCTATGGAGCGTCTTTATGTGAATCACTGGGCATGCCTCTCAGGGAGGAGAGGTTGGAGAGGCGACTAAGCCCGAGGACATCGGTGGAAATAGAACAATTTATCAACCAACCGGAAGCCAAACTTCCGTTTGATGCGATTGGAGTGTTTACAGTTCTCTTTATTTCTCCTTTTCTTAAGGTGAATTTCTATACACACAGTAGGATTTAATAACTGTTCAGTTAATCCTCGAAACAAACGAGAAGCCACGCCATGTCCCAACACCCCATCCTTCTGTATTCTCTGATGTAACGATTTCTTATGATGGTCGAAAAATTTCCATATTTATCTTACGCACTAATTTGCTGGTGCTGTTCCGTGTTCCGTTTTCGGGCGCGTGGTGTAGGTGGTAAAATTATAAATAATTTTATGATTTACTACGGCCCGCTCGTGGACACACGTGTATCAGTGTGTGTGTGCGTGTGGGCCCGCGCCGTCCGTCCTTTTATCGTTTCGTCAACTTTTCACAACACATGTCGCGGCCGGGTGAAGACGGTTCTGACAGCATAAGCCATCGTGATAAGCGACGATAATAATAATCATAGGGTGTGTGTTTCCAGTGCCGCGCGGGGGCTTATCTGGCGCGACCCAAACAACACCCGCAATTCCCGGGCATGTGGCATGTCCACGCTTTTATTTATACCGGGGCCACACACACATGACCGACCCCGCGGGCGCAGCGGTCGCGAAGATCGGCATGTGATTTTGTTGTTGATGGGTAAACAGAACCCACCGACTCTGCTGGACCCCTCACCCGCGACGGTGAGGAGTTTCTCCGGTTTTATACGTCGTTTTGCACAAACAACCATGAATGAAGTATCTTGGGTGGAGCAGACAGTACAATACACATGTTGTTGGTGCGGAAATGTTGTGTTTCGGTTAACGATGAGAAAATCCAATTCCAGAGGAGATCGGATCCGGGTTGACAACGATCCTCTTAAACCGACCTGAATCCCTGGTGTGATAGATATGTGATGGATTCAGATCCGAAGGGATCCCAGTTCCGGATTTCAAACCCACCGGATCAAGGTTACCCCCAAGGTTGATTCATATAGAGCAATTTGAAAGGTAAAAGTGATAGCGCCATCTTGGAATTTATGATAACCAAAACAAGTATTCGTGATGAACGTTTTCATTCAATTCTGTAACAAAAAACAGTTAAACCAGGATGTAAAACACATGTATACTGGCCAACTGCTACCAACCATATGATTCCTGTATTCGCTAATCTATTTGATTGGTATTTTAAGAAAAACTTCAACCTCTGTATTTACAGCATCCGGCAATTCTAACCTCAAAATTGCTTCATTTTAGTAATCAGTACAAACAAGGTAAAGAGACACGAAAAGCTGTGGCGATCCAACCTTTAGCACCGGATCTGATTCCGATCTGATCCGGATCTCAAGGATCTTGGATTATCTTCGGATCGATCTGAAAAGCGATCGAGTCACAGAATCATATCCCGATTCTATTTCTCATCACTAGATTTGATGTCGGAATCGAACTCACGGCCCTCCTCGGTTTTATGTGACAACGGTGCTGGAGGACGGTGGTGGAATTATTTTGGCAACCAATAAGCAATAAAAAGACCAATATATCTGCGCACCGGAAGCGGGTTGAAATGACCGGTTTTTCGCAAAACCGACCCAAACCGGTTCACCCCCGTCGCGAACCGGACCGTGACCAATCGGTTAATCGGATGGGTTCATTATCAGCCGTCTAATGGATCGCGGTCGGTCGCGGATCTTTGTCGCTCGCGATGACGTCGGCCCGCAGTCGGGAGTCGGCACTGGCTGGCCACGTCAATCGCACCTCCCTCTGTGCTGCAACCACTACCCTTCCGCGCCCCCGGGCAGGCAGCCTTTCGCGCCAGTGTTTGGTGGTGCCCCGCGTGACGGTCATTTGACATAGTATGGTATGTTTGTTTTGCATACAAATAAAACACTCCCGTTGCGCGGAACGTAGCCCCCCCATCCCCTCTCTTTCTCCTTTTCCAACTCCCTTCTCAATTCCGTCCTCTGTTGCTCCACTTGTCGCTAATAAGCCCCTGCATTACAACGCGATTCAGGAAGGAGGAAAGAGATTGCGGTGGGAGATTTGCAATCGACGCTAACGACACACTAGTTGTGTCTATCCTGCTAAGGACGCGTGTGGCTTAACCCATCGCTAGCGGGGCAGAAATTGTTTTGAGTCGGAATTTCAAACATGTCTTATCGCTTCTGTTTTTGCTGTACCCTTCTTTAGTACAGCGAGAGTTGAGTTGGGTCAATAACGTCATCCGGAGGGTTTTGTATTCTTTACAAATAATGCCGCTTTAACAAAAGAAATATGTTGCCTCTAGAGTATAAAAAATGTTTCAAAAAATAAAATGTTTTAAAGACTTCAAAAAGCGCTTGCATGGAGCTTCATCGTCCTGTTCAAGCACTACAACATTTTGTTGAGTGTTTAAAAAAAAGAAAGAAATAACTTTCCGCTTCCACCGATGCGCCGGTTTACCGAATGATAATTTGATTCTCACATTTTCAATTCGATTAACTCCTTCCACTAAGTGGATGGCTGGCGAGTCCCTCGCTCCTCGCGCTCCCTGCTACGTCGTTGGACGGTTGGACTTTGACAGCTGGTCGGTGCACTATGTGAATGGCGTGCGATCGTTGGTGGAACCTTGAATGTGAGCCACGGTTGGGAGCCCTTGACTTGAGGCTGAGTTAGGGGAGGAGGGAGTGACTAGTGGAAGTGAGGTATACTTCCTCCATCCGTCCGACGCTCCAACGTGCATGATCGTGACAGCACGTAACAGTGGAAGCGTATTCAAATGTCCCAATGCTTGAAGGAGTTATAATTAGGAAATTATTACGTTTATAACACCTTCTCTCGGTGCTGAACTCGAATGTGCGGAGGGGAGAATGCACCAGAGTTGCGTCACGGAGCGGATGGAACCATGCATGGGTGAATTTTTGTTAGCTCGTAAACTCTTGTGTTGTGTTCGGTTTCGGGAAGTGACTTTCGATAAGCTGGCGGGATGTTGCAATCACATGAACCCCACCACCTCCGAGGGGTGTCAATTGGCGCTTACCGAGGCGTTGCTTGAGCTGGGAGAGCCACTCAGATTGGCTTGTTGCAGCGTCCGTTTGTTTACTCGCGCCGACATTTTTCCGAACGCTCCTATTTCCAATCCCAAAATCCCACCCCGAGCCGAGCGTTCGGTGAGAATTGGTGCTAATTTTTAAATCATCCGTTTGTCTCGGCCTCCTTGCTGGTCCGAGGGGACCCCGGGGGGGGACTGATTTTACGACACCGTGGGGCTTTTGGAGTTTGCCGATGTTTGCCGGTGTAATGATGGTTCTCCGCTGGTGAGGCCTGGTCAGAACCCCACCTCATCAAGGTTCTAAGGTGCCAAAGCTAATGGAGGCGGTGAGGTGGCGAATGTGATTAGCTTTTGGCACCTTCTTCCCCGTTGGGTTCGAGACAATATTATTGTCAAGAGAGCAAAAAAAATATGCTAAATTGAATAAACAACCGCCATCAGCATTGGGCGCGGCAATCATCAAAGCTAACGTGTAAATTTGCTCGGGAAATTATGACCCCTTCTTTTCGGGTGTATCTCGAATAAAACCACAATCCGATTGACGTACGTTGTTGGGCCCATTGGCATTGCATTGTGTAGCTATTGTTTTTCTTTAATTTCTGCACAACCCTGTGACCCCTTAGATGAAGTCTAAAATAATATCTTTAACGATAATCTTATCGTTCTCCACTTCACTTCAAATTCTAACATTGAACATGAACGACATTTGGACAACTTTGTGAAACAATTATCAAACGGCGAATAAACATAGACTCAAAAGTAAAAACCCGTTGATAACACAGCAAGAAATATTGGAAATTACAACATCTGAAAGCATGTTGCATCTTGGAGAGGTTTGACTGCAAAGTTGCTTGATTCGGTCACCTTCGTCCATTTCACACGATGCCGATCTTTCCCCCTGATTCGTGGAACTGATCGGGCATTAAAACGCCACTTCCTGATCGTAAAACACATGCAAAAAGAAAGCAACAACAAACAGTGAGCACACAAATTAGCTGCTAATTAAATGAAGGCACTGAAATTTGAGTAGCGATAGACCTAGACTAGACCTCGGCGCTTCGCATTTGAATTCCAATCAAGCCTCTCCGGGGGGGAAAGGAGGAGGTGACAGCGAACACGGAACGACGGGTTGTATGGAAGATTTCATCTCGTAAAGTGATCCTCACACTCCACCTAGCGCCATTCTCTCGTGCGTTTGCCGGATGACGCAGGATGTTTTGAGTGAACCTTCTCGTGGTAAATAAAACCGGGGCCCCGGATAGGATGGGGGTAGATCAGGCAAAAACAAGTTGAATAAAGGCTTCGAGAGGCCTCATCCATTCCCCCACCCCTTCTCCGGGGTGGCTCATTTATATTCACAATGTCATCTCCCCGCGCGTTTGCGGTCTCCTTCGCCGATCGCCTCTTGTCTGCCGCCCTCCCTTACCGACGAAGTATTTTTAGTATGCGTTTGGGTTCTAGTGTTTTTAGCGTGGATTCCTAGTCAATCCTTTGGACAGGATGTTGGATCATCTGGTATGCTGCCTTTCCAACAAGCCTGCTGATGCCAGGGGTGTGTGTGTGTATGTGTGTATGTGTGTGGCCGCCAGGGGCGTTTTCTCGTTGCGTGTCTTCACGCTCATCCGAGCACAAACACGAAGGCCGTTTTCGATAATCGAAAGTGAATTCGATTAACTCGCGCTCTTTCCACTCCACTCTCCTTCCCTCTCCGATGTGTGTGTGTGTGTGTGTGTGTGTGTGTGTGTGTGTGTGTGTGTGTGTTTTTTTTTTTGCAAAAAGTTGGCCAGTTGTTGCCCCGAACGGTGGAGGTTCGTCCTTCTTTTTCCCTTTCGTTTTTCATCCCCCCTCCCCCATCGAGCCCTTTCCACCGAGGGTTGGCAAATAAAAAGGAAAATGGTTTCACCTTCGATATGTTTTATCAGCGGAGCGGGAGTGTAATTTGTTTGGCTTTCCGATGTTCAATTCCACAAATGAAGGATAATTTTCTATCGTTTTTCATCCGTCTTTCTTCTCTTTTTGTTTTTATTTTTCGTTTTGTTGGAACGAATAACATTTTCGTTCAGAAAAGGGTTTACGAGCGTTTGGAAATCTGTTACTTTCGATTGTAACCACCACCAGTTGTGTTTTTCACTGCTTTCTTCTGCAAACAAATTGAATTGGAGCGTGTTCGATGGCACATTTAATTTAGCGAAACGAAACCCTTTCCTGGGGGGTGAGTTCCATTTTTTTTCGGCATGAGCAGTGGAAAGAAAAAAAAAACGGCACGATTTGTGGTGATCGATTCTGCCTTCCTCATCCCAATCGTGCTGAGGTTGCACTTTTAGGCTTTCGAAACATCGCAAACAACTGTCAACTCAGTTGATGTTGATGTCAGCCAGTGAGAGTTGCTTTTTCTTTTTTTTTTTTTAATTTTTGTTGTGACGAACCTCCTCCATACCGGAAGTAGGTCAAGTGCGAAACAGAAACACACATACTAGCACGGCCGCCACATAAGATGCGCGGCCAGTTTACGTGCATAAACGGGCGGAAACGCAGCTGGAGTTGATAACCGCGCGACGGAGGTCGGCCTACATAACCATAAAAGTACAGAGACACGCGGGTCGAGTCGTGGGTTTGCTGCTAGCCCTAGTATATGTTGCTTTTCGTACCATCCGATCGGGTGTATTATTGCGTGCACACAGAATCGAATCGCTGCAACAAAACCTCGGGAGAAGAAGCACCAACCCAGGCCGAAGGACTTTGGCAGCTATGTGTGAGGAAGGAAGCGAGAATCGGGTGCTGATAATGGTCGGTTCGAGCTACGGAGTGAGCCACTAGGCAACAGTGACCACAAAAAGAGCAGTAAGGATTTAATTCCTTGAGATTGGATGCGGTGCGAATCGAGACGCCCGAACATGAGGAACTTTCGTGAGTGGTTTAACGAAGCTTTAGTATTATGCTCAACTAGCGTAGAACTAGAACTTTCCCAGATTTATAATCTAAATGTATTTTTCCACACAAACAAAACAAGAATAGCCGTTGTTACCTTTGCCAAATTAATAGAAAAAACGGGACGCGCCAGATTCTTAAGAGCTTAGTAAGAAAAACTGAAAATAGTTTGGCAGCTTGTCTGTCTCACATTTCTGGTTTCGTAATCCTTCAACGATATTCCCCCCCCATTGTGGTAGTGAAAACCACGCCGCTGATGACGCGATTAACATTTCATTTTCATTTCCCAACTCATTCGGCTCGTCACAGTCAACGTGTTACAACGCTCGTTAGCAAATATGATAATTTAATTCACCGTTTATGCTACCGACGGCGCGGCAACTGTTGCGCCGTGATGGCGTTGACGGACGTCAAAGCGAGAAAAAAAGGAGCCATCAAAACAGGCTGCCCGGCGCGCGGCCGTAATGTAGCGTGAGAACACTCCTTTTTGCCGAGGGACCCGCGGAACACCAAACCGGACGCACCACCCTCCAACCCGTGCGTCTCCATTCGCGGTGGTAGTAATTAAAGGTATCGCTTCCATGGTGCCGGATAATTGTTACGCTTGATCGTGCGGCAAAGTGGCTCGAGCGGCTACATCGATGCGATCCCGAAGAATCGGTATTGATTTTGAGCAACGATATAGCGGCTCCTCACTTCGGTTGCACAACTCGAGAGTGTAGGATGGTTTTAAAAACCTTATCGACGGTTTAGGTCTAGTGCGTACGTCACTGATGGTGTGAGAAATAGTCTCAAAAATGGTTGCGAAATCGATCGGTTGGCAAGAATGGTCACATTTTTCGTTCGGTCACAGCTTGTATAAAACGTTAAAACTTTTTGACGACTGTTTGTTTTTGAGTACGAAAAATAATTTTAATTTCTAAGAAAAAGTGAGTCAAAATAGATGCAAGGAAATCTGGTTTCGATTGAAACGAAATTTGAATACACTCTGACACTGACAGCTGACTGTCAGAAATTTTATAAACGAAAATCTCATCATCCTGCAAGAAAGTAGAAATTAAAGTATCAAATTTATCATTTACTCTCACTTAATTAACAATGTTAATTGAATATAGCAGTTTCTAAATTATTTTAAAGATTATTTATAAAACACTTAAAATAAACATTTGTTATGTGGGCCAAAACTGACTTTATTTCTCGATTTTCGAGATATTCAAGTGTCAAAACACATACAAAAACCACAGAGTTAAACCTCTGCCTGTATGAAGCATAGCTTCGTTCTAGAAATTTAAAAAATTAGACTGAGCGAAGTAGAATTCAATTTGATATTGAAAATTATGATCCTTTTTGATTTTGCATTTTGAGAAAGTTTCTCACCCAACGGTTGTAATACAAATAGATTAGGTAAGGTTTCTTAAAAAAAAACCCCTTGTAAAACTTAAAAAAAGTATTCAAAATTATCACTCGTAAATCCATGAAGAGAAATTTTTGACAAGATGAAAATTTTTAATGTAAACAGGCAACATACTAATGAAACGATATTCTTTTATTCTGTGTGAATCAAAGAGAAATAAAAAAAGAAATGCTACTTTCTTGTTAAAATAGCTTAACAACAAACAATCTCAACCAATCTCGATTGCGCAGATGTATCAAATCTGATTTAACACTAGAACTCCGTGATTTTTACGCTTGAAATTTTGCGGCGATTTATGTTAAATATTAAAAATGGAAATTTTATATTTGAATTCTTTAAAATTAACGTTCCATTCGATGTGTGAAAGTTATGCATTAACATGTGGTAGAATTGTTTAACCTTAAGAAATAAATGTGATTGAAAAAGTATCTGGCCAGTCAAAATGGCTGGTCCGGTAGTTCTAGTGTTAAGTTCATGTTAAATGATCGATAAACCAACAAATGTCGTTTTTTCCATGAGCTCAATCTGCGAGAGCATTGCTGTGTTTGAAAAACATAACTTTAATTGTTGTTTTTTTCCTCGCGAACGCTTATAGTTGTTGCTCACGCTTAATTGGATTGAATCGCCTTTCATCGGCTGCGGCTGACGGTTTAAGTGAATAACGCAGCCCACGGTAGCCATTGTGTCGCCAGGTCGTTTTGCCGGACCGGTTGGCCTCTGGAATGTATGTTGCGACGATTTCGAGCCGGCAAGCGAGAAGCGGCGGATAATTAAGTGTTCGTCTTTATGAATTAAAGATTTTCGCCCTTCGTCACTCGACTTGGCACTCGTCGGCACGGCATCGCTCCGGCCCCCCGCCCAGCCCCGCCCCGCGGAAAAGCCCTTCACACTGACCGAGCGGTCAGGTCACTCCTCTGCCGTTGAGGATAACTTCCGAAGCGAACTCGAGCTTGCGGATTGGTAATAGATCACTTCGGCCGCGCACCTTCCTTCCATTACGGTGTGACAAATGCCATTCGAAAAGTTTTCCTAATTATCCGACCGGGTTCGTTAGCGGCTTCAGGTTGAAGTGGTCGCGCGTCCTTGTGTTGCCGATAATTAAAAGACACTTTTTTGCTTTTTTTCCCCGTGCTTACTGAAAGATCCCTCCTGATGGTATCGGACACTTTAGCGAAAACAAGCAAAATTGATTACAATAGAAAAATCTCTTTGACGCACGGTGGTCGACGAGGCGCAATTAACATTTTAATGCATACAAAATAAAGCTCTGCTCTATTTTAATGGAAAGATCGATGGTCCATGGTCCATCGAGACACCAAACCCCTTCGGCCGATAAATAATTCAATTGCTTCCTCTGCCACGGCGGGGTTTTTCTTTCGCCCGTTTTTCTTTGCGAAGCCTGATCGAGTTATGAATCACACACACACACACACATTGATCCACACTTTGCAACAGGAGCACACATCATTGTATGATGTGTGTGTCAATCATCTCACTTTTCCATTTTCCTGCTCGACCCTCCCTTCACTGATGTCGGGCCGGCGAAAGCTTCTGGTCCGGTGTGACCAAAGGAAATTGGAATTAATGGTGTAAATTGCATTTGCTAGCGGGGATGGGTGGTCCAGGGGTAGGATCGAAGCGGGTGAACGAGGTTCGTTAACGCCACTCTTGTGCAGTTTGACCCTCGTGGAGAGGGCTTTTTTCCAACATTACATATCGAACATCACGTTTTTCTAGAAAGTACTAGACACATTTTACGATAGTCTGGAAAGTTTGCGTTTGCATCAAAGTTCGTTTTGAGCTGTTCATGTTAGTGTTCGATATCGTTATTTATCCAAATTATCTATATTTACCTCCATGTAAATGTTCGTCTTGGTTTTCCTGGAATCTTCGTTTAAATAAGGCAATTTTATTACATTTTACAATCTTCAAATCTAGAACTAAGTATTTACACAGGAAATATTATTTTCTGACGGGTTTCTACTCTCAGTCCATTAAAATTAAGGGCTTCAGATTAACTCGCCAAAGTATGTCTAATGTTAGCATTACAAAAATTGGACAAACTATTAGTAGCGATGAGCAACAACAAAAAAAACTACACAAGGTTAATAAATTTTATCGGCCTGTCAGGCCTCCTTTCCGGCTGTTAGCCGGAATTTAACACATAACTGACAAAACGGTTTATGTTAGCATGTTTGCTGTCTATCTTCGAATAAGCTACAATACCAATGATGGTCTAAGCGTCTTCATTTTTTGAAAACATCTGTTCACCAGAGTCGTTCGTTCCACGATCGATGCTTCCGTATATCAATATCAATCTTTTCTAACTTTGTCTTATCCATTTCCCGAATGTAAGGAATGATTAATACATTTTTAATTGTTTGTTGCTTTTGCTTCTTTTGCACTATAAGAGGGGCTTGCAAATGAGTTTAGAACCTTTCTCCCCAAGTGTCCTAGTGATTTGTCCATTTTTAATGCAATCTTTATTCTTTTCTGACAATTTTCTATTCTCAAACCACTTGAAGTAAGTTATTCTCGTTAACAACGAAAGCTTGTTTTGTTGAAGTATTAAAACAGAGACTTATGCATGATCATTGGTGCTTAACAGAATCTAAACTCAGTCCTTTCTCCGTTGTGGATTTATGTTTAGACCGAGGAACTTCCTCGAAAAAAGAGGATCAAGGCCTCTGGCCCAATGCTTGTGACAAAGAGAACACATTTCAGTACAACTGCCTCTCTGCTAGAGTGTCAAATACGAAGGGCCTCCTCAAACCACCGTTCTTGGACTTTAAACCCCTGCCTTCCCGACCGCCGGGCTAACGGTATCGTGTACCGGTTTGAGTTATGCCTCCACGAACCCCGAGCCCTGACCATGTTGGGTGAACCGAGAGGACGTGCCAAAAAGAACCCCAACACCCGGACCGCACGGAATGGTTTGTTTTTTGTTCGACCACATCGCCGGCCACGCTGCCTGGTGTACCGTTTGTCTAGAACTTTACCACGACATTACGCCACGTACCACGCTAAAAGCAGTTAACATCGGCCGGCGCAGCTCAAGGGGAACGAACGAGCTGTATTCGGAGTGAAGTCACGGATTGAAGATGGCGCGTCGATTGTACCCACAATTGAGTCGACAGCACGTTACTGAATAGTCGTCATTAACTGAAGATGTTCGTTGGTTTCTCAGGAAGATCTTCACGACGACGCCAGGATACAGATCCTTCTGGTTGCGGGTGTAGAAATCAACCTCTTTCGTCATTCAAACCGATTCCACCAATTGTAACTCACAACCTCTCGCCCCGCTTGCTCCCCAAATTTCCGCCGGTCGATTTGTCCCAACCCCAAAGTGGGTTGATAAATCGTCTGTGGCAATGCGCGTCGCCCGGTTTCGATTACGTTTCGGTTTCCCCACTACACGGGACCGGGCGGATGTGTGTGAGAGCGTTTTGCTTTCGCGCGTTGCACTGGAAATTACGGCTCAGTCGATCGAAATTCGATCAGCCCCCCTCGCATTCCAATAACCCCCCCATGCCGGGCGGGCGGTGGGATAGAACGCCAAAGGTATGTGCCAAATCGGGTTCGGATTGTGTGTGTGTGTGCGTTCACTATTGTCGCGGTGTGACGCCGTGGTGAACCACCGAAGCCACGTTCGTCTCCCATGTCGGCGCGTCATTCCGCGGTACTGCACTTTTGTAATGGAAATTCATCCATACGCCACTCTTGCCGGTGCCATTTTTCTTTTTCCGCCCTCTCTCTTCGGCCTGCCTCCCCATCGTAGGTAGCGATTCGTTTCCCACAGTTAGCAGTTCGTGTGCTGGGAGTTGAACTGCAAAAGGTTTAAAAAATATACGTCCCAAGTACACAAATGTCCCACGCGGGGTAGGACGAGGGGAAAGGCGGGTGCGCGGGGGGGGGGGGGGGGGACCGCAGCCGGAAAAAGGTTGTTTAGAGTAACGTCACTTACTGTAAAATTGCGAGTAACGTGGTGTCGGTCGGCCTCGGCGTTGTGCGCACTTCAGTGCTGTAGGGGAATGGGGGGAAATATAGAGCACGTTACTACAAAGTTTCTCTATTTGCGAGTTCGAATTACATAATGCATACATTCTGTCAGCTGGAACAGCTCTAATGATTGTTCAATTGACTCGGGTGTATATTTGACCTATTTAAGGTTCAAATCGAACCAATAATGTATGGTTATAATGGTTATTTAGATTTCAGGTAAATTTTGCATTTTAAAACTATATGATAGTACTCTTTACCCAATACTCACATAGAAATTATATTTTACTCAATACTCACTTTTAGGAAGTGGTTCAGTCTAAAATTAATCTTCGATCTTTTGACTGTCTAATATTTGCCGTACTCATTTTAATGAGCTTTGAAATACTTAAATGTTTTTATTATACAAATAGTTGGTATTAGAAAATAAGTTATAGTATATCAACTAGTATTGTGCTTAATGAATCTTTTGATAAGAATGAATCTTTGCGGATTCGAATCGTCAAAGCATAATGAATCTTTCGAAATTTTTGATGATTCTTCACGAATCTTTCATGGCTCTGTCATGAATCTCTTTTTGGCTGATCACTTTCCATCAGTTGGTGTGTCTTTGGGATTCATGAATCTCTCGACGAAAGATTCATGAAGCTCTAAAAAGCAAAGAATCATTCAGATTCATTAATCATAATCTGATTTACACAACTCTATATCGAACTCAAAAAATATCCCCTAAAAGAAATTCACATACATGCCATATCCTTTTTTGAGAGTTGAAGAGAAGTTTTGAGGGAAAAAATGAATTTTATACATTAAATACATAACTTTTAACATTAACGGACGTAGAATATTATTTAAATGTTCTCCTTCACGGTGGGGTGCGTATTGCCCCCGAATCCCTTAATAGTGTCGCTGAGCAAAACCACCCGGGGGCGATGCAGATGAATGCAGTTCATGCTTTGCATTTTTCGGAAAAAGCGTTCGCATCACGTCCGACGGCGGATCTAGACACGATTTGAATGCGGGTATCTTGATTGGAATCCTTCCGTCCGTTTCGGTGCGGTGCATCATCACAATCATCATCATCATCTTCATCGCCATCATCGGTATGTAAGACACGGCCCATGGTACGCACACACCCGGATGGATCCTTTTCTGGTTGGCGCTTAGGGCACGATTGTGGCTCACTTTAAACGTGCACAGACCGTAGCGCACCATCTTTTGCGAAGAAATGCAAAATGGCGTTTCACTACGCAGCGCCCATTGCCGTTACTGCGGGTTTGCAATCAAACCGAAAGCGACAGGAATTCCAAACTAGAACTTCACTGCAGTCCATTTCCATGTTGTAATGTGTTCTTTTGCCGTCTGAAGTGGGAGCTGCAATAGCAAACGTTGTCTGTTCTTACGCAAAACTTGTTGAAAATCAAACCAATGTAACAAGTCGGATGATAATTGTTTGGCTTGACACATAGAAAGCGCTAGTAGATTTAAATTCATATCATTTTTTGTTTATACCAACCTTGAAACGAGTTCTGCCAAAATTTTGACAGCACTCGGACGATAACCTAGCGAGCTAGAGCATTTTGTGTGACGCAACTTTTGTGTTTTGAGTAACCGTGGAAAAGAAGGAATTCCGCGTGATGATAAAGTATTGCTTTTTGAAGGGGAAAAATACAGTCGAAACTAGAAATTGGCTTGATGAAGAGGTTTTGGATACTGCTCCACTAAAATTTACCATTAAATATTGGAATGCTAAATTTAAACGTAGTGAAATGAACACTGAGGACGGTGAACACAATAGACGACCAAATGAACAGATGAAAACATTTAAAATTCCACAAAATTGTTCAAAGTAACCGTAATGTGAAGTGATCGAGGTAGTTGACACCCTAAAGGTATCTAAGGAGGAACGTGTTGGACATATCGTTCAAGATTATTTGGATATGAAAAAGCGCTGTGCAAAATGATGGCAAAAATTCATGAATTAGGCTACTTAGGAATCGCTTCCTAACTCACTGTATTCCCCCGATCTGGCTCCCAGCGACTATTTCCTTTTTTTAGATCTCAAAAGGATGCTCGCCGGGAAGGAATTTTCGTCGGATCAAGAGAGGTGATCGCCGAAACTGAGACCTTTTTTGAGCCAAGGACAAGTACTACTGCAAAAATGGTACCGAAAAATTGAAAGACCGCTATAATCGGTTTATCGCCATTTGAAGGGTGTTGAATAATAAAAATTATGTTTGCAAAAAAAGTGTTTTACTATCACAGGGAAAACAACTATCAGTTCACCTGTTATTTCAACGTGCAACAATCTACCCATTTTTTGTGGAGACACGTTCCAACAGGAATACGAATCGCTTTCGTCAGAAATAGCCGTAACGTAAGGGAATTAATAATTCGTTCGGAAAACAGTCGTTTCCGTTCGGTTTTGTTGGTTTTTCCTGTGCCTTTTCCTGCGCTGCGGTCCCAATGTCCGGGTCCAACATATTCGAGCCGCTCGAATATTGAGGACGTGCCATACGCCAGCTGCAGATAAGGATGAATTTCGGTCAATTCCTGATTCTTGGCGCGAAGAGGCAACGAAGAAAGAACATTTATCACCATTTTGGTTTCCACAGCGCCGCGTCCCCGATTGCCCTGGTCCTTGTTTTTGTTTTTGTTCCGCCATGTTGTGTTTTATGTCCTTTCCGTCCGATGGCGTGTGAAATCGATCTCAAATTTCGTGCCTTTCCGCGCAGTAAATCGTTAAACCGGTGTGACTGATAAACGCCCCCTCCCGTGGTGACAGTCTCGCACGGTGTATCAAATTCGTGACGCGACTCATCCGATGGACCATCGTTTGTTTTTTTTTTGTTTTTATTTTATCATCGCACCAACTCTGCCGCCCGGAAGAGGAACGAACTTTGAGCCGGAAGTTGTCTGATATGGAGCGAAAAAAGGGGGGAATCTCGTCCCTACTATCTACGCTCTGTTTTTGATGGTCGTTGAATTTTGATAGAGAACATTCCATCCCGTTCGAATCACGTTTGTGGCACAACTCCCCCCCCAACCTCTCCTTCCGCTACCAAATTCGCAGTCAGGCGAAGCCAAATTTGGTTCGTGGAAAACGTGTCGGTTGCTGATACGTTGCTTGGGTGTGTGCGTGTGCGGTTGGTTTGTCCGGTCGGATGGTGAAACTAATATCAATCCCCCCCCCCCCCCCCCCACACACACACACACACACACACACCCTAACATCCGAGCGCTTGCGGTAGACAATTGATTTTATTGGACGAAATGAACGGACCGCTTTTCCGCTCGAATGTTGCCCATCGTTTCATCCTCCAAGTCGCAAACGGCAGCAGGAGGAAAACGACCGACGCATACGTATGTATATCATCGAAGCCACTGAAACGACTTTGCACCAAAATGGCGGGTAGGGTTCGTGGAAATTCGATTTCGCTGCATTTCCAATTTCCTCGCCCACGGTGACCACCAGTGCGGCTTCGAGTTCGGTTCGCTTGGGAAACTGCACACGCGGACATGGAGCATGGGAGGATCGAGGGGAAGAGTCGGTCGGTGTGAGCAGACCGAACACTTTCGGTTTTTCCGCGTTTTCCATTTCCCACTTTCCCACCAGCCCACGGCCAAAAGCTGATTGATGGAATTGTTCCGAACCTAACGAAGCGTGACTAATTCGAAACTGGCACGCAAACGCCACTCGCCGGTCAACACCCGGGATTGTATAGTTGCGCCATCCAGCAAGCGACCGGCTTCACAAGCCCCCCCGACCTGTTGGGAACGGAATGGACCGTGCTGGAACGGCGCTTTCCACGGTGCTCAAGAAATTATGCTTCCGATTTGCCTAGGCTTTCGGGTGGATTGGTGACGATGGAACGGTCTTTGCCTCCGGCGAACTTCTCTTCCACTGTTGGGGTTTGATTAAAATGTTTCGGACGATTCCAGTCGCTGTTTTTGACATAAGGCAGTCGAGCAATAAATGAAAGTGAAGGTGTTCAACTTGTGTCAAGACGGTTAGGCACCATCCTGTGAGCAATTACTTTCCACCATACATTTTGTAGTTTCTTTCTTGTTGGTCATGCATTTATTCAAATCTTGTACTAAAAAATAATGACGTCAATTACAAACGCATTTGACCGATGGCCCAACCAGCGTTTTTACCAACCACACCATCCTGGCACAAAAACACAACTGACATGTTCTTAAATGTTTGGGAGAAATTTGCTCTCGCCAGCCTTGGTTAGGGAATCCCAAGTGTGTGTAGATCAGAAATGTTTGAGTGATAAGAAATAAAACTTGGCTGAAATTCTCGGTACCGGTCAAGGGGTCAGAAGTAGCGTGGTTCACTCGTGGCCTTATCAATTTCGGCAAACCGAAAACGTTGTGCTGCTGAAGACCAAAGTTGTTCTATCAATGTTGGTGTATGTTCTTGTTTCGCATTAATCAGGACTGACTTTCAACACGTTGGCTGCCAAGCGTTTCTAGCACAGGTTTTCAGTACAATTAAACCAACAGATTTCTGCTGACACCCACTTTTGGGTGACATTTTATCATTATTTATTTTTGCTCAGTCCTAGAAATCATACCAACACGTGATGCATACGAAAAATTCTGCTTCTGCTTTTAAATTCCTTGAACTAAATTTTTCTTTTCAATTGTGACTTAGTTTTTGTTTTCATACAGCCTCGAGTGAGATCTTCTGAAGACACTCTTCCTAGATTCGTTCCTCTAGTTAGGGCCATAGGGTTTTCGATTTTCACTAGAGAGTTTGCTTTTTCGTTTTACATTATTTGCGGTCTCTTGCGTGCCACTTCCAGGAACTTTCTCCACAATCCGAGTCCCGAGAGCTTCCAGTACTACTTCCACTTAAGTAAACTGCCCATCGTAGGACGGGTACGGCCGCCACAAGGCTGGCACAGTATCAAAACGATTCGGTATCGGTTGACTTTTGGCAGCGTCTGAATAAATAAGAGATACTTAACCTTTCGGTTGGTCGTGTACCAGAATTTGCGCCTTGCAGCATCACCGTGTCTTAGTTTCGCCAAGTGGGACGCAAAAAAAAGCAAATGAAGAAAACTATAGCACCCATGCCGGCCCAGGGTTGTGTTGCGTTTTATTGTCAACCCTTCTCGGAAGGGAAGATTTGCGTTCCGTGAACGCTCCTTGTGGAAGAAGGGACGGGCCCGAGTGTATTTCATTTCAGCAAGTAGATTTTATGGTTTTATTTTTGGGGTTTCGGGTCACCCTTCCGGTGTTCCACTTCAGTCTGCTGTCCCTTCACCCCGACGGGTTCGGAACGCCGTGTGACACGTGTGCGTGAAAAGGGGCACGTTCGAAGAGTTACATTTCAATGCCGCCCCAATCGGTGTGTTAATGTTCGAATCAGTTTTCTATTATTCACACGTTCGTTTATTTGCAACCTGTGTGTGTGTGTGTGCGAGAAGGATTTTTAACAGTGGGTGGGTGGGTCCTATTTCGAGCCGTTTTTCGTTTTTCGTCCCCTCTCTGGATCGGAAGTTGATGTATTCATTGTGAATTATTTACAAGCCCATTTCGGGTCGGCAAGGATCGGTCAGGGGGGCTGTTCGATATAATTTATGATGGCCGGTTGTCCTATCAATGCTTTCATCAGTACATTCTTTTAGTTTTTTTTTGTTGTACTTTATACTATCTTATATTGATATTTATCTTTGTCCATCTTTTTTCACTCACTCTTCTTTGCAAACAGGAGGCTCCGACAGTAACAAAGGAAAGAGCAAAAAATGGCGCAAGATCCTCCAGTTTCCTCACATATCGCAATGCATCGATCTCAAGAACAAAATAGGTAAGTGATGGTTAAATACTGTCAGCACGGTAATGTAATTTTAGGTTGTAGATAAAAAAAGCCCATCCATAAAACTCTGCATTTTGTTTGTTGATACATCTTAAGGTTGCTTAAAACATTAGAAAAGTAATAGATGTACAGCAATAATCCTAATCTCCACGACGAAGGTAGACTCAGTTAGTGTGTATAACTTTGTAAGTAAATGAAGTATCTTCTTAAAGAGACAGTGAAACTCGTTAATTAGTTGTTCATACTCAGTACAATAAGACCTTCTTCGCTCGACGGTAATGGATCGCCATACCGTAACTGGCCGCTTATTACTGCCGCTAACGCTCTCTAGTGCTGGGCCAACAGAAAAGTAATAAATCTTCACTAATTTATAGTAATTTTAATTAAGTAAATAAATAATCTCCTGATCTCCACCGGCCGTAACTGTAGAGCGATCTGTTTTGGGGATGGGAATGTGAACCAAATAATGAAAAAAAAGCACCATTCAAGGGGAAAAAGGAATTGAAAACAGGCTACTCCCCCAACCCGCTCAACACATCGTCCGGCACGTCGGCGGTGGCATCTGGTCGGTTTGTAAGTGAAGTGCATCTGCAGCAAATGGATGCCAATGAATCGCCCATTAAATAAAAACTCAACCCACAACGCGATGATGTCGTCCAAGCGGACACGCGGGTGGGTGTGGGCGGTAAACCATTCGATGATTTTCACACATCACCGCCGCGTGTTTCGCGTTTGTGTGTACAATCCAACGGATGATCATCCTCCAGCGGCGGCGGGTCATCGACCAAAGGAGAGAAAGAGAGCGAATGAAATTAATGCGCGAAAACACAAATCGGAACCATTTCCACCGCCTTTCGGCACGCCGGTGGAAAACAAGAATGTAATGAAATGCAAAACAGACTCCCTCTGATGCAGTTGTTTGCACAAGTTGCAACGTTGGAATCGTTCGAATGATGAGAGATGAGTGCTTCCGCATTCGCCGCTCGGATTGCCTGGCGTTACTTTGTACGTTTTCCGTTTGGGGAAACATATGTTTGTTATCGTTTTTCCATCTGGGGAAGTTCGGTAAATCCTGAGAGGTGAAAAACGAAAACATTGTAAAAATGGTTCTGTGTGTATTTATGTTGCGCTATGTAAAGTAATCGAAAGGGCAGGTGTTATCAACACTCTTTGTTACTTTCTTTTTCTATTCTTTAGGTACAGCTGTCGGCTAGTAAAGTTGTATAGTTATTCTTCAATTTTACTTTGCACTAGTTTGTCCACCATAAGTTCCTTTTTCCGTTCCTGACAGGTAGGTGTTGTTTAAATTTTTATCCGTTATTCTTGACGTGTAGAATGGCTTAGAATGGTGCTTTTCCTGGAGCCCGCACCATATTGGTTTTACCGGAAAAACATTTTAAATTACTTTCTTTCCTGGAATAATGCATACGTTACGTCTGGTTCCCTTTTTCTGCGAAGGCAAATTTTGGCATCCAGAACGATATATGTTTTCGAAGAACCGTGATGGAATCAGAAAAAGTTTCACATGTCATTTCCGTCCCATTAAGTTGATGTGCTTTCAAGTTTGACATATTTATTTATAATGTTAAAATTATTGCTAAATGTGTACATTCTTACGTAAGGTAAAAGTAGACTAGAGGCATTGATATTGGTTTCGCTCGATTTTGCATCCGTGAGTAAGATTCACCCAAGGGCAATCCATTTTTAACCCGTATTGTGTTCCGGGGATTAAATAGTTATTTCTAGTAGTTAAATCAAATGTTTAACACAGCTGCGTTGCTTTTCCGTTGCAAATTGAAAATTTCGTCTCATCTTGCCTGCCTCAAGATAGGTTTGCATTGTTCGGATTCTTTGGCACAAAGACGCACGAATACCGCGGATTTGTTGGAAGCGGCTCAACTATTCCGACAGACAAAACCCCCTGCTGACGCGCCCAACCCTCAGGACAATTCGCTCTGAGTTCGCAAACTGGCCGATGCCCGATGAGCACGTGACGGCAATGAACGGCGGAAACATCACCACCTTTCGCAACCGTCCCGGGCATTCGTGGCACCCGGAAAGGGCCAAGCAGGGGAAAGGTGAAAATTCTCCCCAAAGCCATCTTTCGCGGAAGTGGTGGTGGCGTCATTTTCTTCATCCCCTCCCGCACACTTTATTCGGCGAACATTAATGGGATTTCGATGATCGTAAAGATGGGAATTATTTTGTGCCATGTTTTTTTTTTCTCGGCCCCCTCCCCCTCAACCCCGGGACGGAAGTGTCCACGTGCCGATTCGGCGACGCATTTTCGACGATTCGATCCATCGTCGGAAAAGCGGCCAGAAGCGAAAGCGAGTAAGACAGGTCTGTCGATTGCGACATTTCAATTGTGGTTCGACTTTGGTCTTTTGCGTTCGTGGAAAACACCAGCGCGCTTTTCATGGAGAAAATGGTCGGATAAAGTGTCATCTCATTTCGTAACTTCAGATTATATTTCGCAGCGGGATGATCTTTTATGCCGCGGCGCAGATCGGATTTTGGAATATGTTTTTTTTCCAGAGGTTTGTAATTTCATTCATTTTTTGTCAACTAACTTTGCTAAAGAGAAGAGAGAAGCGAGAAAGAGAGGGCGTATTTTTAACGGTGAAGAGATGATTTTTCCTATTTTATTTTTGAAGAGATAGTTATGTTGGGAATGTTAAATTTATCATTTGTGGTACACCATGTTTGGTACACCATTTTATTGCTCTAAAAATAAAACCAAACATCGGCAAACTTTCGATCGACTTTAGCAGGATCTCCGCATTCCTTGCCAAAGGATTGATGTCGATTGCATCCACCTCTCCTTGTCGGTCTTTCCCCATTACCCTCGCCACGTTTATGCACCGAAAGCATGCATCATCGTTGCAGACATTTATCAATGGTGTGTACCCAACACCGATTGGCAACCTTTGTCCGGGTACCTCCGGCCACCGAAACGACCGATAGCGATACGATGCCACACAGCGCATTATGCTGTCTGTCGTGGGAGCAAAAAAAAAAGGAGGAGGAAAAAAAGCCACCATATTGCAACGGAATGGGAACACAAATGCAAACATTCGTCTGTCTGCCGTCCCAGATTCTCAATGTGTTGGCCCGCTTCGCCCTGGCATGCTCCGGCCCGTGAGGTAGTTCCATTTTTGTTTGCTTTATTGCCGGGTGTTTGTGTGTATTGCTGTCTGACCGAGAAGCTTTTCGGGCGGCGATAACGCAATCAGGGTTTTTATTATTTTATATCCTAATGAAGTAATAATGTAGTGTCGGGGGTGGTGGTGGTAGAACGTTGAAGGGGGAGAGGGCCCATGGCGTCGACTCCCAGGGGTATTGGACGACCGGTGTGTGAAGGTCGCGGACACCTACCACTCACAGAGGGCATACCGGAGGGAAGAGGGCCGGGTGGTGGGGGGAGAGGGGTGGGAACGAAATAATGTTTATTTTCACAGCAGCAAGCCAATGAAATCAAAGCGAATCAAAACGAATTAACGTTTGTGTTGGCTCTGCTCTTCGTTCGTCTTCGGCTCGTGGGAGTTTTTGGGGGAAGCCCCTACGAACGCGTGGTCCAGAATAGCAAAATATAATGTCACCGAGGGGGAAGGATGGGGTGCCGTGGAGGGGGGACAAAAGGAGAAAGCATAAAAATTACGTTACCCGAAAAGCGCGTCTAAACGATGTTGCCACACCATCGCCGGAAAATTACCATCCGCGTCGTTGGACACGGAGGACAGCATTCTGTCGGCGGCGATGTGCAGAGGAACGGAGAGGGGGTAAATAAATAAAAAAGCGAGTGTTGGTCAGGCGGGGGGTGCTGTGGGAAAGGGAGGTGCCGTTTTTGTGTTCGGACATACATATTCCGGGTCCAACAACGGGCCGTTGCGCCCGGCGTGATGGCTCGTCAAGGATGATATTTTGCCAAGTTTGCACCGATTGGAGCACACCGTAGATGCTTGTGTGCATGATTGTGTGTGTGTATGTGTGCTCGTCTATATCACGATAATGGTCGCTGTTGTTGCAAGGCGACACTCCTTCTCTCGCTCGCCTGTGGCAGATCCGTGGAAAACCCTCGTGCCCGGTGGTGGAAATTGCGAAGGAAAGCCCTAACCTTTCTCTGCAGTGCTCTCAGCACTCTCTTTGGCTTCTTCTCTCTGCCTCTCTCCGGCTCTCTTTATCGCCCTGCAATGTGCGAATAAATCTTATCCTCGACTTTTCGACCCAATAGAGAAGACGAATAGTCCCGGTCAGCCCGCCGGGTGATGATGGGAACGCGGGCTGGCAAGGAGGGCGGGATGGGGAGGTGGTATGTCACCGACGGAAGTAATGAGATAAATTTTCCGCCCGCTCACCGGGTTTCGCCCTCTGTGGCTGTTTCCAATTTGCGTTAGTTCCCTCTTTTCCGCCGGATGATGCACCAAGGATCATGGAATCCCGAGCCCGGTGTCTTGAGCTGGAGGAGGAAAGAGAGTACCCAAGGGGGTCGAGGCCATTTTGTGTGGATGCCAAAATTCGTGGAGTAAAGACTCAGGCGTCCACACACATATATATACACAGCACGTCGTCCTATATCAGATTTAATTTTTCGTGTTTTCCTTGAAGATGGAGTAATACAAGAGATAAATATTGTTGTTAAACTTTTGTATTTAAAATGTTGCTCACCTGCTTCAACCCGCTTCCACCTATCTAAAGTCAACACTTGCGGTGGTTCCAGGGGTTACTTTATGGTTAACAATTTTCTTTCGCTTGACCACCGTCCCCGTCCGGCTTCCAATGAAGGTGAAGCGAAAAAGGCATCGTCGCATCCTTTCGCAAATGGTGTGTGAGGTCATCACACTCACACACACACACACAAGCATACACAAATACACGCAATCGTTGCTCCAACCATTCCTAGCGGGCTGAAGGATACCTAAATGGCTTTGCTTTCCTACTTTCTTGGCGTGGCGAACGGACATCTTTCACTCGCCCCATGGTTGTGTGTGTGTGTGTGTTTTTCTGATGTGGTCAGGCGAGGTCGTGCAAGCCATTAATATAGATTAGCGTCCAGGCGAAGCCAATGCTGATGCACTCGTTGCACTTCCGTGCACAGAGGCGTTTGTGGTGGTTGCAACCATTTTTCTCCCGCTCCGTCCGGAACAAGGGTAATCTACCGGGTAAAACGTGCTTGAGTCGAATGAAACTGGAACCGCCGAAGCGTGTTTAGTGCACATCAACGGCCCTCCGCTTTGACCGCTCGATGGATGCGTTTCTGATGCACTCAGAAGGAAGCATTTTCACCTTCGTACGACAATTACCTCTGGGGCTTCCGGACTCGGTATCGGAAGCAAGTCTCGAGGTAGGTGCGTGTTTGGTCGCGACATCGATGTCTTTTGACGACACTTTTTACCACCGTTTGAGTGGAGTCAAGAAAATGAAAACGGTGCAGCTTAATCCATCTAGCAATTTATTGTTCTTAGTATTGTTTGATAGTAAACGAACTCCGCTTGATATTAGTTCACCTTGGCGTTTATTTACTCTAAAAAGAAATCGTCTCATTCCTTCCTTCCTTGTGCGCTTAACCGATTAAATTTAATTTTAACACTTAGTGGCACAACACACAGCGTTTGAAACGGTGCGTGAATCCTGCGGCGGAAATGAGGCTTCAACTGAAGCATAACGGTAGCGCGTCCTGCCAACATCAAAAGGCAAATTCTTAGTACGATTTCAACTCATCTCACCGCATGGGGGAAAGCGTCTGCCGATGGCGTATCCTTCTGTCAGTTGTTTCCGGTTTTTGTAATTGAAAATCGTGTTTGACGGCGTACATAATCCTTACAATATTATATCCAGCCGGACGCTTCACTCATGCTTAGACGAGCTCGTTCAATGCAGTCGATTGGGTACAAGTTTCGATAAAACAAAATAATTTGAAATTAATTTCACTAACTTCCCATCAACTTAATCCAATACCACGGGATGAATTACTCTTAATTAGTGTTGTGCTTAATGAATCTTTTGGCGAGATTCATTCATATGAATCTTTCACCTAATATGCATTCCGATGGATTCATGTATCTTTGCGGATTTGAATCTTCAAAGCTTAATGAATCTTTTGAAACCTTTATGAATCTTCATGAATCTTTCATGGATCTGTCACGAATCTCCTCGATTCTTTCATAGGCGTGGACCTTCAGACCAAAAAAGGGGGGTCCCTCAACCCATTTCATCAGTTGGTGTGTCTTTAGGATTCATGAATCTCTCGACGAAAGATTCATTAATCCCTTTTAAGACAGAGATCAGATTTACACAACTCACAACTGAATCATATTTACACAACTCTACTCTTAATGATTCCCCAATTAAATAAATCCAATATAAAATTATACCCTTATATTTGTAGTCGTGTGTTTTGGCTAGTTGTAGCTTATCGCTTATTTCCTGTGCTTCCTTTCCTTTCCCATTCCAGATGTAAGCTATGGTTACGTAGTTGATCAGCAGCCGATCGGGCGTGAGCTGTTCCGCCAGTTCTGCAAGGTGAAACGGCCCCAGTACTCGCGGTACATCACGTTCCTCGATGACGCCACGCGGTAAGTATTAGTCTCCTCCGTAAAGCCTTAATTACACAGTTCGACGAACAATAAAATAATACAGCTTTTCTTAAAGGATATTTGATTGATGTACCGTAAAGTTTGTAAAGCGAAACATCGTTCATCTCCGCCTTATGTAGCATCCGGAACCGGAAGAGAACATCGATTCATGACAATGCGAGATGTTATCAACTGTTGCGGACTTTTACACACGCACGAAGTCTTTTCGCCATTCACTTTATCAACCGGCCAGGAGTTTCCTTCCGCCCGAACCAAACGGCACGCGGCGTTGTTTCGCTGACTTAGCAATCTAGCCCATAAAATGGTGGGAAGATTTTCCCAAAAACCCCCCCGGTGAGGGCGCGGCGCTCTTCCTCTTTCACAAATTTCGGAACCAAATGTGGGTTAATGGTAGGATCGCAATAAACCAAGCCAAGCCAAAGTGAAACGATCCGAAATGTGGCCCTCTCCCCTCCGGTGCACAAGGAAGCATAAAACAAAACGTTTTCTTCCTGCCACGTACGACCGCGTGTGTGTGTGTGTGAGTGGGTGTATGTGCGTGTGTTCGGTCGTCAGTTTAGAGTTGAATTTGGTCTGGTCGGGGAAGCTCAACGCGTGTGGGGTGCATTGGGGTTGAAACGGAACGGAAACCGCGTCACGTTCATCGACCGGAAACAATGGCAACCACAACCCGAAAATCCACGTACCGCCTCCCCCCGCCCGGAGCGGAGGACATCCGGAAACCGACGTTCGTGGCTAATGCCGTTGCTGCCCGCCGACGTCAGCCCAGAAATGATTGCCACAGCATTCGGTTGCAGATGAAATATCGCTGCTTTCCGTGTTCGGTTTGAAGAGGATGGCGGGCACCATTCCTCTAATGTGGTTTCGTATGTTTGTGTGTGTGTGTGATGTTCGATAGTGCTGGCCCGTTCCAAGCGAATAGCAAATTATGTCAAATTTCAAATGTTATCTCTGCGTGTTGAACCCCCCGATGGTTGCTCATCGCTTTTTTTCCTCTCAACCATTTTCGATTCGCGAATGTAATTGGGTAGAAAATATAATTTTTTTTCCAACAAAATGGTGCCCATATTTGCAATTTTCATTACATGCGCGCAATGCTGACTTCAGCGCAATTCTAAATGTTTCCTTTTGATGAATTTATTTAATTTCAGCCTCCTTTATATTTCCTCACAAATCGTTTTCTTCAATGCCCTTTTAGTGTACGGGCTTTTGTATGGTTCCAGTTTGCTTAGTGCGTCTAGCTTCCCAGATTGCCACAGGATACGGGAACCCTGGCCTCTCGAACCTTGTACAGCTTCCTTTTCTTCTCCAAATGAATCGATGCAAACAAATTCCGTACGAACCTTTTTTTTAAGACCGGAGGAGCCGTAAAGGCGGGCGTGAATTGAAATAATATGCGTGCGTCCGTGCTTTTCCCCAAGGTGGCCAATTTTATGGCATTTCCATGGCAGCAAGGAGCCTGATTGCCATGGCAAAAGTTTTCGGCCGTCAATCTAAGTAGCGAGAAGAAGAGAGAGAAAAAAAAGAGCGAACATAATTGAAGCTTTGCTCTCGCTTTGGGCGGAGGAATGATGGACATAATTTAATTTTTCCGATGAAATTGATTGAAAGGCTGTAGGAATTTTGGAATTTCTGGGTGGAAGTTTCTGCCGTCTAGTCCGCTAAATTTCACCAACGGCGGAGATGGCAAGTAAATACGGAATAATGCGCCTTCGTTTTGTTTATCTATCATTCCCCTCCCCCTTGGACGGGTATTTAAGTTTATGATTGTATTAAAATCTAGCTGAAATCGTTCCTTCTAAATAAATTAAAACCAAAGCGAAGCAGCCATTTGGCTGTTTGTAGATTTGTTTTTAAGAAGGATGAATACCATGCCATGTCTTTGCCCGACATCCGAAGTGCAGCAATTACGGTGCAAGTTTTCGGTAAAATTATTTATCGTTCATTTCTCCCTTCGAAACCGGCTCCGTCCGTTCGTTCGTGTGCCCTAGGACAAATGAATTATGGTATTGGTTTTGCATTGTTTTCTCGCCCGTTGGTGGTCACCGAAGGAGTTCCTTTGCCGAGTCGCTTCTTGAAGGTTTGGATGGAGTTTTTAGTTTTTTTTTTTTTAATTTATCATCCTACAAGTCGTCACCATCGTGGTCCTTTGGTGCTTTTACACCACCCACCGGTGCTGCCCGGGCTGGAAAAACACTCCGCCGAATCGCTCGTGAAGCACGGAACCGTGAAGCTTTTGTTTTTAATCACATTTTAACAATTGCTTTCCACCCGTTATCGCCAAACCACCGCCATCGTCGCGTCTGTTGACCGGCGTTAGAACTGCATGAGTTCGCTCGACTGCAAGCAATTTAGTTGCCTCTGGCGAGCGAGGACGAAGGACACACTCCAGACTTGCCGGCCGTGTTCCGGGAACCGTGTGATCCCGGGTAAAAACGGGCCAAAACAGGAATCGAGGACAATTCTGAACGGTGAGTGTTCCATGCAGAGCGATGCGCGCAGGGTTCTGGCAAGCAGGCACCCAAAGTAGAGTCATAAATTTTCCTCCCTCTTTCCCTCTTTCCCTTCCCCCGTTTGTCGCGTGTGTGTGTGTGTGTGTTTCAAAGCCACATCACCATCACCGAGGCTGTTCAGATATCAAAAGTCTCTCCGCACGCGAGCCGGCGATCTGCCATCCAGGGGGAAGGATGTGCAATGTCCTCTTAACGTAAATGCAATTTTGGCTCACGTCGTGCCGGCGTCTGTTGTTCGGGGAAGGAAGCCCCCGGGGGGAAACTGGTCAGCCGTGTGGAGCAAGAAGTGGTGCAGTGATCTTGGCTGAACTTTCGTGCCTTCTAAGAAACCTTTTCCGGTTTCGCTTTCCGTGTCGCCCGAGCAGAAGTTTTCCTTCTTGCCGACGGAATTGTTTGAACCTGGCAGGCACTTGGCATCATATTAAACTGCCATTACCACGAGGAACGCGTCCTTCTCCCGCACATCGAGGCACCTTCTTCTCCCTGGTGCACACGGACGGACGGACGGGCTTAGCGAAGGGGATGCAAATTCTCTTTGACAGGCCGGCGAAGAATGTTCAAAATTTGAAACATTAGCTCAAGGGTTGCGAGAAGAAACTTGGTTAGGCCAAGAAGGATCGTTGCCCTCGCTGTGTGTGTTCGTCGAGGGGGGCACGGGTCGCTTGATTCGATTGTGAAGATGAGTTTGCTCGAAAGCACAGCCGCGGTCCCAGCAGTGTGCGTCCGATGGTTGGAAAAAGGCAGAGGGGAGAGTTGAGGGAGTCGGGTCCGTGGGGGCAACTGTTTTAGCTTTTAGTCGGCACGAGCTTATTGCTTTTTGCCCAGGCACTCTGAGGGTGAGACAAGCGCTTCCACGCTCAGCACAGGACAGCTTTCGGACACGGTGTCTTGATGGACTTCTTCATGGCGAGGACGGTTGGTTTGTCAAATCAATCTAATTTTCTTACCATGAAGTAGCAAGAGTTAAGGGTTTAATATTTCATAAATTCAGCGGTTCTATTGACCTTTTTCTGTATTTTATTTTAACATGAAAGATAAATCAATTTTTAATCCTTTGATTGGAGTTTTGAAATCAATTGGAATTAGTTTTAAACGAATCCTTTTTGAGAAACGATAGCATTCTCATCGTTTTAAACAATATATCGAAAAAGGACTTCTTTACTTACGCGATTAAGACAATTCTTAAGGAATTGTGCTCTACAGATCTTAGTTGCTTACTGTTATGTGTGCTTTTTTGATCTTGGCATTCACCAGGAAATTGAAACAAAAGGGCTCGAACATGGTTAGACCTGTGTAATTGTACATTTCTATGTAAATTGCTGCAATGTTTGAGCAAAACAACGAAAACTGGCAAGTCAAATTTTAATGACTCAAATTCTTAAAATTAATGTTCATGACTTGTAAGTCGATGGGAATTTTATAACATTTTTAAACTCAGTAGATTGATTTTACAACGTCGCTGATGGTTTCTGCTGTTCCGTTCCGAATCGTTCCAGGTATGAAATAGCGGCCGACGAGCACCGGGTCGATCTGGCGTACGAGGTCGTGAAGCGGTACCTGGGACTATGCACCGAGAGCCAGCGCGAGGACAGCGGCGGAGGCGGCGGCTGCGACAGCGACGGGGGGAAGTGCGACGACGACAGCGGCATCGGGGGCGACACGAAGAAGCTTAGCAATCACGACGACCCGGAGAAGAGCCTGACCGGCTCGAACTCGGTCACCATCACCAACGCCATCAACGTCAGCGAGAAGGACGAGTTCGTGCTGGACGTGCTGAACGACGACATGGTGGCGCAGGTCCGCAACAAACTATCCAGTAAGTGTGCGTGTGTGCCAGGGCCACGGGCCAATGTGTGCACTAAGTGGCCATTTTCCATACGGTCTTTGGTTTCTTTTCACCAAAACTCTAATCTCTCCGTGTGTTCTCGCCTTGCAGCCGGCAGCAGAGAGCTGTTCGAACCTTCCATCACGGCGGTACGGGCGTTCCTGGCCGGCGAACCATTCCGGGAATTCGAAGCTTCGATGTACTTCCACAGGTACGTTGGTCATCGGTTGGTGTAGTCATGTTCCTGAGGGGCGGGCACAAAGCAGATGGCAAACCCGAGCGAAGGGAGGGGGGTTCCGGAATGTTGAACTTGCTGCATCGTCTTCAAGCTGGCTGGACTAACAATCAGCATGCCGTAGTCGAGGCGAGCATCCGTCTAGGATGAGTCCGAGACGTCGTGCGAATGTCTGTCCTTCCCGACCGTCTGTCTGTTTGTCGGTGATGTAATTCGTTTGCCCTTTCGCCCGCTGAACGCCCGAGCAGATGATGAGATTTGCATTTGCCCAAGGAGGTATTTAAACGGCAGAGTACGTCCGGATCGACGTCGGGTGGTCCGAGAAGATTGTTAAATTCCAAATGAGACGTGGTCTTTACAAGCCGTCCTGTGGGGCAGTATCTGCGGGTGGGGTGCAGCGGCACATTCTTCCGGATGGGAGGGTGCACGTGTTGACGTTCGTTTGCTGCACACTATTTATTTACCACCTTCTCCGGGATTTCTTGATGCACGCGGGGACAGTCCGGTGGATGAAGTCACATCATAAGACACGACAGCATTCCGGTACAATGTCTTTTGGAAGCTTAGCCTGGCAGGGGACGATAGCAGCGTGCAGTTGGAACAGTTGAATCTGGCAAACAAACGAGTTCTTGGAATTTGGAAAGTTTGTAAAACATGGTTATTAGCAATGCCAGCGGTGGCGAAGTGATGATAAGGAAATGATTTCCGCCTTGACTCCTTTTTTGAGAGTGCTTTTTTCCAGTGGGCGTGGAACACACATTTTCTGTGATTGCTACGGGTACGCGTAGCATAATGTTCCACATTTTCATTGGCAACGAACGTTTGGATGGAAGAGACAGTTTCTTCGAAAGCATTACACCTCCCTCGCGAGTGAGAGCTGGCTTTGTCCGGGGCCAGACAATTTATGACAAATATAAAAAGAAGAGCGACCTCACGCGTCGTCGTCGTGGGTTTAGGACTTTTCCCTCCCCTGATACTCACCAGCAGAAGCATTCCCTTGTGGTGACCTTGAGCTTCTGGCAATTTGTTTCTATAAAGGAGCAAATCGTTTGAACTTCGCTTGTGTGGATTCGTTCGGGAAAATCGAGCTGACGAGGCCGGTACAACCCCAGCCGCGTCGTGTCGCGTACGGCGTGTTTGCCAAAGGACGGCAAATTGAGTCTGCCAATCTGAAAGCGTTGAAATTATATACTTTAGCCGGTTCCTTTTATCTACGAGAAATACCCCGCGCGCCTTGCTTTGTGGAAATGTGTGTACGTGTATGCATGTTGCCATGGGGAAACCATTGACTTCTGGGTTCCCCCCGGGGGAAGTGTTCCGCGCGCGGTGAGAGGTTTCCGAATGCCGAACGAAAAGGATATGCCACGTGTGTGCTTTTCATTTTATAGGTTTCAGCTAGAGGTTAAGGACGACGAATGGCGACGACCATTGCCTACGGCCTCGGGAGTGGTGTGGGGTGGTTACCTTTCCAATAGTGCTACCATCAACTGTTGTCGTAACATCCGAGCCGAGGCAGCACTAGAAGCTGTCCTGAAGGGGTTCAACTCTTGCCTTTGCGCTAGCCGACGATCACGTCCAGGCCAAGGGTTAGGTGGCAGGACGACGCGGGAGCGAGCGAGCGGGAATGCGTATCGGCATTTCGTTCGCCTGGTGCCGCTTCTGCTCCCGTGTTTCTAAGTGTGCTTCGGAAGTGATTGATGTGGTTTCGAATTCAATTTTCCAGCTTCCAGCACATTCGAAAAGCCAGCCACGTCAAGGTAATACCAAGGACGGGGAGGGACTTCTTCCCGAGGGGGATTTCCATCACCGGCGAAGGAAGACTAACGAAGAGAAATCGCGCACGTTGGTCCATTTTTCATGCCACATTATCGTGCCAGCTTAGAGTCACGGTGAAAATAAACGACAAGATAAACAACAAACGTGCACATTGGATGCGTGCAAATATTGGGCAACAGTTCCTAGGAGTTGATGTAGGGTTGGGTTTTGAACGGATGGCATTTTTCTTTCTTTCTATGGTGGTTTAAACCTTTAAGGTTATTTATTTAATGTATTTCTTTAAGGATCGTAATACAAAGTATTTTTGAAAACATTCTCTTTACGTACGTACTACCGAAAAGGGTAAAGAAATGCCGGAACAGTAGGAATAGATACACTTAATGATAAATCACGTTCGACCTCCTGAGAAATTTGCGAAGAGCGTTCGTGGATTGATTTATGCGAAACTAGAAACCATCCCCTCACAATGTCCAAAAACGACAAGCGTATCATTTTCAGTTTTTCGGTGACACTTCTCCCGCAAGACATCGGATTTCTGTTGAAGCTCTCGCATTCTTGACCGGAGCCGCTTACAAGTGGCGAAGCGCATGGACATTTTAGGAACCGGAAGATACACAGTTGAAAAACGATACACTGTTCTGTGCGGACGTTTGGCGATTGATGGACTTTTATGAACTACGCCAAGTCCTTGCGATTTAACTGTGAGGAAGTCAGTATCGATAAATAATCATTATTGACTGCGAGGGAAGCTTGTCCACCATGAAGTGCAATTTTTGGTATGGTTCATATGTTTTTCTTTTAATGTCTTTCTTACAATGTCTTCGTTATTCTTTCCTAAAGAAACCGTGAATTAATGGTGTTAACGATCTTCCACCATCGCGTCTATTTGCATCAACGCGAAAGTGATGCCAATTTGCGAGCCACACACACACACACACGATCAAGCGGTCGCGATTGGGGACGATATTGGCTTCGGAGGCGCGCGTGCCTGATCTTACTGGAATGCGGTGTGCGATGCCCGGGACCTGGGGAGACCTTATATAAATGAAAAGGCACTTAACCTCCAATGTCACCGTGGTAATTTATTCAGCGCCCCCGAGATAACAAACGGGGTCAGACTTGGCTGCGGCGGACGACGGGACGGTATATGGTTGGTAAATTGGAATCTGGAACCGCCGTGCTGTTTGCCCAAGAACGAGGCCATCGGGCGACTGACATATGTTGCTCGTGGTTGGCAAAGTAAGTGGAGATCTTCACCGAGCATATAGTTTGACAATTTGATAGGTATATTGAACGTGTACCCGTCGTAGTTCGATATTACACGTTCACGTCTCACACTTGCCAAAGAGGAAGAATTTGCCGTAGGAAACTAACATCACGGTGCGCTTTTCCTTTCCGCTCGACGCAGGGCGATGACGATGCGTTTCTGTTTCAACATCTATTAGCCGGTTGTTACAGAATTCTGCCGTCATTTCCTCGACGTGCTGTCAATCGAACAGAAACGAGATAATTTATGATGCAATGAAGAAAAACGAGAGTACTCTAACTTCTTCTGTGTGTTACATTCTCGTGACTTGCATTCCGTTGTCGATTCAGCAATGGATTGCCTTGCCTTTCAGTTTGCAGCTTCTCGACCCGAAATGTTGTTGGAATTCTGTGAATATTCTATTTTATTTGGCAACAACAAGTATCGATATTTGTTTCAAAAGACATTTTAGACAAATTGGATCAATTTCGTTCGTCTAGCAATTAAAAAAGATATTATGTTTTAAAAGCTCCTCGTTTCTGGAACGATAATCCTTGCTCTATAAAACCCTTAGGTTTCTAGCGTTCCGACTTAAATTGGCTCCCGCACGAGAAATACTTCCACCATGCGCCATTGTTTGCGTCGTGATAAATGTGTACCAATTAGAGCGAACCATAAAGAAGCCCCCGACCAGGGGCGAAAAGTTGGTGAATGTGAAATGTTTTTTAAGAATCTATCGAAATGTTTACGAAGGAAGCACGAAAAAGGCCGGCATCGTATTTGGTGCGGAAATTGCGGAATGTAATATCGAATTCCATTGCGCTGGAAGAGTTGAAATTGTTCCAGTGTCCTTTCGGATCAACTTTCTGTCTATTTTATTACAGCGTTCCTTTGCGGGGCGAATTGCTTCGAGATAACGTTTGCGGAGCGTTTTCTTCTGCCGTGGAAAAGGGTAGTATTTCCCATCGGGTTCCCTTTTTCCGTCAACTTGTGGCTTTTTCTTTTTTTTTAGTGAACCTTTGTAGAATAGATTTTACAGTGGCTCAAGTGAAAACTGTTCACCAGATACGATATCAATAGTCGAGACCTAATGTGTGTGGGTGTGTATGATGGGCTCCATCGTGTCTTTACCGGAACGCGGCCTCGTTAACCAAGTGGCCTGTGTCATCAGCTTACAGTGCCCCTAATGTCCTTCAACTGTTTCCCTTGTTGCAACATGTGGAACTGCCGGAGGAGCCTGTGTGCGATCCGGGTAAGAACGATACTCGACTCGAATCTAGTACGCCGTAGGGGCCCAAAACCCACCCTCCCCGCCCCATCGGTGCCATCGGAGAGTGAAAACTTTTATCTACTTCCATTAGTGCCGCCGGCGCAAACTTGCCGCACTCAGAGTTGTGCGCCCTGCGTTTGGTTCGTTGTATTGGTGGTGGTGGTGGTGGTACGCACTCGGCATGAAGATGACGATTGTGTGGAAAAGTTGGCCCGCACTCGGTATGTCATTATTATTGGCCAGCTCATTAGGGTTCGATTTACTCGGTCGTCGCTGCTTGTGAGCTAGGCTAGGCTAGGGTAGGGTAGGGGAGTGGTAAGGGACTTTCAATGGCACTTGATGCAGTGTAGCCGGCACTCAGCTGATGAAACACTGAACGGACTGACTCGATTGCAGTTGGATCTGGAATTGGATATTCTTCTGGCAGTGAGTCGAAGCCAGGCGAAACTAATGAAACGTGAAACGTTTGTTGATAACAGTTACAGCTCGGCGGGTATTCTCCCGTTTGGTTTTCCGCAAAAGTTAGATCAGCTTGTTTTGATGTACATCATCATCAATGCTTGGGCTTTCCTTTTTGGGGTCTTCTGTTCTGTTTTCTGTTTTTAAAGATCTCTATTTATTTACTGTTGCATGATGATTGTTACGCTTTAGTATCTCTTTGCATGGAATTTTTATATTTTATATGATAAAAGCTCAGTTTTTTACATAATTTAAAGTAACATTTTGTGGTTTATTTTTTTCTATCTTTTAATATCATTTTTTGATATTTTACTTTTACTTTTCGTTGCAATTAAATGATGAAAAAGATAGCTTCACCATCAACCTTTTTGTACTATTTTTCAATCAAAAGTATCCAAACTAGTGATGTACGTAATGAGTAAGAATAAGAGAGTGAATCATTCTTGTTAGTAGAAAGATCATCACAAAGGTTTTGCAAAAACTAAAGAAAAATTAATAGATTCTGATCCAAAGGATAAAATCTTAAAAGAGTTACTAAAAGGATCGAATCAACAAACGATAATTCGTTAGTCGGATTCAAATCCGTTAAAAGATTTTCTATTCCGATCACTAACTCAACTGTGCACAAAAGAACACATTTTTCTTCAATCTTTCGCCGCGACATCCGTCCGGTATCCTTCAGTGACGCACGAGAGAAAAAGAGAGAGAGAGTCAAGTCTGCGATAAATTAGGTGTAATTTCGTATTCCACTTTATTGCACTCATTATTTAGCCAATTTGTAATAAATCGTTTTTCCCGAGAAAGCTGCACTCCCGATTGGCCACCCACTGTATGTGGGTGTGTGTATGCTCCTCGATTGCGAGGTACGATAACGAGACGAACGATGGTAGCGTAAACAGCAACAAAAACAGCGTCAGCATTGGGAACAAAATCAATAAAGGCATAAACTTTGACGGATGACTTCCGGCCACAGCGCTTGTTGCCATCTGACTCCAGCTTTATCCATAAAGGGTACCTTTCCGGATTCCTCGAACGATTTCGCTTGCGGGTGCGAAAGAGCTCGAGCCGGCCATCTTTAGCCCTAACCGAAGACATCGCTCATGTTCGCGAACGTTTCCTTTCTCTCCCGGGTGTGAAATGGTGGCGAGTCTGGTTGGTGTGGCCAGCGACTGCTTTCGCCTTCGCGATGTGTGTTGTCAGGTATTAGATGTACAACCGAGCAAAACATACATCATCTGCGAATTAATGATGCCTGGATGTTTCTTTTCCTCCGCCGGGTGGGAGACGACAGAGAAGGGTTTATCCAACATCCTAATCGTGAAAACTGTTCTAGTAGAAGGTGGTGGAAATTGGAATCCGTCGAGTGAAATCGGTCATACCAGCTCTTCTGACGCTGTTTGGCATCTTCGAATGGGACTCGTTTCGTTTGGGTGAAGGTTGGTTAAAAGTGAAAAAAGAGGTAAACCAGAGATGAATTTCATCGTGATCAAAAGACCGGAACATGCTACGGATCCTTTGCTTACATTTTCGCTCGTGTGTGCATGTGTGTACCGAGTGGCATCTGGACGAGTAAATCACTTGTCAACTGGGGAAGGATCTCTTCCTTGGTTTAATTCAATTATTTCTCGATTACACATATCGTGTTTGTTTGATATTCCGCCCACAACTCCCTCCGTTCGCGACTGAAAAGCAGTTTCCCTAAGTGCATACCAACCCGGACATTGCTCCCTCGGTCCCCGGTGGAATATAGACAGCGCCAGAAACATACGTTCCAGCGATCCGGAATGGTGGTGCCGATGATTACATTGCCATGATTGGAAAATATCCCACGACGCGCTTTAGCTCTACGCCTGGCGTACGTCGGACGAGGACACTCTCGAACGTTCCCGGTTCCAAGCTCGTTGCCACAGCGCCCTCCCCACATACACACAGCCAGTGTAAACACGCCAAGTAACGTTGGCCAAATTGATTTTTCCTAGGAAAACTTTGACATTTACATCCCCATTGCGCTCGGTTGATTGCAAACTCTATTGAAGGTGACTTTTGGGAACCGAATGGAGAGTCGAGAGTGTCGTTAGTGGAAAAATGAGTCCTTCCGCGACCGTGTTCGCTTTTTCCACAAAACCAGGACGATTGCTGGCTCTCTTTCGCTCTTTGTGGCAACAAGTTTGTGTTAAGTCTGGATCTATTTCAGCGGGGCGATGGGATCTTTTTCCTCGCGCTTTGAAGTACCAACGCTTCTTCCATCAGGAAAGCACATTCCCCTCATAATGTCACACGAATGAAGAACTCATTCGAGTGTTTAGTGTGTGCCATTCCGGGACTTCGTTTTTCTCGGTAAATATCCCAAACGACACCAGACGTTTAGTGAAGATGCCGGGCGCGCGTGAGGTTTGTTTGCGGACGGGCGGGCACCATGTCAGTTATGGATTTAGATTCCGGCCCACGTTGCGGGCATGATAGACCGCTTGCAGCCACGCATGGTCAAGCAAATCGGAAACGACGAGCTGGGAAAATTGTCTGTTTGCTCTCGGTTCGGATGACAGGGAATCACCGGCCGCTTCTTGCTGTGTCCCTTACCGTGCGCCCCGTTTGCTACACGGCGCCGAATGTGGACGACAGCCCCTGGCAGGTCTGACACGGGAAGCATCTTCATCGTCGGCCTACACTTGATCAACATGTGCATCGAAGTGAAAATTTGCTTCGATGCGTGAAGCGACGGTTAAATGGAACGAAGGATTTTCTTCGTACGTGCACACAATCCTGCGTAGAAGCTTTTCGATAGAAAAAAAATCGAAGAACTGTTCACCATCATCAGCGACATGTTTTCGTTCCTTGTAACGTCAAGGATGTACTTTTAACAAAAATTACTCTCCCAGGCGACGTTGCGACACACTTCTCGACACTTGTCAAATTCAATCAACTAAATTGTCCTCGGGGAAAGGACGATAAAACAACACGCTCCTGTGCCGGTTGGAGATAGAACATGAAATAGATAAACCTCCCCAAACACGCACACACCTTTACTACGGGGGACCGGGTTGTTAAAAGTAATGAGCCCATGAGTGCGGTATATTAAATTTGAACCCGTCAGGAGACAATCAAATTAAATGTGTACATGGTTAACATGGTCGAAGCAAGCAAGCTACCCTCTCATATATTGATGCGCTGCTATTAGATTTAAAACACACTGAACCGTAGGAGTAGTGATGAGAAAAATTGATCTCAGTCTAGGACTCGATTCAGCCGATCCGGATCGAATCCGACGCCTTTGCTGTGACAGATGATGTATAACAAATCTAGATCCACACATTGGGACATCAGGAATCATGGCAGATCATATCAAGTGATTCGAATCCCGATTCTGGATCAAGATACCACGGGATCTGAATCCAGACTCTCGATCTACTAGTTCTGCAAACATGTTAATTTAGATTCTGGATCTTAACACATCGACGTCCACACAACTCACGGTGTCACAACGCTTTACGACACTTTGTTTACTTTCCATTTGGTGTTTGATTACATCCCATAGGGTGTGGCTATGGATTTTGTTTTACACCGAACCGGTGTAGCCGGACGGAAATATGTTTGATCCCGGAATGTGGATCGATTCGACCAGAGATCGAGTCCGATTAATATGTTCCCAACACTCCATGGGACACGTCTGCCACTTTTACTGACCGCCTAACCTTGTGTTTCTCGTGAAAATCGGGATTTATAGGCCATTTCAAAATGAGGTGGGGGAGGATCATAAAAGTGTAGTACAAATTCGCTTATCTCCCATCAACAGGTGCTTATGCGTGCGGCGGGGGCGAGTGAAGTGTGGCCTGGCGCGGTCTGTCGCCTCCGCTATCGATCGCTCGGTGCTTTTAAAAATAAACGAAATCCTCCCGGAACACTCGATAACCTTTCCGGGCAACCGATTATTGTACCGAGCCGTCGCCTTTTCTCGGCCCAGCTTTTTTTTTGTTGATGGTTGCACGAGAGGATGGTTTTCCCTGGTAAACTTCGCTCGGAATCACACTTTACCGGAGCTTTTCTTGCTAATCCTCTCGCAGGGTACACAGGGGGATGCGAGTGGAAACCGCGCGTGGGCTTCGTGTTGATGCTGGTTTTACCTTCCCCAAGCTAAGCCAGCCGGCTCGGAAAAAAAAAGGAACACGAATCGATCGCAAGTGAATGGAAGAGTCGATGGAAAAAAAGAAATCATAAATGTTGCTGTCTTTTATTGTTATCCGTGCAGCAGCAGCAAGATGGTGGAATTGATTGAGGCTCTCCCCCGGGCCGGAGTAGATCGAGAGTTTTACACTTGCTTGGAGAGGGTTTTCCTTTGCGGGGGTGCCTAAACCTTGGTTGGCAATGTTTTTGCCCGATTGCTGCTGCTTTTGGATCTGTTTGTGCAAAGACCGAACGAGTGGTTGTGTTTGCTGTCCTTGTGTCACGAAGAGAGAGGTTACTGAGCACGGGGTGAGGATGTTGATGATGATGCTGATGGTTTATCATGGAGTTTCGTGGAAACTTTTCTACATCTGATAGGTCTCGCTCGCAACCGGCAGCTTATGATGTTTTGCTTTGCTTGTGTTTTTTTGTTTTTTAGGGGCGAACATGAACAAACTTTCGCGTGATTTTAATGGATCGAGCCGCACTCGTTCTGGGGCTCAAATTTTCCCTCTTTTCGGGTCTTTTGCGCCTTTGGGTTTTGCATTTTCTGTTTGAGTTTCAAAAAGCGGATGCTTTCTTGTTACTTGGTTCGTTTTTTTTCTTGCTCATCGATTTCCTTCCATGCTTTTAAACGGTTTGAGGCTTTTTTTTTTCACGCAACCAGAAACATTTGCGTGATAATGGGAAACCGATCACGGAGCGAGGTGAGGTTCGATGATTGGGTCTAATTAATTCGACTTTTGTCCTCAGGTCTTTGGGCAGTGTTTTACTTAATTTTTTCTCTCCTTCCGTCGCGCTTTTAGCCCATTTTGGTAGAGTTTTCTCTTTCTTCTTTGTACGTGAATATCAAACGAACTGGACCGCTTTTTAACCGTACCGTATTTTTCTCCCCTTTGATTTCTTCTCTCACACACAGATACCTCCAGTGGAAATGGCTCGAGGCCCAGCCGGTTACTTACAAAACTTTCCGAATGTACCGCGTGCTGGGAAAGGGTGGCTTCGGTGAAGTCTGCGCATGTCAGGTAGGTGCCATCGGAACGGACTCGTGTTGGCGGACGAGGAGGACCTCCCACTTCCACTACCTCACCCTCCCACCCAGGCTGCTGCCACCACTCTCGGTGGCGAAAAAGATTTTTCAGCAGTTCGCGAGTTTTCCGTACCGCTACCAAAGAAAAAAAAAGGAAAAAAAAAGAAAAAGCCAATTCTGCCCTTTGTAGACGACGCGTAGGGCAAGGAGCAATAAAAATAAATGCTAGGCTGGATATATACTAATACACACACACACACACAAAAACAGAGCCGTAGCGCAGCAAGCAAAAACAGCATGGTCCGTTTCGGGAAAGACTTTTTGGCAGACTTTCATCCGCACGCTTCCCTCCCCCCTACCCTCTCGGTGCGTTTTCGACCCGGGAGCAAACTGTAGGAAAAATTGCGGTGGAGCGAAAAAACTTTGCGTTCCCGGGTGGATCCGTGTGTGTCCGTCGTGCACAGGGGCTTTGGCTGGATGTCGCTTGCCTAGCTAGAGCCGGGAATGGTCGAGATGAATTTTGACATAATTCTGTCGATAAAATGCTTGCGTAGGCGAAGGCCGTACGAGATCACTCGGCGATTTGGGGCCTTTCTGCGAAAACACACACCCGGGATGCCCAAATTGCGGGGCGACGACACTCAACAGAACAGAGCCGGAAAGCTGGCCACTGAGCTCGTGCAGAACATTAGCGGAATCGTCCCGGGCATGTGGGCTTCCCAAACGCCGCGTGGTCGTAGTCTCTAGAGGGTGCTTTGCATGTTGTTGGAAATTAGGGACCTCGTACAAAAAGTTCCACTTTCCCACACCCGAATACCGTTTTCCCCCTTCCAATGTTCGTTGTTCGAAAAATTAATAATTCCCTTTTTTCATTGCCTACAAGCTGAAGAAGGGATTGTGTAACTCCATAATATATTCATGCACTTGGTTCAATGGAAAGACAAAATCAACACTAAACTGCACGAAACGACATGGGGAGGGAGGGAGGGATCGCGAGCGGTGCATATTTAAAGTGGAATCGCTCCGCCGAAGTAAGTCGGTGGATAAGAGAACATAATTAAGGCAAGAACGTGAAACGAACCATTCGCCTCCCCTCCCCCCTAACTGAGGGCGATGGATGCAATTATTCGTCTTCGTCGTCGTTTTTTTTTTGTCCCCTTTGTTTTGTACCTTCCTTCCTTCCGGTACTTCCGCCGTTCGCTTCCCGGCCAGTGTTGTATCGATTTTCCTAAAGCTGGTGCACGTGCGGGATGATTACCGTGTGGACTTTAAAGGGGCGGCACTATGGGGATGAACAACACGGAACAGATTGTTCCAGTCGCCTGAAACGACGTCCTTCTGGGTCGCACTCCACTGGTGGACACCCATTTTGTAAGGAATTTTGCAATCTTCCACACTCTCTTCGCTCGTTGGAGTCTTACCGCCCCCTGCCACCCAATGGCCAATGTAACTAACTTTGGGTGGGCGAGGTTTAATTTAAGCAACATTTCACATTCAATGGAAAAGTGTGTCTTCTCGGTACAACCAGAATCCCGACTTTGCGGGTGGGTGGTATGGTTTTTTTTTACAAAGGATTCGTTTGGGTATAGGATTCGTTTGGGGGACAATTTACTTGTCCAAATCCTCCGAGCTTTGGTGTCATTGTGTGTGGCGATGTTATGCATTTACAATATGCTATCTGTTTTATGTCATCCTGCAACTAAGGCAGGGAATTTATTAAAGGTTTCACATTGAGCAGTAAATTTCTATAAAAATTTCATTTTCACAACAAAAAAGTTGTAGTAGGAGCTTAGCACACAACAATGGCGGAGTTAGGTTATTTTCTTAAATTGTAATATTTCACCCTGAAATGGGAATCAAGGAAAATGTATAGGCAAACATACCCAAGCAAGCAAACGAAACACTAGCACTAAAATGCAGTGAACACCATGCTATTTTTACTACTTTGTGTCAGAGCAGACTATGTTGATAAATGAAAATCATCCCCAAACCCGCCGGCAGGCAACAAGTTGAGGTTGAGAAAAAGTGAATGTAACATTCTATCTTCCGCCGCACGAAGAAGGTTGCCTCGGGGACGCTGTTATTAATATTGATTAGGATCCTAGAGCTGCGTCTAGCATGTTAGCGAACGTGTAACCGAGTGTTTGGGTGTTGTGAAAGTGAAACATGGAAATGGAAGAGAGAGAGAGAGAGAAAGAAAAGGTAAGCAGTGCAACGGCATCTGCCGCACGCGTCCAGAATCCGAAAAGTAGCCCAGCTTGGACCCAATGGCGACTTTCCAATCCCCCGACTCACTGCTGGGAAGGTCTTGGTTGGAGAATTTTCCTTGATTCATCCCGGCCAACCCCCCTTTTGCGACCGATTTGGACGCGTTAACACTAGCGAAACGGACTGTGATAAGAACGACCGTTGAATTGCAGGTAATTTATATGCAGGAAGCTACAAGCGATCGGGATAAGACGTTCGGAGCGTTTCCAGTCGGGTTGAAGGAAGTGGAAAGAGTGTGGCTGCGAATGGTGGTCCGCAGGGCAACGAGGATCACGTAGATGGTTCTAGCGATGGGCATACAGAGTTTGGTCTAGCAGGCAAAGAAGAGAGAGAAATGGGCGGCAAGAAAATGGTTTGCCTTAAGTGGTAGACTCAAGTGTACCCTCCGATGCTTCCTTAGGACCCTACCACCCAACGGTTGGTTGACATTTCCACCAGAAGGCCGTTGAAAATGCAACTCTCAATCTCCCGGTGCCGCCGGTACGCAACACTCTCGAAACGAAAGTGTAACGAACGACGAAATCCGGCATAAATATGCTATTTGCCGTGCATACACGGGACGGTACTTTCGTGTTGGCTGTATCTTTGGCTGCTTTCCGACCGTGCTTTTGTCCTTTCACGGAGAAGAGCGCCGGGTTCTCGCTTGATGTTGTTTGTAATTCAAATTCAAATCGAGATGTTGCAAACGGAAACAAAATGTCACGCCCTAGGGAAGTGGACGGATAGCGTGTAGTGTGGGGGTCTCCCTCCTTGGTTGGTTAGGTCGAAGAATAAAATGCGATCGACAAAAGGATACTGCCGGTACGCCCGGAGCGCGGGAGGCCACGACGGCGAACGAAACATGGCAGTCTGTCTCCCTCAACCCGCCATCGAGTTTTCGTTTTGTGTGTCACCCAAACAAGTAACGAACGGTGAACTGTGTAAGCGCATGGTTAGCGTTTCGATGAATAATTCATTTCCCTTCCGGTTGTGCCTGAACGTCATCGTCGCCCGAGAGGGCATGCCAGGGTGCGCAGGTATGGTTCGTTTCGAACCTTGGTGGGGGGGGAAGGAAATGATGCTTTTACGAGGTACATGAGCCGGTTGCTTCCTTCCCGCCGAACCACGCTAATGGTATAACTCTGAGGTCCACAAACAATCGAACCACTTCTGCTCCGATGGGGGGTATTTTTGCGTATCGCTATCATCGAGTACGTTTGATATTGTTTTATACCGTTAAAGATCTCCGATGTGGTTGGTTCACCTCGCCATCGAATCACCTGTGCAATATGAACGCATGCCGATAATCGAACGTTATCGATTGGACCTCATTCATAATGCAGTCCGTGTCGACATAGTTATGATTTCATATTTTGACCTCAGAAGAAGCAACTAGTGATGAGGTATCACCGTACCAACCATAGTTGGGAATCGATCCGGCCGATCTGAATCCGGGTTGGGATCGATCATCCGAGTCTCTACTTCAACCGGTGACTTATTACAGATGCAAGGGATACCAATCAAGGTTACTGGAGTGTAGCAATATTGCAAGGATGGGATGGGATTCAAAAGGATCTGCTTCCGGATCACAACGGCTCTGAATCCGGATGATGAAGTTCGATCCCAACGCAATGCATAGGGGAGAAGCAGTCAATCAGAACAACAGGAAATAGATTTCGTTCCTTGCATATGACCTCGCTGGTAGTGTGTTGATTGGATGGAATGTAATCTACAAACCCCTACCCCAACCCTCTCGTCCGTTGCAGTGCACGAAGGACATTGCAGATAACGTTTTTTTTTTGTTCATCTGTACGAACACATTTCTACGCTTCTAGGTTCGTGCCACCGGAAAGATGTACGCATGCAAGAAGCTGGAAAAGAAGCGCATCAAGAAGCGAAAGGGCGAATCGATGGTATTAATAGAGAAGCAGATACTGCAGAAGATAAACTCCCGATTCGTGGTGAACCTGGCGTACGCGTACGAGACAAAGGACGCGCTCTGCTTGGTGCTGACGATTATGAACGGTAAGTGAGGGGAAGCAACATTCCACTCGGTGTTTCATTTCTAAAGTCGTTGCACTTTTCGTTTCACAACAAGGTGGCGACTTAAAATTCCACATCTACAACATGGGTGGCGAACCCGGCTTCGAGCTGACCCGGGCACGATTCTACGCGGCGGAAGTGGTCTGCGGGCTAGAGCATCTACACCAGCAGGGAATCGTGTACCGGGACTGCAAGCCGGAAAACATTCTGCTCGACGATCACGGCCACGTGCGCATCTCAGACCTGGGACTGGCCGTTGAAATTCCCGAGGGTGAAATGGTCAGGGGACGAGTCGGTACCGTAGGTAAGTGAGGGCGCGTTGGAGGGTTTGATTTGTTTTTTTTATCTCGGGTATTTAATCTCTATCTTTCTTTCCCCTTCCAGGGTACATGGCGCCGGAAGTGATCGACAATGAAAAGTACGCATTTTCACCGGATTGGTTCAGCTTCGGGTGCCTGCTGTACGAGATGATCGAGGGGCAGGCACCGTTTCGGGCCCGCAAAGAAAAGGTAAAGCGCGAAGAGGTCGATCGGCGGGTGAAGGAAGATCCGGAGAAGTACTCGCACAAGTTCAGCGACGAAGCCAAATCGTTGTGCCAACAGCTGCTAGTGAAGGTCGTAAAGAGCCGGCTGGGATGCCGCAACGGGCGCCACGGTGCGCGAGAGGTTAAACTGCACCCGTTCTTCAACAGTATTAACTGGAAACGGCTCGAGGCCGGATTAAATGATCCTCCGTTCGTGCCGGATGTAAGTGGCAGTGAGCCGAGTAGTTTGTTTTTGGTTGCTTACGGGTTTTTGCTTCCATTTCAGCCACACGCTGTTTATGCCAAAGACGTACTGGACATCGAGCAGTTCTCGACGGTGAAGGGCGTCAATCTGGACGCGACGGACGAAAACTTCTACACCAAGTTCAACACGGGCTCCGTGTCAATACCGTGGCAGGACGAGATGATCGAGACCGAGTGCTTCCGCGAGCTGAACGTGTTCGGTGTGAACGAGTGCCCAACGCCCGACCTGCTCATCAACGCACCGCCGGTGGTGGAGAAACCGGGCTGTTTTCCATTCCGGAGAAAAGTACGTCGAAACCCTTTTGTGTTCATCTGTTACAACTCTTAATACAATACGTTTTACATTTCAGAAGAAGCAAACGGCCCGCGAAAAGCCGGTACCATTCAACGAGAAGCTGTTGTCCTCTAGTCAAACGACGGTCAGCTGTAGCCAGGCGCCGAACGAGAGTTGATAGGTGTAATCACACTCCGGATCTTACTGAACACGAGCACGGGACGCTGCAAACGTGCGACGAATGTTGGTTTAGATGACGATTGGATGAATGAGGGAATAGCTACCACACCAGCTAAGTGTGGGGATTCCTATCCAAGATTCTTGACTTGTGTGACACTCCCGGGTGACGGTGCATCCCCCCTTTTCCCACACCCTGGTGGTGTTGTTCGGCTACCGGAACACTGGACGGAGGGGTAGGAACATGTTTCTACCTTTTTTTCCCGTCTACCAAACAAGCAAATGCAAATATTCACCGTCACCTCCCGCTACTAAATGGATCTGCTAGTAAGATGTAGGAAGTAATGGATCCGCTCCATTACCAACTCATAAAATAACTCAACTCTCACTCTCAGTCAATGGTACACAATTATGCACGTGAACATTTTCTCATACGCACACAAAAAGTAGTTAATTAAAAACAAAAAGAAATGAAACAAAACTTGGCCACAAATAGACAGAGATAGAATGAGCAGATGGGGGAAAGTGAAGGAGAGGAGTAGACCGTGACACGAATCGTGCAAATGTTCTAGACTTATGGCCAAATTGCATTTTGTGGGATGAGCGCGTGTTTTGGAACGCAATAGAGTTCGACAGAGCAACCGTAGCAGTAATGTTAGGAACCACATTGTAGTACTTCATTTTAACGAAGTATGTATAGGATGACGAAGTACTAGGGAGGGGAGTTTTAGATGAGCCTCAAGACTCAAGACAAATGCTTTGAAAATAATCGCTTTCTTGCATAAATTTTTGTTTTGTTATGAAGTTTACATTGAGCAGTAAAATGTAATAATTTTTTAGCAACATGCTCTAGCAAGCAGAACGCTAAACCGTTTCAGTTGATTCAATTAAGTTGGTAAAACAATTAAAGCAAAAATTACGGTTTTATACATGTAGTGTATTGGTTTTAGTTTTGAATAACCAACTCATGCAAACGATGGGTGTCATTAAGATTACATTGATATTAACTGTCAGCGGCACGTGCAACACATCGATTTTAAGGATGTGTGTTATAAAGAGAATCTTGCCAAAGCTAGAACCTGTATCTAACAAAATTCTTCCCACCATGTCTTTTGAGGAGGTGATCCTGTGGGAAAAGTTTATTCTCGTGTTCTTTTTTTTTTCTTGTTTTGTCGAATTGTTTGGCAGCAAATTTGAGCAGAGTTTGTTTTTCTTTATATCGTTGTGTGATACACTCTTGGATGTGTATGTAACCAACATTGTATAATTCATGTGGAAAAGCGATCTTTGGTGAGCTGTTATTAGTTTGGTTAATTTTTTGTCACCAGATTTTGACTGTCGAAGGCTTTCGCTATTACGTTTGAAACTAAAGTTTGTAATATTTTCCTACAATAATTTAACATCAATAGAACAAGACAGCAGTGGACAGTCGGTTGCACAATCCCGCGTGGAAGAAGTACATGGAGTGTACTTAAATCTCTTAATGTTCGAATGCATCTTTTTAACAAACTTTCATACTCATGTACTAATCAATTATAAAAAAAAACTATAGACTATTCGTGACTAGGAGCTAGCAGGGCAAGCAGGAAGTGGAAAAATTTGAAGAACGGGAGTTGGGAAGAACACAACTCTATCGCACATAATACCCATAATAAACACAACATAAGGCATTGCACAGAGGAATGATATTTCCAGGGCAGCGTGAGGGGGAGTTCGATAAGTCCAATCGCATAACGTATGATAAACCTATACTAGTTACCGAAAAGAGGAAGGATGATGCGGAAAAAAAATAAAACAAAACAAAACAAATTCCCTACACTCACAGACGGAACAAACGCCACGGAGACGAAGGGTGAGCAATTAGGAATTTAGGGTTTGGTTGTTGACAATGTAATGAGTGAAAGCAATCATTTACTAGGGCTGTTTTAGCTTTAATCAATGCGCCGGAGGAGAATTGGTTAGCGTTTTTAAAAAGGAATCTTTAAAGTATTGTGTTCAAAACTTTGTATCAATGGGAGCACACAAAACAAAAAGAGAGAGAGAGAAAAAAAACACGTAAGAGCGGGCTTCAAAGTGCTTTCCATGGTATTTTTATTTTATCTTATATGCTATCGAATTTTATTTAAGTTTTATATGAATGCAACAATATTAAAAAATAAAACAGTAATGCTACTTTATATTGGAAACATGTTTTACGTAAGCAACAAATCGAGAACATGAAGCAACATACTCTAAACATTATTCGTTTTACGTGCCAATGTACCGTTGGTGCTCGATTTAGGTTGTTTTAGTTTTCTATTGAGCTAATAATTTTTGTGATTCGTACATGCGTAAATAGTCGATGGGGCAGTTTGTCGGGCGCTTTGTTTGGCTAGTGTAATGATCAGCATCCCGTTTCGTTGCGCGCAGTAGTAAAGTAGGAAAAGCCGAAACGGAAATGTAACTCAGAATCTTGTTCGCCCTTCTAACTCAAGCAAAACTAAGCTTAGAAACAACGCGTAGCAAACACTTGGCAGTAGTTCACTATATGAAAGGACACTTATAGCACAAAACCTCCTCCAACGTTTTATCGTCTTTGTACATAGTAGAAAGTAAATGGTGTAGAACCAGAGTGTGTGAATAAAGGCACGGAACGGTTTGGCTGGATGTCGTGTTCCGTACCCGGACCGGTAACGTTTGCGCACCACCAATCCATCATACAACCAGTGCGGCGCGTCCATCGTGGAGAGAAAATCGACCGGGCGACCCAACTCTCGTCCCGTCGTTGATGCAACATATTTATACTCTTGTATGTGTGTTTAATTACATTGTTTTCGACACATGATGAAGTACAAGAATCTCTAAACGTAACATAAACACTAAATGAAAAGCGCTATCCCACTTGCTGCAGGCATGAAATTATTGAAACACAAAACTTTCCCTCCTCCCGCAGAACTGAACGCTACCTTGTCGTGTTCGTCGAGCTCAATAAAATCCTGTCGTTTTGGAGTCTAGTGTATCAAAAAACAAACGAAGATCGCACGGAAGGATGCAATACCCAATGGAGCAGAAGATTTGAAAACTTGCGAACGCTAGCTAAGCGGATACGAGGTAGATTTTCTTTACGTGAGTTGGAAGTGAACAACAGATCTTTTCGAGACGAATTGGATATTGGCAGGGGCAGTAAGAAGGAAATCGACCGCTCCGGAAACTAAAGTTAATGCAAAAGTTGACTACATCTCTCATAAAGGAGGAGGAATTTTTTTAGATTGATAAGCAGAAATGAAATTTTAGCGTCACACAAAACTTCACGTATGGCAGGACATTTTAAAATGTTCAAACACTCTAAGGGAAAAGCTATATAAACTAATGAATAAATAGACAAATTAAATCAATATTCCATATAAAGTGATAACAGTTGTTGGGTTTTAATTTGACAAATGCAACGTTTGTATCCGATTTTACTGTGAATTGATTTTCAAGTTTGATGAACGGTTGATTCTTTCTTTGAGATAAAGATGGCGCTTTTACCATAACACGTTGTACGCGAAGATAAATGTTCCACCATTGCAAAACCTTCGTTTATGATTCTTCTCCCGCTGTCGTTGACTTCTTCTTCTTCCTCTTATTGAATCTCCGCGAAAAATGTCGACGGCTTAGGCTGAGGTTTTTCCTTCCACTTACTCGATTAGTAATCGACTCACCGTAGCAAACGACGGAGATTATGGCAAGGACGACGGTACAAGGTGATACCGTCTGTATCATGCGGTACTATATTATACTAAAACTAACAAATCTTTTGTTGGGAAATCGTACAGGTCAATGCCCTGTATCGTGGCACGGTAAAGTTGCGAAGGTATAAAATTTTAGGCACGGTTCTAGGAAATACTAACTTATCTCGATGCAACCAGTATAGCCGCTCATTTGTAACATTCACTCCTACTGCCATTTTCCAGCCAGAAAAACGCAGATTGAGCCGATAACCGGATCCGTTCCCATATCATTACACAACTTTGCAAAACCTTACATTTTGATTGGATGTTAACAGGAGCTGAAGCAAACACTTGGCCTGCTCTGTGATCTTTATGGATGAACGAACGCCACGGAACTGATGTGATGCTGCGGTATAAAAATGAACATGACGCGAGACACGTCCCACAGTCATCTGTTTCATTGATAAGCGAACGGCATCGACGCGAAAGCCTCGTGTCGAGAGAAGAAAAATAAAAGCAACACCATCTACAAGAAGCAGCAGCAAACAAGCCGGGAAGACGAATCAACAAGACGCAGAAAGATTGTCTATTGAATCAATCGAGACGGTATATTCAAACGGACGCAAATAAATCGACTTCAATTGACTGAAATGTATCAAATCCGTTAAATGGCTTTTTTGAACTTTTATGGCTAGACATACTAACTTTAAAGGAGATTTTTAATGCATCCTATGTCCTTTTTTACAGCTGCTGGTCAAGGTCACATAAAAAACGATTTCACTTGCACTTCTTGTCCCTCTTCCTCCACCCGACAAGATCAAGTTGAATTCATTTTTAACTGCACTCGGAACAAATCGTTATCATTTAATACGGCTTTTTTTGGACCACAAGCAAACAGTGACTGATCGGTTCAATTATTTGGCCACTGTTGCCGACAACGCGAACTGCTGGGATTCGCTCCTCACCAACACGGACACATGGACGGGGGCACCATCCGTGCACACAGTCGTGAGCACGTGCACCGGATCGGTTGGCGAAGCATGTGATTCGGTTAAATTGATTCCGCCTCCGACGGACGCAATCGGTGACACAATTCTGTCAGCGGCGGGTGACATTGGTAAAAAGTGATAGGGTGTTTGTGTTTGTGTGTGCCTTTTCTTGACGGTCAACCGGCCCGGCCGTTTCCGACTACCAGAAGATTGGCCGAGAACTTAACGGCGACGTGATAGCGCTGACGTACGCCCGCTCGCCCCGGAGGATTGGCCGCAAGATCCGTTCAGTAATCGCGCGATCGTTCTCGGATGTGGAACGAGACAAAATGGTGTCGGTTCCGTCGGTTTCTTCCGCTGCGAGGGTCGCTGTGCTGCTGGTCATCGTGGTGCTGGCGTGGGTCAGGCAGGTAGATGGCAGTATCGACTCCAATCGAACGTCGGCACTGGAGGAGGCGCGGCTGCAGCGGGAAAATCTCGTCCGAAAGTACCTGAAGCGGCTGAAGAAGGAAGATGGCGCAATCAAGCTGATCGGTGGTCGAGGTGATTTTGAGGGTGAGTTCGTTCGATCAATTAAGAATTGGTGGAGAAAGAAAAGCAATTCGCCGTAAAACTTGCATATCTTTTCTTAAGCATACATTGATGGTTAAGGTTCCTCTTCCGAATATAGAATTGTATGAAACAATTATCGTTTATAACATGTGATTAATCATTCTAATTCATACATTCGTACCAATGCAACTTGTTTTGATTTAATTTCTCTATGTCAAATGGAACTAATTTACATAAAAGCCAATTATAGTTTCTCGAATTATTAAGCGAGTGTTTTAACTACCTAAATTATCTTGATTGCATTTAATATGGATTTCGTTTTTAGGATAGAATTCAATTTTCAATCGATTTACACTTACTTTATTAGTTTGTATGTAATGTTTTTGTTTGCGAATAAGTTTAAATTGGTAAAAGTACATGACACAGGATTCACAGTATTTTACCTAGAACATAGATTGGGCTCAACAACGGATAGCTAAGTGTCCCAAAGCTTGACATCGCCTCAGAAGCACCATTTAAATGTGACTGCGGAACGTTTTCCTTCGTTTGACAGTGAAAAATGATTCGTGCGATGAAGGTACCGTCGCATCGCCGTGACGTTGCGGTAAGGAGCCTGTGTTAGCCACGCCATGATTCGCATATGATTCACAAGATGACACGAACGAAGCAGCTTGTGGACGAAAATCTGCGCAAATCCATTGCGGTTCTTTTTGAGAGACTTTCTTTTAACCTGCTTTCCCATGTTCCACGACTTTTTTCGGCAGGAAACGTGGAGATCTTCCACGCGGGCAAATGGGGCGCCGTGTGCGACGACGAGTGGGACCAGGCGGAGGCGGAGGTCGTCTGCCGGCAGCTGGGATTCCCGGGCCACATCAAGCCGACGCACACGGGGCACTTTGGCCGGGCGAAGCGTAAGTTCTGGATGGACAATCTGTACTGCGGCGGAAAGGAACGGGAGCTGGCCGAGTGTCACTTTGACGGTTGGGGCACGAACGATTGCGAGGCGGGTGAGGCGGCCGGCGTTATCTGCAAGCGGCACGAGGACGACGAACCGGTGACGACTGAGAAACCCGTTCCGGTGGAGATGAAGGTTCCGAAGGAGCGGTTGGGTGAGCAGCGCCGGTTGGAGCTGCGGCTTGTGGGAGGACGTATCGCGGACGAGGGTCGTGTGGAGGTACGGATGGTGGATGGGGAAGGGGCGGGACGCTGGGGCAGTGTGTGCGGCGACGGGTGGGGTTTGCTGGAGGGAAACGTGGTCTGCCGTCAGCTCGGCCTGGGGTACGCGAACAACGCCGTCCAGACGGATTTCTTCTCGGAACCGGAAGTGGCGGAGCTGCCGGAGCTGCTGCTGAGTGGAACCGAGTGTTACGGCAATGAGTCATCGCTGGCCGATTGCTTGCACGATCCGATCGGGTGGCGCAGTGTGCGGTGCAGCGAGAGGCGCGGCCACGTGGCGGCTGTCACGTGCGTGTCACAAATGGCCGACCTGGTGTTTGACCACGTGGAGATGGAGCAATCGCTGCACCTGGAGGACCGCCTGATGTACCTGCTGCAGTGCGCCATGGAGGAGAACTGCGTGGCGTCGCAAGCGTACGAGATTCAGCGCGAAAACCCCAACTGGCACCTGGAGTCGCGCCGGCTGCTCAAGTTCACGGCGCGCGTCGTCAACACGGGCAACGCGGACTTCCGGCCGCACATTCCCAAGCACCTGTGGGAGTGGCACCTGTGCCATATGCACTACCACAGCATGGAGGTGTTCGCCACGTTCGACGTGATCGATGCGGGCGGCCGGCGGGTGGCCGAGGGGCATAAGGCTTCCTTCTGCCTCGAGGACAACCAGTGTCTGCCGGGCGTGGAGCCGAGGTACGCGTGCGCCAACTACGGCGACCAGGGCATCTCGGTCAACTGCTCCGACATCTACCGGCACAACATCGACTGCCAGTGGGTGGACATCAGCGAGCTGGACTTCGGCGAGTACACCATGAAGGTGGCCATCAACCCGGAGTTCAAGGTGCCGGAGATGCGCTTCGACAACAACGCCGCCACCTGCCGCCTGCTCTACACCCAAACGTATGCCCGCGTGTTTGACTGCAAGCTGGAACGGCCCTGACTTCTGGCGTGACGAGCCCTGACAACAAATGCCACTCGTTAGCATTTTCCTTGCGTGATGGTTAGAATCCCAAGCATTAACCTTTCAGATACGTTCTATATATATCTCTTTGAATCTATGTTCTAATTCTACAAATATGTCATGAACTGTTGGGACTTAACGAACTATTTTTCCTATATCTCATCCAATTTATCATTTCTTGGTGTTCAATTTCAATAATAAGAACTTTCTAAAGGCACTCCGGAAAGCATTGACTCAATTTATATTTGATAATTTTTGTTTTTATATTGAGTAAATAGGTAAACATGAAATTAATTGATTATTTTCTAATGAATGGTTGGCAAGTAATGGCAAGTAAGATTTTATTTTTTAAAAGCACGCAGCACTCTTGGAGAGTAATGTGAGGGCTCTGCGAGTGCAAATGGTTAATGAATTATAATCACTAAACACTATCATTTAATTAGTTTATATTAGTTTTGAAAACAAATGCAGTAGATTATAAACAATATGGATGACATCGGGAGAAGAAATATAACAAAACATTATCATAATGAATGATTGTTAGACAGTTTTGTTTAATCCACCGTGTAATGTATTGTTTTGGAGTACTAACCGGGTGTAATAAAACATGAGAAAACACTGGCAAAAAACGCTAAATAGTCTCACCCAAAAACAAAGTGGTGAGAATTGGTTTTAATTAAAAGTATAAAGTTCACCAACAAATGGCCGATAGTAGAGGCTTCGAAAAGAGCGTGAGGAAGGTAAAAGGCCACAGACAACGGAACGACTAATTAGATATCGTGCAATCGTCACTGCGGCGAGGATTCTAATTAATATACCGCCTCAAGAAACTTTCAGCCTTCGTCCATCGCTTCCAGAGTCGTCCATCGCTACCGAAAGCAGGAGAGAAAACAGGCAGGCTTCCCGCTTTCTTCGGCGCCTAATTGCCACAGGGAAGGTAAGCCCCCAGCCACAGACACGTTCCCAATGCGTTCCGTACGATTGCAATCAAATGGTCGTGGCTAATGGGTTGCTTATGCAAGCTAATTGCCACCCATTTGACCGGGCTCGGCTTCCGCGGGTTGCGTTGGGACGAAACGTCGCCAGCGCACGAAAATGACTCCCCCTTTTTTTTTTTTCTCCGGCCGAGGTTCGTCTTGGGTCTAGGCCTCTTTGCTGTTGCAACCGCACCGTCGAGCCCGGAATCAATAAAACGTCCATAAATCAAACATCCAACCCATCGATCAATGTTTCAATTTCGTCCAATTAACGACATCTCACTTTAGCATCGGGGAGCATGGGAGCGCCTGTTTTTATTTGCTTTGATGTTCGGAAGTGTTTTGGTAAGGACAAGGGGGATAGTTAATTGAAAAGTGTCTTTTTAAATCACAAGAAGCACAAAAAACTATTTTGAATATCCTTCGGTTAAAGTTTTGACGTTTATCATGTCATACAAACCAGAATTACGTCAAAAATTAAGTCAACATGATTCTGAAAATGTAAACAAGCCAATTTAGCAACAGATAAAGTAAAAACATGATTCCTTTTGGGTACGGGCATAATTTTCTTTTCCAAATTTCAGCTTTAAAGAAAGATGTTTTGGTTTTTCCACAATGATAGGAAAAGCTAGCTTCTGATACGAGCTTGTATCAAGTCGATCAGCCCGCAGTGAAGCGAGTTGAAGCGAACGAGGCACCAGGCGGCTCCATTAGCCGTGCACGTGCGCCAACTTCAGGCCACATTTGATCCGGGGGCCCAGGGTTACGGAATCTCTTCGTCCTTTCACCTACGCGATTGGAGGATGTCGAAACCCTGTTTACGTGCCGTACTCTTCCATAACCAACCCCCAGAGGGAAGGATCGGGAGGGCAAGGGCTTCAATTCGACGTAAGGTGCACATGCATCGACGGTGCACCGACGTGTCATGCACCACGGCTTGAGTAAACATCAATCACTGGCAGCCGCGAACCGAACCGGGCGTTCGCTGATAAGAGGTCCCCCTCACAGCTTCCCGTGCCGTGTTACACCCTACTGCTATACTCAAGAGAAAAAGATAGAGGGTGAGAGAGCGAGAAAGAAAGATGGTGAGCGGGATCGGTTAAAACCGGCGGCAAAGCATGCGACGCCGAATGAAGAGACGGAATCGCACCAGGTCTGGCAGTCATAATATAAACAACAGCGCGCCATGTTCCGACGCTCGCTCCCGGTGGGGATGGTGGGGGTTGCACGTAAGGGGTGTGTTTTTTGTTTGGATCAACCTGAGCCGAGCTGAGCGCTCTCCGGCCCGATCCTCAGCCACCATGAATGACAAAAACAGTGCTCGGTGGGGGGAAGTATTTTAGTATGTTTGGAGTCGACTCGTGTCGAGCAACCCGACGGAGCGACGTGAGTAAACTTACAAGGAGTAGAGAGGGAGAGAGAAAGAGAGACTTTGTGTGAGGCCTGGTACCATGATGTGTGTGTGTGTATGGGTGTGCACGTTGGAGAGAGTAACCAATACAATACAAAGAGACGCCACGCAGGAGAAGCTCCGGGGATGTAGTGGATTCCTAGTGCAGGGCGAGTCGGTCTTCTAGTCGTCAGTGTTGCCGGAGTGGTCTTGGTGGGCGCTGCACGCGCCATGTCGGTTTTCGGTGCTAAGCAACGGCTAGGGCTACGGTTTGGTGGAAAGCAAAGCAAATAAGGACCTGCCAAAATAAAAAGGGTGCATTGGTTTTGCTCGGGATTTGGTCAGTAGTCCATTGGAAAAGGCGCTGATTGGTCGCCAATCAGATGTCCCTTGAGTGAGTTTAAATCGCTAGCTCATCCCGAACCGAGCAAAGGGTGCTTGATTTCCCGACCCCAGTTTCCCGATCCGCCTCATTTAAATCGCCTCGTCTGCTGGTGTTTGTGTGCGCGCGTGCCCGGGCGGACACAATTTCGGTGGCCCGTACGTAATTATGTCATCCCCGGGTTCCCAGGGGCAGACGATCGACGCCAACGGATGTGTCCTCCGGAAGGTTAGGCCACCCGACGACGATGGGGCAGCGTGAAAATGGGAAACATTGATACGGCACAGATGACTTCAACTTACGACATAATTACATAAACACTCCCAACACGCGGTGTGTGGTGCGGTGTGGTTTCCTGCGCGGAACGATGGGATGATTCCCTGGCCTCCCTCCCTCTCCACCCCGCTGCGACCCGACGTGGTTTGTGTGTGACTTCTTCTCGTTCGACTTCGCTGTCGCTGGCCCGTGAAGCTTCCCGATAAGGGCCTTCCGTCACGGCTTGACTTGTGTGCACAAGTGTGCGAGCAAATGCGTGAGGAAGGTGGAAACGGAGGGAAAGAGACGGAGATAGAGTGAGAGAAAACTCTACCGCGAGTGAGCGTTCGGAACGTGAGTCGTACTTTGAGGGGGCACGGGAACGAGGTCGGGGAAGGGCTGCGTCCCAGACTGCAAACGTAAACATTGCCAATCGAATCCGAGGGAAGGTGTTTGGAGCGGCGGGACGGATCTCATCAATGGACGAAGTGCTGAGTAACGGGACGTGAAAGCGGCACGAACGTCGCCGCGCTTGGCACGCTGTCAGTGCGCGTTTCGTGTCACGGGTCTGGGCATGTGTCCCATATCCAGCGGATTACGTTTCGGTGTGCATGTGCGATGAAGAGAGATAGTCGTTGAGAGAGGAGCATGAAACAACGCACAAAGGACAAAACAACCTAGTGAAAGGATGCACTGGTTGAGGGCTTGGGTTAGTGGTTTTCCGGCGGTGGAAAGTGAGCACGTTTGGCTGAGGTTCGGTGCTGGTGCAGATACGCCCCGAACAGGAAGTTCGAAACCCAATGCAATCAATGCCGAGCGATCAAACAAACGATTGGCAACGAAAGCCGTTAACGAACCGATGGAGCAGGTGTTTAGGGTTTAGGGAACCATTGTTGTGACATTGTTAGATTAACTGCCCGTTCGGGAATGTCGGCCGGGGGTTTCGGCCCCACACAGGCTAATGAAGCATGGAGCACCGGTTTTTGTCAAAGCAGCACGTTGTACCGTTTACAATGCAAACAATGTTGCCCACTTGTTTGTGACCCGCACGTACGTTAGGGGTTGTTCGGTGCTGCATGAAATTGTTATGTAGTGCTTTTCTGCTTTGTGATGATGTGATGCATGTTGTCGAAATAAGCTTGGTTATGCAACAAAGATGATTGACAACATTGTGTACACCAGTTTAAAGGGCAAACTGTATGAAATTTTATTAGATGTTCTTCCCTAGCATTCGGGTGATTTAAAAATATTTAAATTTTGATAGTGAATTGCGAATATGTCTTTCAAATACCCCTACCATCGCATAATTTTTCGTTATTGACATCTGGTACCTCCTTGTGTTGGATCTCCTTGCTACAGATTTTATGCATACGAAAACAGATAAGATTAGATAACGTACTAGTGAGAGTAGTTTTCAAAAACTTCTAATATTTCATCATTCTCGTCCATTGCATTGGTACATGTTCTGGTTTTTAATTCTGTTTCAGAGCTGAAGCCAATTGATCTGTGTTTTAATTTAATTGTGGTATCCAATAAGCTTAGTTTTAATTAAATTGGATTATTCTTTTTCATCTTTCAACTATATTTATATTCATATTTCATATTCGTGTATATTTGATAATGTTCGCCACTTGGGCTGTACTTAGTTCGTTAAATTGAGTGTTAAAATTAACCCCTTCACAGTCCTGCCAAGTTTGATAAATGGCTCAAAAAATTGTCACACTGTTTTTTGTTATTTTTTCATAGTTTTTGATCTAGAACCGAAGAAAAAGTTATGTTTTTTTTTTAATTTTATTTTTTATTCATTAAATGGTGGTCACTTTGCATTGGCATAATTTGTTATTATGATCAGCAGTTAATTACCAAATGTAAGCAAAAATTTTGTTTAATTCCATCGATTAATGCCAAATACAAGAATTAAAGTTTACAAACACGTAAGAACGTGCTTTCCAGGCAGGTACATTCGAAATAAACGACGCGCAACGAAAGTAGAAACAAAACGAGCGACATAATAAATAAATAAATAACATTCGACGAGAGGGAAAGAAGGTGGATTAAATTTAGGAGTTGATTAGACGAGAACGAAAGGCAGGGATAGAGACGTCGTAATCAAATAAGTACATACTATAAAATGCTATCCCAAATTACAACTAACAAGAACCACCTTCATACTAACTATTGTTCAATTGGCCCAAACCATCTAAGTAATTGTTATTGCTTAAAACAAGTTGACAATAATAAAAACTGATATTTTATGTATTATATTTGAAAATATAGCCAAAAGGAAATTGGTCACAACCCGGAAGCAAATGAAAGTTTGACCATTTCAATGGCTTTATTTCAACACTGTGAATTTCTCACATTCGCAGTAAAAGTTCACCCTCGGATTTGGTGCTCCGGAGGACGAGTTTGGAAATGTTTGTAAGCTCCCATATTTCCCCGCCCGGTTTGTAACGCTCGTAGAATGGGGAAAATGTTCCAAATTTACTATATTCCTTTGTTTTCATTCTAACCACTATGCTTACTCTCCAACACGTGCTCTCTAGACTTCATTATTTTCCTCTCCCCGTTAAGTCTTTGACAGAGCCATCTCTTTCACTTTTCCGCTTCCCGGTGTCTAACAAAAGGGACGCTTAATCTCCTGTCCTTTTTCGCATCCCCGTCAGTCTCTCAGTGTACATTTCTCTACTCCACGGTGTGCTATCGCTCTCGCTGGGGGGGGGATTTCGGGTCAAGTTCGGGGAAAGCAGAAAAACGCGGAAACTGCTTGACTCCGGTCGGGGACAGCCGGGTCTTTTCTCTTGCCACTCTGCTGGGCTGAACGCAAACGCCAGGTCAGACTCGTGGCAGCTTCCATTCGGGACGGTCGTGGTTTTCCGCACCCGCAGTCGTCCGCACTCGACCAACAAGGACGGGAGGTTTTCCCACATTTCCTGCTTCGTCGAGACTTGTGAAAGCGCGCCCTTTGTCCACCGCCGCCACCCTCCCTTCGAGCCTTCGGTCATGGGGTTGTCGTTGGAGCGACCGGGACAATAGTGTTTGGTATTGCGTGGGATATTCGCGCGTGCTGGAAAAATTGGTATTCCCGTTATGCAGTGGCTCCACTAGATTCCCAAAGTGTTGTGTGTGCATGTGTGTGTGTGTAAGTGTAGAGAACGTGGGCTGTGTCTAGGCGCCGTCGACGCGAACCCGAGCAGTGACTTCAACAACCATTGATTCCCGGGAAAAATAAAAACCAAACGGAAGCTCGTGGAAAACTGAGGGCAGTGAAGTGTTTGTAGTGGAAAATCGAACACTGATTTTCTCTAATTAGTGGTTTGCATCAGGTTGCAGAGATTCGCACCCCTGTGTCCGGTGATAATGAGTGTACGATTTAATGATCTCGTTCTAGAAGGTGTTCCAAGTTAGTTAGTGATTGACTTGTTCGATTGTGTATTATTGTGTGAATCGGAACCATTCAACGGAAAATCTTCAATTTCAACACAAGCAGGAGGCATCCAGCACTGCATCCAGCGGCTGAGTGGATGTAAGACACCGAAGACAGGCGCCTGTCGAAAAAGGTTCGTACTGCAGTGGGTGAAGAAAAGCTGACGGAGACCCCGTTCCCGGGCTGTTTATTTTCGCGCTTCAGCCAACGCAAACATTGCGGGATGGAAGATAAATTTTCACGCTCGACACCGAGCGTGGGCGACGCTTTCCAGTTTCGGGCAGACTTCTCCCAAGGCTCCCGCAGGCCTCTAAGGGGACGGCAAGGGGATGGTTCAGGAAATGAAATTTCCTTTTTTTCCGGCAGTTGTGAATTTGTTTTCATCGTGCTCGTCTTTGTTCCCTCCCTTCCTTGCCGCACACTCTGCCGGAATTTCATCCCGGTGTGCTTTAAGCGATGGAAGGTTCGCCTCTTCGACCAATTCGTCGCGAAGCGTCGCAGCGGGGAAACGCGCAGTGCAAATGCGGTGAAAAATCGATGGCGCCACAAAACGTTCGATCGGCGTCTGTCTTGCTTTCGTTCGGCTGCCAACGCCGTTTCCCGGGTGCCCTGGTTGCCAACATCGAACCTTCTTTTGCATTACCTTTCGGCAGAATGGTGAGCCGAGTGTGAATGCTACACGTGATAAAAGCTAATTGCTGCCAGCACGTGTGGGAAGGTGATTTGCCAGCCCGGGTTGGCGAACAATTGATGGGCAGTTTCCGCCTTCTGCTGTTCCACCTCTGACTTGTTGCACCTGGAAGAAAGAGCGCTTTGTTTTTGAAAATTAACACCCCTTTCACGACAGCCGAACATCAAAGCGGTTCCTTCAAGTGATCGATAATCTAAGGGTGTTTTTAATTTTACAACTTGTTGGCGTGATAAAGATAATTGGTTAAATAGCTACCACTAAGCAACTTTGTAGTGGATGGAGGTGTTGCTTACTCTTTCATTTTTGTTGATAAGACGATGTAAAGAGTGTTTACAAGTGCGATGTTCTTGATAAGGTATTAGTAGATGATGATGAATCAAATGGAACATTTGTGTGAGTAAAATTGATTGGCTTTTGATTATTGTTGGCTTAAGATTGATTTTATTCGATCTCTAAAGAGTTGATTATTTTTAATTTAGTTTTTATATCCCGTAAAGTAATGTTAACTAATTGATTTGTATTATATTGTTTTTTCCCAATTTTGCATGTATTACGGTAAGGGAAACGACGAAGGTCGTTTATTGCCGTTGACCTTTAAACAACGTGTATATTGCATTTTATTTTTTTATTTAGTATTTATCAAATTGTTTATTGTATTTCATGTCTTATGATTTATTAAATATTGACACTTAATTGCTCCTTGTTATTTAATTCTGGAAACAAGTAAAACCTAAAGAAACAAAACAAATGTAACAACATGTAATGCACATTTTCTTTTTCTCTTCCGTTTAAAAATGTCAAAAAGACAATGCATGTGCTGGTTCAAGAGAAAAAACACTCTCTCATTCCACCAAATGTCGTTGGCAACGTCGTCATGTGAACCTTTTTTCCGAGGTGATGATCCAAAACAATGCCGACCACCCAAAAGGGTGCTTGGGGATGCAATAAAGATTAGCATTAGGGTGTGTGTGCCTTCGTACAGCCCAAAACGGTCACAAGTGTTCACGATGCTGCACATTTGCTCACATTGCTCCCCTTGGAGTATCCTGGGCTTTCCTTCTATGGACGGAAATGGTTCGGTTTGGTGCCGGCATGCATTTAATGTACTCGAATCCGAACCTTCCACAAGTGTGTCGTTTGTAAGGGAATATTTTCTGGTTGTTCTGGAGTACGGTACGGGGTTTTTTTTTTTGGATCGTCAGTGTAGAACGAAAACCAAAGCAAATAAACCAAAATTCGGGACCAACCCGAAAGCGTGTAAAACATAAACGCCTCCAGGGAAAGGGCCGATACTTTTGCTTTCCCTTCACACCAAGAGGCAGATTAGGCACAGGTGCTGAAAATGGTGCGCCTTTGCGGGAAAGCCACAACACCAGCAAAACCTTCGCACGTTGAAGAAAAGAAAATAGAGCTTACACGCGCATTCGTTACCTTTCGCCATTTGTAGCGCCCGCACGGTCAGTTCGAAAACGCAAAAAATGAACGAGAGAAAGCTTCACGATAAATGGCTTAACAACGATCTTATGCCTCATCGTGTTGAAGCGATGGAGATTTAAGGGAAGAAAAATCAGGCTCGCAAAGTTGTGTGTTTGTTTGGAATTGAGTTTTTGTTTTGCACGAATCTCTGTTAATACGTACTCCTTAATTTAACACACTGAACGGCGGAAAAAGGTGGCTTGTTGAAATAAAAACCCGTTTTTGAATTTGGAGAGTTTTAATTTAATATTACTTAATATTTATGTAAGGTGATCAATGTGTTTTTTTACATTTATTTCTCAGGTTTTCCTGTTTGTTGGTGCGTGACTACCACTTAGGGCATTTACTCTTTGAATATCTTTTCATAAATGATGGCACATGTAGCGGTACGATAATGTTTATTGTTTCTTTTTTGGTGATTTTTAGAAGAACGAAAAAAATATTAGAAGCACGATAGCAGTCATCACCAACAAGCCCGCCTCAATGCAATAAAGCAACTCGAATTTGCTGCCATGACGGCGTAAATGTGTTTGACACCCCGCGCTCCCGTGCCTAATGACATTCGAATGACCAACCAGGCGTCTCCATTTCGGGGGGTAAAACAACTTTTTCGTATTTGGCCCTCTCCCGCCCCCGTACAAACGGCCATTAAATCCATATTTTTCGTTATCGAGCAACGCTGCCCGGGCCCACTACAGCTATTATTCATGAGCGACTTTGTAAGCCTTGTCACTAAACCTTCCCTTCTCCCCGAGGGGGGAGGGCGAGGGAAAACTTTACGTCAAACCAGAAACTGGGGAAAACCCCAACGAAAATCGCGCTCCATGCAACCGAGCCTAAATCGATTTTAATCTCAACTCTTCGGTTTTGCCATCAAGGCAGGGCAAGGCAATCAAACTCGGCGGCGAGGATTATCAAGGGATTTGGGGCCATAAATTGGGGAAAATGCCAAATGTGAACCCAGCGGGCCGGAGGCCATTACTTTGGGCGCACGAATCAGTACCGGGGCCCGGCTAAGTTTAAGATGAGATACAAAAGTTGTTCCAAGACAACGGAAGCGAATTGCCGCTGGACAACTTTCGCCCAAGGCCGTTAAGTATAGTTTCGAAGGCTTGTAGTAAATCATGGTATCTTCTGATGACGCCTTTTTTCTTTGCGAAAGAAGTTTTCTCATTGCAAATAATTCAGTAGGTTTAACGTTAAAAGAAGTGGTTGAACGGCTGTAGGAATGTTTAACACTGCATACTTAATAGCACTAGACGAAAGCAAATTAAAAATGTAGAAGTGAAAGATCAAAGTTAAATTTTACCAATATTGGGATACAAGCAATAAATTGCTCGTGAGTGAATTCAGGATCTGCAACAAATACCAATAAGCAAAATGTGTGAAATTTGAAACACAACTGATGTGTTCTTAAATTTTGAAGAGAAATTGACCACCCTGAATTTTAGAATCTCAATTGTGCCGAGTTGGTTGATAAGAAACACGATCGTGGTTGAAACCTTGGTGGCACTCTGTTGTGGTCAGGGGTCAGAAATCGCGGCGGCGTGGTTCGCTCGTTGTCTTATCAATTTTGGCAGACTGAAAACGCTGTACTGTGATGGAACAAATTGGTTCTTGCAATGTAAAAGTACTCGCTCAATTGTGACGTACGGTTCATTTGTTCTTTTATGTCCACTTTAGAAACGAACGTCCAAATGACGACACTAGAATATGCATAGTGTTTATTACGAGCATACTTGAACATATATACTATAACATATCGACTTTCTCTTTGACTCTTGGCTAATAAACGCACTCTTTTACCTTGCTCCGTAACATCCGTTTCTAAAACCCACCAAAACTTAAAGAAAGTTGCCCTCAAAAGTACCAATACGTGCATGAACATTTCTCCGTTGAATTTTCTTCACAACTGCAGCTCATTCTGCAAGAAGTCATTTATTATTCACGAGTTTGTTTTGACTTTGTTTTGCTTTTATTAGCATGGACTATGTGCGATGCTATTTTATTTAGAAGCAAATCCTTCATTAGTTAGGTTATACAATCAACATTGAAGTCTTACGATAAGTCTTACGATCGTTACACAATGGAAAACTAAAATTCAGTTGTTATTACATTCGACAAGAATGCTGCATTGGTATCAGCATAGCCAACATCATAGAAGGTCGTAAAATATGATTCTAAGAGTCTTTCTTTCACTTCGCTGCGGGTTTCGTTTGCTGCTCCGCCCAATGTTGTCATTTCTTCTGCCGAATGCAAACCGAATGTTGACGTGCGCGGAAATGAAATTTACTCCGATTGGCAAAACGGGAGCGGCTCGGAAGCCAGGAACGCGAATCACTAGCGGAATAACAACACGAAATGGGACTGTCGCGGGACAAATGGCTGGATGCCGGAAATAGAATGCCAAACTGTCTGACAGTTGTCGAGCTTGGAGGACTGGCTATTTCTGTTTTCGTGCCTTCTTGTTACCCTCTTCCCCTCCGTCGGGTGAAAGGAAATGCCAAAAAGTGCGCCGGGAAGGCACCGGCATCTTGTCTTAGTTATGAATGATTCTGTTATGCAAATGGGAACCGATCCAATTTGCATATTTACTCTTTTGTGCATACTCTGACCCGATCCGGCGGGAGCTTCGATTTCCTGGAGCATAATCTACCGACGGAGCTTTTGCGGAAAAAAAAGAAAAACCCCCCATTGCCGATCCCAAAGCAGGCGGCTGTGAGCTGTCGAGGCAAATAAACTTTGTCTTCCTTTCGACGGGAATGCGTACGGTGAGTTCTGGGATCGTGTGGAATGTGAAGTGAAAGCAGAAAAATAAAATAAAATAGTGGATGAAAGGCGGAATGGAGAAAAAAAGTTTTTCCAATGCGGATAGTGTTCCGGGTAAAGTCATAGGAAAGATCCAATTATCTCCCAAACTCTAGTGCCTTCCAAGAACCCCTTTTTTGTGGCGGCTTTTACCATATGTTCTACCCTTGGAGGCCTTAAAGAAGGTTTCCTTTTCTTCCGATCGGCATCATCCGCGTGCTCACATGGAAAAGCGATTTCGACTTCATTTTTCCACCCTTTTTTTCCGGCATCAAATTATGCTTTCAATCTCGACGAAAAATATGATATAAAAATGAAACACCATCGTCATCAGCTTCCCGCAGCTTGCATCGAACAGTCTCTATTTGTTAGGCAGAAAGTTGAGAATTGATTGAATTGTTAGTTTCCTGCAACACGCACCGGGAGCGTCGTCGTTTCTGGTATCCAATCAAGGCTTCGGCTCAGGTGCCGGGCGCTCCAAATCTGGATAACTGGCCGTAATTGACTGGTTTCAATCAACCGATACATAATATGGCTTACGGCGGACGGTAGGCTTCAACCTTCGGCTCCGGGGCACACACTGTCCCTGACCTAGTGCCTAGTGCACGTCTTTGGCAGCTCCGGTGGGAAATGAGAAGCTGATAAAAGCATGGCAAATCACACGACCCGACCCGTCCCTCGGAGACGCCAGCAGCAGCAGCAGTGTTGTGGTTTAATGTAAACATCGTTCTTATCGTCCCTTCACCGTTCGGCTGATGGAGGAAACACGAAAACAACGGGAACGACCGGAGAGGACGCGTCGGTGCAGACACTTAATATGTTTATTTTCGTCCCGTTTCGTGTAAGACGACAGCAGGAGCAGAAGACAACCGGCTGAGGCTTCCGTGATGGAATCGTCGAGAAACCTGCAACCCATACCGAACCGGCCACAAATCTATCGCCGGAGTGTATGCATGTATTTGAGAGGGATGAAGAGAGGGAGGGTGTTTGACTCGAAAGTGTCAACTGGACTTTAATGGTGCTGGAAAAGTGGCTACCGTGTTGTGGCATCAGAGCTTCACTCGAGCTCACCTTCTCGTTCTTTTGTTTTGGAACAAACACACAAATATCGTTCCCAAGTTGTGGATGAGTTTTCCACTTACGGCTCCTTTGGGTGGGTGGGTCGGGAAAATCATGCCAACCAGGTAACGGTGGTACAACATACAAAATGCTTGGAAAAGCAAGCAAAATCTCGTAGGATTTGCAATCGATTCTGGGCATTAATATTTTCAATGTTTACCATTTGGTTGTGAAAACATGTTGTAAAGGCAAGCAGTAAGAGTTTGTGAAAGAATGGAACGATGGCTTATGGAATTTCAATTCGATTGCTACAAATCATCCCAATTTTGCCGCTGCGCTCCTCTTGGGGTACGTTTTAAATAAGTAATCTTTTAGCCTATCTTCAAGCCACTCACCATAATCGTAAAACGAAGGCACATAAATGGTTTATGTTATCAAATGCCACTACCGACAACGGCCCGGCCCGGAAATGTTGCCGGGCTTCCTGCCAAACCGTACGATGGCGACGATGATACACGATTTATTGGTTTTGCATATCGTTGTCGAACGCTCGCTCGCCGCCTCGCCAAGCGAACCAAAGCTATGGCGGATGTCTTTGGGGCGAATTCTTACGCATCCTTACCGGATCGATCGATCGAGGGATGCAGCAGAGGGACGGAAGCGCAATTCAATTTCTACGAACACGAGCACGCCAAAGCGCTTTATGGCCGGATGTTGTGTGTTGTTTCGGGCTCCGTTTTCGATGTGAACAATTTTCGCTCAATCCAATGCGTTGAGGGAAGGTTGATTGTTGTTATTGGAAATTCCTTTCATACAAAAGTGTGGAATTGCTTTTTCGAGCAAGGTGTTTGAAGGTGATATAGAAGCTTATTTTGATTTCTTAGCGAAGTGTTGACAACTGTTTATATAATTAAATTATTGTTAAAACCATGCTTTAATTTTGAGTTGAACTGTAGAAACCAATTCAATATATTTTAAAACAAAATGAAAATTACCGTATTTTTCCGTGTATAATGACCCATTTTTATGTCAAAACTTATGATAGTCCGATTAAGGGGGTCGTTATACACGGGTAGTAACTTTTCGATTCGATTATAGAGTGGAGGATAAAACATGCATAACATTGTTACAACTGATGAACATTAGAAAAACATTTGTTTAATTTTTTTCATAAACATTGAATATTTTTTTTGGGAGGGTTGTTATACACGGGAAGTCGTTATACACGGAAAAATACAGTATAACACATTTCCAAAATGACAATTTTTAAGTTTCAATCATTTACAATCGCATGATTTCCATACAAAATATTCTTACGATGTACATTGCTTTAGGTCGCTTCCGAATAAGACGATTCGACCATCAACGAACCGAAACGCCATGCAGGTGTGCGGTGTCCGGAAGCATCAACGCAATGGCCGTTCGATCGACAGGTAGCTTCACTTTACGGCTTTGCCATGTCGTCAAGCCGCGTGTCGCCAACACTGCCAAACGAGGCGACGCACTAAAACTCTATTTTTATCGCGCCCTGTACTCACGCGTCGGCCCGTGAAAATCGGCACACTCAAGTGACTCCACCTTTGCTGGCCATTACGGAGGAAACGTTTTTGGAAACGTATCGGTTTCGCACGCTCACGACCGATTGGCAGCTAATGGACGCCGATTCGCGATCCACGTCCGTGCGTTTGGTGTGTGTGTGTGTATGTTTAGTTTTAAGCGCTTGCCTTGGTCAAGGTCACTATCGGTTGCCATGGCCTGCTTTTGGGGGCGCATGAAGAGGCGGAGCATGGCCACCATGTCCAGCAAACCAATAAAGCGGCAGGAAAACCGGTGGACCGATAAAGGTGTACATGTTGGTTATAAATATCTGAGCGTCCATTTCTATGCGACCACGATTTTATTTCGCGGTTGCGTGTTCCGCCTGATGATGATTTAATTAATTTGCATCAGCTAACATCAAAGAACACGTGGAATTGGAAGCAGGTCCAGAATTACACATCACCAGTTTCAACGACTACGTTAAACACGACTTTAAGCATAACAATTTTAGTCATTTTATAACACCTCGTCGTGCAAAAAGAAGTAGCTTTAAAACCACAAAAATATGAACTCTTTCTGATTTTTCAATATCATCTCCGCAGCATAAAGCTTCGCCAGACTTAGAAATGAACTTTGCATCACCGAAGAAACCCCTCAAGCGGAAAAGCACCCTTTCTGTGCAGAAACTCTTTCCTGAACCCCCCCTTTGTGCTCTATTAACAGCACTCCTTCTCCCGTTGGCCTTTGCTAAACCCTCTCGAATAACATAAACCAACATGAATCTGCTAAGCTACCACCACATAAATTGTACCATAGTCAGGCGTGCGTGTATGTGTGTGTGTGCGGTGGGATTAGGGTGTGTAGATAAGAGGCAACGCTTTTCATGCTTGCAATGGTAGCACTTTCCTGTATCTGCACATAATAACCGTTGCACCTGCCCTTGGAGGACGATGACGCTGGCGAGGCTGGAGACTTTAGAATCCGTACTCCGGCAAATCGAAAGCAGAAGAGGAGTGAAAGTTCATTAATATATATGAGGTAAGCTTTATCCGGTTTAGGAGGTTTTATCGGTTACCGAGACAGTGGGGAAATTGCACTGGCCAATAGTGGTTTTCTTTGCTGACTTTCTGGAGCCTTTTTGTTGGGGCGGACTTGTATCGTTATGATCTTATTCAACTTCTTTAAAATAAAGAACTAGTGAGTTACAGATAAAATACGACAACATGGTTAGTTCACAATTCTTTGAAAATATACTTGTTAAAATAACATGAAATATACTCAACCTTTCACAACTTGGGCGTAGAAAAAAATAATTTTGAAATGGATTTATCTTAAACTCACAAAGCAGCTTTTAAAACTTATTTCGCTTCGAATGAAAACTCCTTTGCATGAAAATCCCATTTCCCGATGTAGGTTTTTGTGTGAACACTGAAATAAGCGCTGGTCCTTTTGAACATCTCCCCAACAGACATCCGTTGAGATTTCCCGCTTAAATCAAATCAAATTAAACAAGCGGAACACTCTGGAAGCAGAGAGTGTATCGCTTTTCCTCTTACCCGCAGTTACCGGGTGTCTTTCCCGTTCCATTTGCATAGTGGGCCATTTAGCAGGGCGTATCCATCGTTCCACCGGAACAGCCGCTCGCAGAACTGCATTGCGGAAGTTTTCCCATCTTTTCGGTTCCATGTGGTTCGCTGGGCTCTCCGGACGAACGCATGCATTAACCGATGGCCGTAGGAGGAATGCCGAGTCGTCAGTTCATGGCGTTGCTAATGGTTTTGGAAAATGGGTCCGCAGGCCACTCTGGACCGTGCCCGAGTTTGTGGTGTTGTATTTGGATAATGGAAAAAAAAGAAATAAAGAGCGTACTTAAGACTGGGGTTTGGTTTATTTGTCCGTGTTAAATAGAATGCTGCAGGCTTCCGTGGCCTCTCCGGCGGGGTCTTGAGTAGCATTGTTTATGTTCATTTGCAACAGACTGGCCTTCTTTTAAGAGCTTTCACAGATTGGTTTGTATTTGCTTGCTAATGAAACCGGAATGGATGTTGACAGTAAGTAAATTATCACTTTAGTATTCGATGCCCATAAAGTCCGTTTAAAAAAAAAACCCTCTATATGTTTCAACTAATCTTCTTTAAAGGACAGTACCGACCAATAATCTAAAAGGAAAGATTGGACGTATTCAACAGCTAGGAAGCATCGAACTTGACAAGGTTATGCATAATCGAAGCCATCGTCTCTGAAAGGACAACCGGGAAAATGTCTTCTTTTGAATTTTTACTTAAAACCTCGGCACGCACACCAGCGCGCCAGGGCTCGTCTAAACTGTTTGTTTGCTCGGCGTTTCGTGGAAGCGTTATTTTTAGCCAACCACCGAAAAACCCGGGCTAGCACCGTCAATCACTTCCAATTTCCGGCCCAAGTCGGGAAACCCGCTTATCAAACCGGCGTCGGTCCAAGGGAGGGGAGGTGGAGGAAATGAAAAATCGGAAAAATCAGTCAAAAGGGGCGGGCAGGCGGGCTTCCCGTGCGTCCCAGGCGTACTTAAGGGCTATTAATAGCACCTTCCTAGGACACTGTCACGTCTCGTCGGGGACAAGACGCTCCGGGACGTCTTGGGTTGCTTGCCGACGGCGCTTTCGACAGCTTTCCCGCCGAGCGTCCGCCGAAAAGGCAGCGTAAAACCACTCGTTGTCTGAGCCGACTTGCACCGTGCAGTTGTTGAAAGTCAGCTCGGGTGGAAACTCAACTGAAGGATTTTCTACCTCGGCAAACGTCCTTCGTTCGTGGTGGTGGTGGAGCTCAACAATGCCGCCGCTGTTTGCATCGGCGAAAAACCGCTGCGCTTCACAAAGCGTATCGTTTAACGTTTCGCGTTAGTTTGCGCGAGCTCCGGAAAGTTGCAAACAACGCCAAACGAGGGAAAACGCGGCCGACACGAGTTGGGGTTTGTGTAGCGGTGATTGAGTTTTAAGCTTTAATGAGCACAATCTTCCGTCGATGGTCCGTGACCTCCCTCGGGGGGAAGGAAAACATTTTCCTCGTCGAGATGCTTCACTTCCTGATTCCTCCTCGGAAGGCGTTGGAATGGGGGAAAGCATGTGCAAAGTATGCAAACTTGAGCGTTGGAAGAGAAGATTGATTGCTCGGAGATGCCCCGGTTAGCGGAATCAACCGTGGGGGAACCCCCACGTTCGGGTTGCAAGCGTGTAAAACGCTCCCGAAGGCGAAGTTTTCCCTGTATTCCACGCTGTTCCACGGCGTCACTTACCACTTTGGTGGAATTACTTGCTCAAAAGTTGCATAGTAAGTCGTTATTTTCTACCCTGTCTCGCTGCGGGCTGTACAGGCATAACTTGCAAACCAACCGGTGGAAGCGAAATGTTGCGAAATGTTTGCTTTATTGCTTTACCTTTTCAGCGTTCAATATGGCCGTAATGCTTACGGAATCACAATGTTGATGAGCAGGACTGTACATTATTGCTTTCAAAAGTGTGGTTAAACGGGATCTTTTTCAAAATACCGAGTATAAGTAATCATCAAAAGTGTACAAGTAACGCTATTTATCATATTTTGAGTTTGAAGTGGAAACTCGTAGCATAAACTCATGAAAACATTTCTGCTTCTAACTCGTATTTAACAAAACAAAAAGTAATCAAATATATCACGATTACCACAAGGTGATAAAGAGATATTACGAAAACACTGGAAAAGGTCATAAAATCTACGGCAGGTACACAAAATTAATGAATTGTTAGCAAGTTGGGCTTTAAATCGTGTTTTACGTTAATCCCGACGTATTTTCTACTTATTCCCTTCGCATTCGATTTTTCTCCCAGATTACGCTCACTAATGTGCTGAATTTGGATTTTCTCCACTACTTTGCCCTCCTTCCAGGTCGCTGCAGGATCTCGAGCGGCGTAATCTCCGGTGCTAGCAGCGAGGATTTGTTCTGGCGTCTTAATTGGTGTTAAAATACCATTTGATTACGGCTAACGAGCGAGGTGGAAGGAGGTCGGCATTCGCGTACGGTGAGAAGTTAATCGCAGCCTCAAGTCGGTGTGTTGGAACTTGCTCGACATGGTGTGCGTGGGACGCTTCTTCCGGTTCAACGCTGGTCCACTGCTTTCCACGACGGTGGCTGTGGCGTTCGCCGTCCAGCGTAGGGAATAAGTGAGTGCATTTCGCGAAACCCCCGAACGATGGAGGAATCCGGTTCACTCGGGGAGGAACCGAAGGAGCGGCCGCAGACGAACGGAACGCTAGCGGACCCGGAGCCGGCACCGAACGGCCTCGACGGTCATCCAGCGGCGGGGGCCGTTGCGACGGTGGTGATGGTGAGCAGCAACGGGGAGGAGCGGTCGGATACGAATGGGCCAGTCGGGGAGAGCGCTAACTGCGCTCTAATGAGGACCAATTCCCGCCCGTCGACGGACGATGGTAACCTGCTGTCACCGAACACGTCCCGCTCGAGCATGTCCCAGTCGCAGTCCCCGACGCACCTTCATCTCTCGCCCTCGCACCGCTCGCAGCGGGCCGACTCGACGGCCTGCTCGCAGGAGGAGCTGGACGAGATCGGTGCGTTCTTCGAGGAGCACTCGGGCGCCATCGAGCGCTGGTTCCGCGAGCGCGCCCCGACCGACGTCATCAGCAAGCTGCAGTCAATTACGACCGACGCCTCGAAGTCGCCGAGGTCGCCGCACCGGGCGTCGGTCACCTCGGACCTGTTCCAGCAGTGGCTGGCGTCGTCTCCAGTGAAGGTAAGAGCCAACGCTTTTCGTGCCGTCCTAATGTATGTAATTATCATTCCTTTATCATGAACATCATTATCGATGGATGCGTAACAGGACTTATTTCTTAAACATGAAAGTGTCCCTACCACAACAAGAGCTGGTTGCGCTGCTGTCTCGAAAGGTTGTATTCTTATCCCTTTTATATTTCAAGTTATTTAAGCTCATCAATATGATTTTCTTTATATTGGATTTATCGGTGTGATCACTTGAATGTAAATTTAAATCTATTTTTTTCAAGACCCCATGATTTTGATATGTTCTCAAAACAACATCAAAATAATATTTAAAATCATTTAAAATTTTGAGCAAAGTTGGCGGCTTAGATTGAATGGCACAGAGTTATAATAAATTTACCAAAGCTTAATCCGGCAAGACATTCGTCTGTTTTCTGAAACGTTTTTTTTTATGTCAAAGTATTTCAAGGAACCAAGCAATGTTGATATAAAAACCTTCATGTATCACTTGCAAACAAACAAGTGTAGATGAACTTGCCTTCATTAACACTCTGACTGCCAATAAACCCCATAGTAGATAACAAGCAATTCTAATCTTGCCAAGAAACTGATTGAACTGATATTAAAAAACATCTGACAACTGATACTGAAAAGTTGTCAAGTCATATTTAAAACACATGCAAAATACATCAGTAACAGTGTCATTTAAACATGCCACAAATTCTACCGAATTCATCACAGGTCACTGGTGTTCGACTAATCTACTGCTAAATCAATACAGGGCACCTTTTGCACAACTCTATCCCGGCGTCATCGGCACAAGCAGACTCTCTGACGGCCCGCTCTGCGGATGGATCAAGCTCCGGTCAGGTCTGGCTGAAAAGCTTCATCAAACGAAACCGAACCCGATGCGACTAATGATAATTTATGTCCGCTGCTGATGATGCGCCGGGAATCATTATGCAGATTAATTGCATACATTTTGTCATGCTCAATGTCACGCCTTATTCCTGGACCTTTTCACCGAGGAGTGGAAGAGGGTGGGGTTGGGGATCGCAGGTGCTCCACGTCACCTCACTACAATGCGGCTTTGATCCGCGAAAGGGCAGTTTAGTTAGGTCGAAGTTGGTTCGAGCGAAAAGGGAAAGCACTTTTGCGGAACTTAGACTTGCCGTGCGGTGAGGTTAATTATGGCCATTATTAATGGTAAGCTGGGAGTGATGGAAATCGTAAAGTTTAATCGTCTAATTGCTCGCAACGGAGGGTTGGCCGTAATGAGGCAGACCCACCGGGTGTGCGAACGACAAAACTACAACTTCCAGTAGATTGCTCATAATTACAGCGGGGAGGTTGTAATTTAAAATTACTTTTCCCATTTGGTTTTTTCTCCCCTTTGAGTGGGTCTACTCGAGCAGGGTATGAGTAATGAGGGAAGGGGTTATAATGAAAGTGAAAGTGAAATTATGCTAATAGGTTAAGGTGTACCCGGCAGGAGCCGGAAAGTACTGTAGTTTATTTTAATAATAGACTTGTTTATTGTACTCAAACTAAAAATGGCTGTTTTTCATAATTATGGCACAGCAGTTTAATTTGCCAACAAAACTTTCTGTATGGAGGCGCCTGGTGCCTTAATAATGGAGGCGCCTGGTGCTTTGTACTTTTCTCGTTAATTTGACATTTCATCAACAATAAGGCCTATTACGAGACTCGAACGTTAGAGAATTTCCGACTCGAACGTCACATTTGCATTATGCCTTATCTTCGAGTTTCCGTTCGGCTCCCGTTCGAGAACTTTTTTGTCGATCAAAGTAATCTGTCGAACAATTTGGGAAAAAATGCATTACGGTTCTCGAACGGGAACTCGAATTCGACAAATTTTTATCCGTAAGTCTAGTGCTACGGAAAGTGTCAAAAAGTTCAATCGAAGAGACCTTATGGGAGTTCCCATAGTAAATTCGATTCGAACAAGTGACCGTAATGCAATTTTCTCTATTTCTGTGTGATGAGAGAGTTGTTCGAGAATCGTAATAAGCCCTAATATTGACACTATAAAATGTACTTAAATCTTCTCAAAATTCGTTCCGATAGCAAATGGTTATTAAAGCCTACGATTCTTTAAAAATATGACAGTTGCTTTGCGGTTGCTAGAACATTTTCACGTTAACTTCCGGTAAGCCGATGAATCCGTTTCCCACCGGGTGAACGGATATACCAATCGGTTCTCTTCAATCCGACCGACCAGCCCTAAATCGTACAGAGTGTTCACTGAACTTCCGAGAAGGACCAATTCCCCCCAAACCGTCGCAATCGACTGTCGGTTGATGCACATGATACAATGTTCACTTTGTTTCGGTCTCGAGGGAGAGATTTGTCGGCAGCTGTGAATGTTCCCAACGGATTGACCCTGGCGTCCGATCACAAAGCTTCGATGGCAAAGGTAGGTCTGATTCGAAGCAGAAACTAACGGAAGCATGAAGCTAGGGGATAGGTGAAAGACTTGTTGAACGAACGTTTTGATAGAGTAAAATAAATCCTCGACCGAGTGTATGTTCAGTCGAGTGCCATGGGAGCTTCGCCATTGGTCATACGGATTCCATCGGATTTTGTTTTTGATTATTCAAAAAGCAATTTTACCGTATGATTGAATTTTGCGCATTTTTTTTCCACGGGAATAAAAGTTGTGTTTTTGCCTTTAGCATATTTCTGAACATTGTTGCAATAAGTTTTTAAATTTGAAAAAAATCAGACCATCCTGCTTATCCTTCTAGCTTCCTTTACATCCAACATTCGAGATGAAGCTTGATCCTTTTCATCGTGGTCTTATCGTTTGAATCCTTTCCACTTCATTCGCCATCGCCAAGGGCCAACATCGCGCAAGTCCCAGCTTAATTATCCCGCCGGCCCACACGGGAGCCTCCGTTTTGATGGGATCTCGTCCGGGGCGGCTAAACCGAACTCCCGGCTTCCGGTGCTCGATCGTCTCTAGCTGTTTGTTGCTTCGGAGGCCACTTGACCGCTCTGCAACCGGATGGGTGATTTAATTTATTGAAGGTAAAGTTTTAAATGAGATTTATGACCCGCTCCTGCTAGGACGGGGGTCGGTTTAGCCGGTGTCTGATAGGTGCTTGATTTGAAGGATTTTTCTTCTCTCCGTAGTGGCTGTGTGCTTTTAGTTTTATTGTCGTTAACGTTGTTGCCACTTTCAGCTGCAAAACGCTTCAGCGCTTCCGGTGGCGCAATAGTGTAGGAAATTTAATTTTCTCATTATCCTTAGTGCCGGTTTTATTCGAGAAGATAGAAAAGGATCCAAGAAAGGACAAGCAGCTTTTGATTTGAAGAATACTGGCGTAGATTGAATGAGGAGAGAAATCACGAAAAATCACGTTCAAAAGAAAGCAGTACAAACCGGCTTAATGCGTTGAAATTTAAAAATTTCAATTGTAATTGCATTTTGTATGAGAGAGCAAGCTTGGCGTAAGAAAATCCAGGCAAAGTGTATCAAACAATCACACACAATGCTCTGCTCGCCAAGACCAGACGGCGAAGGTTCTCCGTAATTGGCTTGCTTTTGCACGGGCAAGCTGGCAAAATCCGAAGGCATCAAGTCGTAAATCAGGGCAAAAAGGTAGCGAGCAAAAAGTCGTTATAGGAATAGAATAAAATTTCAACGAAATAAATCCATCCACGAACTGCGATGGAATGGCGGCAGCGGGTCTAAAGCACACCGGCTTAGGAGGAAAGTCAATTTCGCGCGTTAGAGAGGAAGTATGCATTAGAAGGTGCTAACGGACCCTCTGGGAGGCGTAATGAGAAAGGGAGTTTTACATTAGATTTATTCTCAATTCAACAGCCAGTAGAAAAGAATGTGTTTAATGAGTTTTAGTAAGAGATTTTTTTAAATGAGGGAAACAGTTGAGATACAGTAATATAAAATTTAGTAAAGCTGCTTTTTAAGGTCAAACTTGAACAATTTACGAGCAAAAATCAGGGCATTGCAGAACTCACTGTCCTATATTGCAATTGCACCAACAGATAGTGGTTAATGGCTAGTGAAGGATTAATTAATTTGTTCAAAACCTCACATCCTTCTGCCGATGGGTTGATGTAAAGCCACTGTTTCCGGTGTAACACAACGGCTCATCACACACACGCGGAAAGTTAGTTGAGCAACTAAAAGGTCTAAACCGTAACCGAACGTCGTTCCGTGCGGTGGTAAAAGTTGACACCTTTCCTTTTAACCGAGACCGAAACTTTCCTCCACCGATTAAGACAGTGCATGTGTGTCCGTGTGTGTGTGCTTCCTCGGTCGTCTTTTGATCGATCGTAAAGGAGGCGCTGGTTGCCAATTGCCGAATCGGCGATCGCACGAGTCACAAGTTGCTCGTCCTTCCCGCATCGAGCACGCACACAGCCAAGCCGTCGAAAAGTTGAGCCATAAATTAAATTAAATTATTTCAGACGAAGTCATCGCGCGAATCGGTGGGTGCGTTACTGAAGCAATTTTCGAGTGGATTTCCCGGGCAATTTAGGAGCAGGGTGAAACTTTAACTTCCCCCCCTCCGCCACTTTGCCCCCAACCGACGTGGAATGAGCCGGAAAAGGGAACCAGTATCGATCGATGTGCTCATCGAAGGAACGGTTGTTTCGCTGTGTTGCGGACAATATATTAATAATATTGCCGGTAGTTATTTCCCACTTTTCATGGAAAGTGAAATTTACGATGTACTTCAGGTCTGTGTGTAGGCTGATTGCCTACACTTGTAATCAGTACAAATATTTTCCAACTTTCTTCTTCAAAGGTGAAGCCATTTCAAACGCAGGGAAAGAGTACGAGCAATACGAACCATACAAGGTGTAAGTGTTTCGTAGATACCTTAATAAACTACAAACCTAGTTTAAAAAACAAACAAACTTACAAAAAAAATATTAAACTTGTTTGGATCCTGCAGCAATAAGGAGTATTTCGATATTCGTTGAACCAATTGTGTAAAACATGATATTTTCTTAATTTACAAAAATGATTTTCATTAATTTTTAAGGTGATAACCATACAATACTAAGAAAAACTGATGATGTTTTATTATTTACAAAACTGGAACATAACTAATTTTATGATTTTAAATGTTCCTTGCATAAAATTTCTTTCGAATAAATGCTCGCATTGCCGTTTCTTTTCCCTCGCCATTGGCATTTCTTGACTGGGAAAATGAAAAAAAATATTTTACATCTGTTCTATTGCACGAAACGAAGGCAAAGCATATCCACCCCCAAAGAAATAGCCTCGCTAGACAAAACGGACCGACCCTGGTAACCCAATCACGTTCCTGATTTACAGCAGGAGGTTAGACTGACTGTCTGGCATTTATTTCGTCCTCTCCGCAAAAACCTCCCCCTTCACCCATTCATTTGGTGTTGGTTTCAGCCATTTTTTTTTTTTGCATTGTTTCCAACACCAGTGTCGCGCACATTCATGCCAGCTCGTTTAGAAGAAACAAACCAAAACGCTCCGAACGACAATAACATGATCGTCCTACCAGAGAACGCCTTCTGGATGGCGATTCACCCCGCACGAGGGGTGCGCTTCGAATTACTTATCTGAGTCTGTGTGTGTGTGTGTGTAAGTGTGTTTGTCATACGCTATTCCTTACTAGCCCTTGATCATCCCGTTCACGAACGTGTGAACAAGCGCCGTGTAACCAACGACAACTAAAGGCACAAAAGAAGAATGGTCGGAAAAGGGGACGGACAAAGACGGTCTTACACAATACCATTGTCTCTCGGTTGTCTATGTGGCGTGTTGCTGTGTGTGTGTATGTGTGTGTGTGTGTGTGAGGGTGTTAGGCGTGCTTGGAGCCTCCGGTCAAAGGAATCACCCTTCGACACAAGTGTCGCCCTTTCGACACAAGGGAACACAAGAAACGGAGCCACCCGTAGGAGTGCTGTGATAGATGACACTTGTGTCATACACGCACGCATTCACAAACACTACCACACGCAATGCCAACGGAAGAAGACGGCGCGAGGTGCGTCTGAGCTAAGTGTCAAGAAAGGATGGGAGAACAAAAGGAGAAAAATGGTCGAAAGTGGATGAAAGCTTTCCCCTTTCAAGGACGTGTGGATAGTTCGCGATGGTCGGTGGGTTTTGTTTTGCTCCTTCCGGTGACCATCCCTCCGTGGTCGGTTGCAGTGGCTTCCCAACTTCCGGCATTGGACGACTGGAGCCGACGTAATTGACTCCTGCTTGCAAAACCATGTTCTACCGGTCGGGCAGAAGGATAATGTCAGCGCCAACGCTGCCGGACCCCGGGTGTCTGAAGGTGTCGTGCCGTTGAACCGTTCCTCCTGGCATGCCTGGGCGGGCGTTTTCGTGTCCGGCGTTTGTTTGCTCAGCCACTTCCGTGACCTAGATTTACCTCGAGGGAAGGGGGACCCCATTTGTAATTCTAGCCGTGGCTTATGGGCATTTCTCGCGAATGGATCGTCCGAAGGGGTCGCGGCGATACGTGCCCGCCCGTCGGGTGTGGTTCGCGTACGCCGTGGGCAGCGGGGGACCGGTGTGGAAATGTTAATGAGTTGCAACGCTTAGCGCTAATTATTCGACAACTTCCCGTTGGGTAAACATTTGCCCTCGAGCCCGTTTCCGGGGCCAGGTTCCCTTTTCGCAGGCCATTACCGGATCGGTTGATGGTGCGCCACGCCACGGGATAGGTGGCTCGTTTCCGTAATGGCCCCATTTGCTTTCCCGCTTGGTGGGCGATTGTGCCAATTAAAAATGGAACTCGGATTTTCGTTTCCTTTCGCCGCTACACGCACGAATGATCTGTGCTGCAGTTTCACGTGTGCGATTGTAATAAAACCACTTTTAACATTTGCATTGTCGAGCACGTTTTTCAGTGGCAAAGTATCTTCTTAGATTTTAACGATTGATGTTTCAAATTTATTCCGATTTATTTTTGAATCAACAAACCATTAGAATTAGTAAGGCATTGTCAAAGCATGTAATATTTACAGAAAACTATCATCTACGATGGACTTATGACGTATCAGACTTTGCTAAATTATCATGTAAAATTAAAACAATAATATTTCTTACCAAAGATTTCTCTAATCACCAAATATAATTGGTAAAATGGAAGCCAGAAATAGAAGTTGCATTGTAACGAAGATTTGGTTAAGATATATAAAAAAGTATATTGAGGAAGTCAGTTCAGTATCGTTCGGAATGTGAAGTTGTTAGTGAGATTAGGCGAGAAGCATGAAATGATCAACAACTCAACTTCGTTTTTAAATGATTCTGAATTTAAAAAAAAAAGTATACTTATCCTCTTTATTTATGGAGGTATATCATTATCTTCTTTGGAATTGATTGAAATCTTACAACTGAAAATAGAACAAACAACTTGCTATTTTTTGGGCAACTCTTACTTAAAATCATATGTTTTTGCTTTAATAAATGACAACCTGGTAATTTTTGCTAGGTTGTATTTAAATCACAAAAAGTTGACCGCAAATTTCACCAATGCTATTCTATATACCATCGTGGTTCCGTTGATTATGCAGATAACAACCCAGACTAATGGGGTTAACCTTGGCTGGAAATGAAAATCCAAATTAGTAAACAACCGCAACGCCGACTTCGAGGGTTCGGTGACGTTCCGTTCCGGCACCGGGTTCTTCGGCCCAGCTGGTCGCTCTGGGATGGAACGGGTTGTATTATTCATGAACTAAACCTGTCTCGACCGGTTCCTCAGATGTGCGGGCTCTTCACCGTTGGCAGAGACTCGTTTCACTCATGTCTTCCGGTCGGGTGTTCGTTTACTTCTCTGGGATGAAAGAAGCACAAGCAAAAAATCGAACCTTCCTCACGGAGAGGCTCATTTTAACCGCACTGTCAACACTGTGTACCGCATGTGTCTGGTCAGGTGAAGGTGAAAGAGTTGGTTCGCTTTGCTGATGGTGCTGATGAGTGGCCTAAAACATATGCTTTCATCCCGGACGATGACGTCGTCGGAGGAGCCGTTTCGAATTTCACAACCGAAACGATGAATACTAATCGTCGCTTCTTTCACCGTTTCACCACCTCCTCCCGACAGCTGTGGCTTGTGCTTTATCTGCATTTTTATCGACTCATTTAAATAACACTCGTTCCCATTCCTCTTTCGTTCCATGCCGTTGCAATCGCTTTGAAAACGCCACAGAAATGCCGTTCGCCGACCTCCCGGAGTTCGATCTCCAACCGAAGCCACCTGGCCGATCTGGACGAGGGCGAGCTGTTCATGGAGCTGATACGGGACGTCGCCAACGAGCTCGACATCGACGTGCTGTGCCACAAGATCCTGGTCAACGTTGGGCTGCTCACGCACGCCGACCGCGGCTCGCTGTTTCTCGTCAACGGACCACCGTCCGGGAAGTATCTGGTGGCCAAGCTGTTCGACGTGACGCAGAACACCCGTAAGTACTAATTGATGGGACGCCATTAGCCGGGTTCGGGGTCGGGCGACCTGCTGTCATGGCGCTGCCAGAGTGCTGACAACCGTGCATCAATCTCCGTAGGTTTCTCTTAGGCCCCTTGAGTGATTTTCTGCACAATAGTGCCTTCCGGTGGGAGAATCATTTAAAGTATGTCGGTTCACTTTTTACGGTTGAAATAAACGGCAGGGAACCTTAGCTGCATAAACTGTGAGTTCCTTGAAATAGAGATTAAGATCTTCGCCTCTCACACCGTACTTTGCATTCCTTTCATAAAATTTAACATCTTTCCGAAGAACACTCCTCTTGCGAAAGCTATTCGAAGAAATCATATGAACTTTCCGGTTGATGAAATTTATTTAGTTTCGTGTCTGGTTGTTCAAAGGAAAGATTGCTTCCGGGCGTGTTTAATCCGTTTGGAATCTGCAAAGTTTTCCCCCTACAGTGGGTTCTTTAATTCAGCCACAAATCCAGTCCTTCCTGGAATCGGTCGAACCTTTGCGAGTGGTGCAATATGCTTTCCATCTGGCATGTGGGAAGTGAGCTGCACGTAGGATGAAAATAGAGCTTCCATGAATCGACTGTATCAAGCTCGGGCGTGGGCGTCGTTGCAGGTGATTCGTTTACATCTACCGTGCAATATTTGCGCGCTGGTTATAAAATTGGATTCGATACTTTTTCCTTTCCCACGCAACAATGTTGAATAACTGCATGTGAAAAATATGCATCGCAAGAGCCGTGATGTGAACGATGTCAAACCAAAGTAAAAGGGCATACGGTTGATGGCTTCTCGCTCGCTTGGTTCCCCTCCACAGCCCTCGATGAGGCCGTCCGTCGCGCAAAGCAGGATGAAATTGTGATCCCGTTCGGCGTGGGCATTGCCGGGACGGTCGCGCAAACGAACGAAACCATCAACATCAAGGAGGCGTACAAGGATCCGCGGTTCAACAGCGAAATCGACCAGAAGACCGGCTACAAAACGAACATCATCCTGTCCATGCCGATCTGCAACTACGAGGGGCAGGTCATTGGGGTGGCCCAGATCATCAACAAAACCAACGGTGAGTGTCCCTGTCCTAACGTGTGTACTGTGCGTGTTTGTTTGGTTTGGTGAGCTCACCAAAGCTAATTGGCACCCTCACCGGCTTACGTAGGTTCGCCCGAGTTTACCGAGCGTGACGTGGAGATTTTCCGCCGCTACCTGACGTTCTGCGGCATCGGCATCCAGAACGCGCAGCTGTTCGAAATGTCCGTCCAGGAGTACCGACGCAACCAGATCCTGCTTAATCTCGCACGCAACATCTTCTCCGAGCAGAACAACCTGGAGTGCCTGGTGACGAAGATTATGACCGAGGCCCGCGAGCTGCTGAAGTGCGAACGGTGCGCCGTTTTTCTACTCGATCTCGACTGTGGCGAAGCGGTAAGTTGCATCCCTTAATCCGCGGGATGGCAGGTGCATGAAGGGACGGAAAAGGGGTTTGTCCAGGGGGTGAAATGCATGCGGTACGTACTCTCCCAGCTCCGTTAATCCTTCGCTGCACCAATGAACTGTCTTTACCCGACATACGTACACAACCTTCCTCAGTTTGGACCTCTTTTTTTAATCCAAGTGTGCATGTTTAGACGACGACTGCAATCGAAACTCTTTGAAGGTAATTCTAGGCGTTCACGTGCTTGCCGTTTTGTTCGTGGAAAAAAATTCACCTTGCGCCCATCACCTGAATTCATCGATCAAAGTAACCCTCTGCTTCAACTGACGATCGATCGTTTGACAGCTGTCACGGTGACAGTAGCACGCAGCACCAAAGTGAAAGTCAGCCATTTGTTTTTTTTTTGCGTGATAGGCACATACACATACACACGCACAGAAACCCACAACTGCTGTACAAAGCCACGAACCGACGTGAAAACTTTCTGACAGCACAGCACGATAAAAGCCGCACGTCTCACATTTTATGCACCGAAATTGCTAACGTTCGCAAAATGGAGCTCCCACGGGACTTATTTTTGGGGGGGTAGAAAACGTCTCGGGAAGTCACGTACGGCGAATCGACGACGTCGGATGTCGATAGGCTTCACTGACCACCCCGGATGTCCAGTGGACCTGTTTATCATGAACGCTCTCGACCTACGACTTTCGACTAGAAGAGGGCAGGAAAGAGATTGGGGGAGGGACGGGGAAGGGGAAGATAAATGAAATCGACACACGAAATTGGTAGCGCTCCGGGTCCACAGCGTGCCCTTTCTGTTAATTAGAGTTTTCCGTGTGTTTCTGGCCTTTCGGAAAGCCGATAACGCGTGCGATAACGCTTTCCAAACATGAATCCCATAAAAATAAGCCCCGTCTTTCGTGGCAACGTAGTCTGAGAACGCGCCCAGTTGGCACGAAATGGCACCGAATGGCCATGCCGTGGCTGACGTGACAAAGCTGCCAACAGCTTCGGCAGTGCAAGCCGAATGCGAGCTGTGTAAGTCAAAGTCTCAGGTGCAGATCGCAAAGGCATCAACGGAATAAAGTAGATAACTTGAAGACGCGACGGTGCGAAGGGGATCCAAACGTAGGGTACGGAGATAAAAACTCCATATTGATTGTGCTGACAGCCACCTGATGGAAGCCAACAACGATCGGCGTACTGCACGCGATACAACTTCTAAGCATAATAGATGCGAGAACTGTATTTAGCAACTCACTGAACGAATGAAATATGTCTGCCCTAACTGCACGCAACATTTCAACGTTATTTGCAGTCTGAGGTCGAAATATAGCTAATGAAATTATATATAACTTTAAAAAAGCATTTGAAAAGATGATAAGCTTCCTCAATCAACTAACTATTTGATTTCGTTTTAAAGATATTCTCTAGTCAACTGTTTTAACTTAAATCGAATAAACATAGCTCTAGCTCTTCTTGACTGTTTGTCAAATCTGGGTTTGCGCATACAGCTGCCATGGAGAAGATTTTCAATTTTTCCCGCTGTAGGCTACGAAATCCCATTTACTAACAACCGATAAGCGCTAATGACATTTTCACAACCGATGCAAACGGTTCACCACCCTCTCATTTCAAACTTGTAGATAAGATAATCAAATGATTACCCTACATTTCCATGTGGCTGTGTGGCGCAGGCAGCAGTTTTTCCTAATCGATTCGCCTGCCAAACATAGATCGAACATTCTATTACCGTTCGATTACAGTGTTTTGAATTGATTTCCAAATATTTACGACCCTTTCAAAGAATGCGATTCAAAGAATTAATTGGCAATGGAGTTGCCTGGTTGTTTACGAAATCGCCTTACAAATGGAGGCGCCCGGTAGTTTGTAGGAATTTCAACCCGTTGCACTTGCTGGCTCGTTCAACTTACTCCACCTACCTACCACTGACTAGCATAGATATAACATTTCAGCAATTTTACACTTCCCTCTAGTGCCTTTAGCAACTTTGTAGAGTGTGATCGAATTGAAAATATTGCTTTCATTTTTATTGCATTTTTACCTTCTCCCTACGCTTCATTTCCCATTCGTTATTTCATGTTTCCTTTTTGGTGCTTTGAATATTCATCGTGGTTATCGTGGGATGGCTCAACCGCGCCATTGGCCGGAAATAATCCTTGGGAAATGGTTTCCCCTGCCCAAAGAATCATCTCGAGCGGATATTGGAGCGGCCGGAGAGAACTCATCAAACCCTATCCCGCCGGACGAGCCATAACGTCGACGTGGATGATGTACTCCAGCAGCAGGTTATTCATTTACATAACTCTCGGCCGGTAGTAATTTCCATTTTGTTTCCACTCGATATTTGCAGTTCCATCCTTTTCTTTTCTTTCTCCTTCTTTTACTTTGTGTTACACCCGCAGTTACACCCGTTAATCCGTTCATATCCTGCCGTTTGCAAATAAGTTTTCCTCCCTATCGACTGTTAAGATGTTAGCTTCCGATAAGAATTTGCAGTCATGCAAACCGAGTTGGGCCCTTTCGGCCCTGTTGGGGAACAAAATGGAAAATACTGTGGCGTGATTCTAATGAAATCTTTAGAACGTGTGGTTCACGTACGGTTCGTTTGGCGCTTTCAGAGCTCGATCTCGACGCGGTTCACGATGATTTTCGAACTCGGCAGCAGCAACCAGTCGTCGGCGAACATCTGGCGGCCGTCGGTGAGCGACCTGAACAGCTCGATGTTGGCCCAGATCGCCGAGTACGTGGCCGCGACGGGCGAAACGCTCAACATCAGCGACGTCGGCGAGTGGCTGAAGGACAAACCCATCTGTCATCGGCAGCCGGCCCAGCCGGGACCGCCCGCGGACGGCACCGTCGCCACGACGGCCTCCTTCGACGAAACGCACAGCGTCAAGTCGATTCTCTGCATGCCGATCATCAACGGTCAGAAGACGGTCATCGGTGTCGCTCAATTAATTAATAAGGTAACCGGCGTTCATCCTTGTCCCGGTTGGCGACTGATAATTAACTTTCAATCGGTTTCCCTTCCATTCCCTCCCTTCTTTTCTCAGCAAAACGATCTACAATTTACCAACTGTGATATCTCCATCTTCGAGGCGTTCGCCATCTTCTGCGGGCTCGGCATCCACAACACGCAGATGTACGAGAGTGCCTGCAAGCTGATGGCGAAGCAGAAGGTCGCGCTCGAGTGTCTGTCGTACCACGCGACCGCTAGTCAGGACCAGACGCTCAAGCTGGTCAACGATACCATCCAGACGGCCGAGGAGTACAAGCTGTATAGTTTTAAGTTCATCGGTAAGTCATCCTGGAAGCTGCAATGCTTGACGCGTGCAACTTTATCGCTTTAATGAAACTGAACCAATTCAGTATCGAGTGGGGAAAAATCCAATGTTCGGGACTGAAATCGAATCACCTTGTAGTGGAAACAAATTAACAAATCGATATCCCCACGCCGTTTGAGCGTTGGGCAAATTGAAATCTGATTTCGATGGGAATCTCAATCACGGTCCGGGTATTCTCGCTCGCCACAAATCCAATCTAATTGATTCCGAAAAGTGTCCGATTTCCCACTGATCGATTGCAGTAACGTAATTAGACCGCAAGTTTCGTGGCTCCCAAACGATGCGCTGATGGGTTCCGTTGCTCCGGAACATCCTGGGGTCAAGAGTTAACAAGCATCGGTATCTCGGCAAACCGCAAGACCGGTGTCCGAGCCGTTGGTTTCATGAGGAAGCGTTCCGAATGCGGCGATTCCCATTAATGTTAGCGCATAATGATGTAAATAAATATTTTATGCGATTGTTTTTCCCTCTTCGGGTCGGTTTCGATTTGCGGTTACTTAGGACTACCACTCAGCTTTCCTTTCCTTTCTTTGGAAGAGCAACATTATCTTGGAGTCAAATGAAGGCTGCAAACAGGATGACGTCTCGTTTTTTGGTTCCTGAATGGTTACCTGTTTGCTCGGAAAACAATTCCCAGGCCCAGATTGATTGCTTTCTGGTGCGCTGATCTGCCGGAATAGGGAATCGGAACAATTTTACCAACACTCGTTGACCAAATGAACCTTCGACCTCAACCTCCTATTGCTTTCTTCGCTCTAATTGGACAAGGTCTCCCTTGTTGGTTGAGCGAACCGGTACGAGTTGATCCATGCACGTCCATCCAGTGCACCGTTCACCAGCATCGTTTTCCACGCGATCGGCATAATTAATCGAGCACAAAAGGGGACGGACGGAAATAGAAAAGCTCGCACACTTATTGTAGTGAAGTGAAGAAAAATAGTTGTTCTTCTAATAACTCGTCCGTCCGTGGTGGTTCGTGCCGTTTGACTTTTCCCCAGCCCGGCGCCGGCGACGACAGTGGTGCCACCCTTTTTTCCCGCTCCTTAGCACGAAGACCGTTCGAATCTAGTCCTAGGATACGATAGCCGATAGTAGAGTGGCTCGTTTCACATCTGGTTCCATTTAGCGCAATCTCTCGACACAACGACGATGCCGGAATGGGCGAGTGATTTCCGCGCCAACCAGAGTGTCAGGAACATGGCAGGGGAAAATTAGATACCAGTGGGTGTGGGGCGTGATAAAAGGGATGTTTTAACTTAACGCAGAGACGCGGAAAGCACTTCGATACCCGGCGAGCGTTTCGGAAGAATGGAAGAATGATTGCGCCCGGCGATGGTATGGAGGGAATTTAATCACGATCACACATTCATCAAGTGCCGGGCGGTGCTGAATTTTTCATGAGTTCCTCAGCTTCCGCGGTGGGTGTGAAAAAAACGGGGGCCATGCTCTCCGGCTTCCTTGGTCTTTCATTTGCCAACTTCCGGTCTTTGTCGGTCGAATCGCTTTTCGAACGAACGACTTTTGTGTTTCGATGCGGAATGTGATGTTTCGTTATCTTTTGGGTGGTCGGAGGTACGACGGTGACATCCCGGACGAGGTCATATGACACGGTTTGAATTCTTTTGTGATCCGTGACCTATGCACGGAATGTCCCCACTGTTGGTATGAAAAATGAATGTTAAAAATGCCTCTACATAAGCATTCCCAACCAAGCCTCCAGTCAAGTGAGGTTAAGGTTGGAAGTTTTTAGCACATGAATTGAGGGTTGGTGAACAATGCGACCCAAACTTATATTATGGCACACATTTTTCTATTTGGCTCTCCTCTCATGTGATATATTGTTTCCCTAGCTTAATAATCCGAGAACGTGAGTGATCAAATGTGAAGTGATTTAACCGAAATTCAAAAGGTATGTAAAGTCATGCCAATAAAGACGTCGTGAAATCCAGTCCATGGCCAAACTTTCTGGATCTTCGGTATCCGACGCGATGAAAACTTCCTTAGATGTCCCATTGTAGTTCGTAGCATCAATATGTTTATCACGACACAATCATAATTCATTCTTTAAGCTCAGAGTGAGCTAGCGTTGAGTATTGTTCTCTGACGTAACGTATGTGATATTGATATCGGATAACTAATTAAATGCAATATAATTTGACACATTCTGCGGTCTAACTTCGGCATGGAATACGATTTTGGCGAGTTTCTGCGTCCACATGTTATAATCAATTCCATTTGCCAAACATATTTGAAAGTGAGTGGTTGAAAGATGGCTTAAATCTTTGACCAAGCACCATATGATTTTGAAAAACTGCAATCACAAGCTAACATTTTCGAATAATCTTTCATATGAAAAGGAATGTGTACTCCTAAAAATACGAAACACGACTGGTTTATTCCTAATCTCCGATGAGTGGATGTTTTTGGCGTACAAAAGTCACACAATTTCTAATCTGGTTTGGCTGATCTGCTTGTTGACTTTATTAGTTCGAGTATCGAAACACAGATCACGTCGGTCTTGCAACGTAACGAATACAGACAAATGAAATGATAACATTGAATGACGATTTTTAATCTAAGTTTTCGTCTCCTGTGAGACCAGTTTGAAAGAAAAAAGGTCCATCAAATATTCTACGGCTAACTTCCAACTCTTCAGCCAATATTTGGTCTGGCAAGAGAGTGTAAAAAATGATGGTACCAAATTTTCCTTTCTTGTTGTTGCTTGCTCCTGGTTGTTTTCATAAAAAAATATCCTAGGTTGATTATAAAGATGTGCTTTGCGATTCCTGTTAGCTAGACGATTTTACCGCTAGGCCATTGTTTTAACTATTATCATCAGACAAAACATTTCTAAGTTTCGAAAGTGTAAAACCCAGGAAGAAAAATCTTATAATGAATGCCTTAATTCTGTACTTGATTAGTGAAATAACGATTGGATAAAACTGCTATCAGGTTTGAGGTACGAACATACAAACACAACCGTGGTGTGTTGAGTATCTACCATGACTTTTAATTTACTTTTCCTTATTTTTGTCGAAGTCGAAGTACGAAATATTTTCTCGCTGTTGATCATACAAAATGTAGGAAATTGGGAATATTTTTTTTAAGATTCAAAGGTATAGACAATTCAAGCTTCTTTTTTCTAAACCTTTTCTCTCTACTGTCCACAGATTTCGACCTCGACGACGATGACACATGCCGGGCGGCGGTGCGGATGTTCCTGCAGTGCAACCTGGTTCAACAGTTTCACATTCCATACGACGTAAGTGACACTTTCATTGGTGACCGATTTGCAAACTTTCAGCATTCCGGATTTTCCTACACCTGAACCCTCCGAAAGACACCGAAGATACCGAGTGAAGACGCACTGTCCACCGGTACGGATGCAAATTTAAGTGTGCCACTAAAACGCGATTACGAGCTCACTCGTTCGATCCTTTCTGCGAGGGAACTCCTTTTCCTGGGAACCCGGAGTCGTCCGTCGGAAGGATCGATTCAAGACCGAGCGGGACCTTTGCGACATCGAACGTTGATTAGTGGCATCGTAAATCCGCCCGTTTTGGGGATTTTCTCTCCGGTGAAGTGGATTTTCCCCGCAGGGGACTCGTACCGATCGGACGGTGCTGTGCAGTGGAGTTTTTAGATTTTCTCTCTGCCCGGTTCGATGGATAGACAGATAGGACAAAGGTCAGCCCGTGTCAGAAAGTTCTCCCCGGAATCGTTGGTGGGATTCTGGAAAAGTTGGCTTTCCCCGCAATGGACTGAACTTCCGATGAGCCGAAGCCAGTTTTACGCCCATGTTACGCTTCGTGGCGATAATGGAAACCTTAATTGCATTACAAAATAAGACAGCCAGATGCACAGTTCGGTCTTCTCCCGGGGCGAGTCCATCCGACGACGGAGCAGGAGCTATGGATACGTGAAATGTTAAACCAGGTTCGGTGTTGTTGTCTTTGCTCCGCTCCCTTACAGGTCCTGTGCCGCTGGATACTGAGCGTCCGGAAAAACTACCGTCCGGTCAAGTACCACAACTGGCGCCACGCGCTGAACGTTGCCCAGACCATGTTCGCCATGATGAAGACCGGCAAGATGGAGCGCTTCATGACGGACCTGGAGATACTCGGCCTGCTCGTCGCCTGCCTCTGCCACGACCTGGACCATCGGGGCACGAACAACGCGTTCCAGTCGAAAACCGACAGCCCGCTGGCCATCCTCTACACGACCAGCACGATGGAGCACCATCACTTCGACCAGTGCGTCATGATTCTGAACTCCGAGGGCAACAACATCTTTCAGGTAAGGCGCGTGCCGGACTGGGGAGGGGGAGGGGGGGGGGAAACCGTAAACACCGTTTCGAAAAAATGCTGTTTGCTCAATCGATTGCCAAATCTCCCGTTCCGTCGGGCCCTTCTCCCGGGTTTTGTGTTTTTTGCAATTTATGCTCGGCGGCGTTTGTGGAGCATTAAAAAAGATGTGTACACACATCGTTGCTTCCGACCGGTTGTTTGAATGTTTGATTTTACTGTTTCTGCTGAAAGTTATACGCGTCTGTTTATCCGTGCCGTAATGGATAACGATTGGGACCGAAATAAAATTAAGGGCGGCTCGCTAAACTTAATTGCGAGGCTCAACATGGCCAATAACACCCCGTTGATCAGCGTCGAGTGAACAACCCTAAAGGGTGTGATATGCATTCGTTCACATTTTCCAACCCATCGGCCAAATGGATGGTTTTGTTTTTCAAACATTTTTCCCAATCGGATTTAATGTTTGTTGGAAAACCTCTCTCTTAGAAAACGATTTAAAGGAGTATAAAATAATTTAGATTGCAGGCCTCGGAGTTAAGAACTCTGTTTATGCTACTTCATGACCTCCAAATGTGTTCATGTTGTTAAATTTTAGATAAACTATAACCAAAGAGAACTTTTTATAAAAATAAGGCGTTTAACGTGCGGAGAATAAGGAATATTAATTGTGAACTAAAAATGTTGCTCAGAATTATTCCTTAGAAACAATTCTTCAGAAATATTAAACCCCTTGAATATATCAAACATTCTTCAAATTCCTCTGAGGAGTCCAAATAGTTGACCTTCCTAAGGGGTTTTGTTTGTTTTGGAATTCATCATTCTCGTTCTCGATTCTATCGTTGAGGACATTTTCCATCCCGCTACAACGGTCCCTTCTTTTTCAAGCTGATTGAAAAAGGGTCAGCTTTTCTTCCTACCATTATACTTGTTTTCCCCTTTTTTTGTGTCTAAGGTTCAGCCGGAGGAGTGCCGAAAATTCTAATTGGAATGGTGATATCGCCACCGCGCAAAAAGAAAGCGGCTAAACATAATTTACTGTTTTCAATTTTGTTGCCCAAGCACAAATCACTCCTCCGCAGGCTGGAGGTCGCTTATTGCATTTCGCAGCGCTAAAGCGGATCGATCGAACATGGTCGTGTCTGAATGGGTCGCATTTTCTTTCCGCTTTACAGCTTGGGAAGTGGTGTTTGAATGGCTGGTTGAATCGTAGCGGTGTAAGCCCAACGTGAGGACCGCATCGTGGTGAAGGTGCCATCCTTCCCGTAGACAGGAAGGGATTCCTTGTCCGGTTTAAGCCTTCCACCCGATTTTTTTTAAACATTTCTTTTACATCATCGAAAGTGAACTGCGGTTCAATCGTAAAGCTGCCGACGTATTCACTGACGAAACGAAAATGGCAACCCGTGCCCGTGGGTCCACAAAAGCACACCCTTACACACGCACGCCAGCTGCCGCCCTTCTTTCAACACACTTGAACCGGATCTTCCGGTTGTCCCCGGGGGCAAAACCCGATGAGTCTGTCGATCGGTCGTTCGGTCGGGTTCGGTCAATCCTTTATGTCTGCGTGTTCTGCATCCCTCGGGGTTGTCGTGGGTAGTTCTGGAGCTTGCCAACGACGGAATTTAATCCCGTGTTTGACAGGCGCACTCGATGCGGCTGTCGTTGTCGTTTGGTCACGCGTTTTAAGCCGCCTCCCGCCCTCTCAGTAGAGGGATTTTGGTGATAAAAATAAGTGGCGCGTAAGCAATTTGTTTCAACGTGGACCCTCGACCGGCCCCCGAAAAATAACCCACCACAAAAAAGGGGAAACCCATCGTCCCGGGGACAAGCGATGGCTGGAAAATGCTCCGGTATTGAAATTTCGTCCCGAATGAAGTGGAAACTTTATGTCGAATGATTCGGCTCGCAGAGCACGTCCGTGTTTTGTTTTTCTTCTCATTGCTTTTATTGGAAGGCTGGGCATCGTCCGAGCCTGGGTTTCTGTCTGTCCAGTGCCGTCTGAAGCGGCTTATTTATGAGTGAATGGTGTACCTTTCACGCCTCCTAGAACATAAATGGGAGCAGTTGTTTTTAAACGGAAAAGCCGAGTTCTGCCACTAAACCCGAGTCCCGTTGAAAAGGCTGCCAACGGAGGTTAAGATCTGATGGCATTTTTGGGTTCTTGTTACAAACGGTCGCTGATGTCGGTAGTGTTTTTATGGCTCAGAAACGTCCCATCCTATTGGTTTGAAATGTTTTCTGATCTAATTAATATCACTTTGTCTAGGGAGAAACACCTGCAAAGAAATTATGCATGTTTTCAATTTTGTTTTCAATTATTAAATTTTTATTTTCCTCTTACAAGAGTTTTTAATATTCCAAACAGTTCAAGCCTTTTCTTTGTGCGGAATGTAATGAAACCAAAGTCGTAACAAGTTTTTTTTTTCCTGGGCCCAGTCACCGTACCGTGTGAGTGATTTTCCGCTGGTAAATTTCCCCCTATCGGCGCGCCTCCATCATGCGCCATCACGGCCACCCCGCGAGCACGACCACAATATTCATAAAACACATTTATTGCCCCACCATTTGATACGGCACACGACGCTGACGACCGAAAGGGGCCCGTGATTTGTTGTGTCCTCCGTTCTTTGTTGTGCGTTGTGGAGGCTTTGTTTTATCTCCCCGGGCATGACGCTGGGGTTGTTTTTCTTCCCCTTTTTTTCCACCCCGTTTCCCTGAACTTTTCTGCTTCACGCACGCGGAATGTGCGCTTTTTTCCCACCATCGGGGGTGTTTTTCCGTGGCGCTCGTATGAAACCGATAAGCGAGGTGAAAACCCTTTCAACTAGCCCTGGCCGGGCTTGGGGATTTAATTATTCAACCAAACAATAACCTCCCCTTCCATCGGTTTGCGTGGCGTTTTGCGTGGGTGGGTTTTATTTTATTTCACTTCCGGTGGGAAGGCGGTGGAATACTGAGCCACTTTCATCGGCTTTGAAGCGTTGTTAGTTCAATTTTTATTTTTCCTCATCCAGGCACTTTCCCCGGAGGATTTCCGCAAGGTGATGAAGGTGGTCGAGACGGCGATCCTATCGACGGATTTGGCGATGTACTTCAAGAAGCGCAACCAGTTCCTGGAGCTGATCGAGAACGGCGAGTTCGACTGGCAGAGTGAAGAGAAGAAGGAAGGTAAGTGGGACAAGTTTTCCCTCCGATTTTTTCCCAATCCTTGTGCGATCGAAGCCTCATTCGGAGCCAATCGGAATAATAAAATTGTACTAAAACACTCTATCCATTTTTCTTCCCCTCCTCCTCTTCAAAAAAACGCAAACACACATACACGCATGTAGTCCTGTGTGGCATGATGATGACGGCATGCGATGTGAGCGCCATTGCGAAACCGTGGGAGGTACAGCACCGGGTGGCCAAATTAGTGGCGGACGAGTTTTTCGATCAGGGCGATTTGGAGAAACTGCAGCTCAATCAGCAACCCGTCGCGATGATGGATCGGTAATTTGTTTATTTCGATATGATTGTTACTTTTTCCCTTCTCTCTAGGCCATGTTTGCCTCGCTTCGGGGTGGTTGTTTTATCGTTTCGATATTGTTCATTTCCCGACCTTTCCTGGCGTCATCGAAGGGAGTTGCCTGACGGAACGGTTTTAGTAGAGAAGCCCAATTCAAAACACTTAATGCTGAAGGATAACGGAGCTTAGCATTCGTTTAAAAAAAAAACATCTACACAACCAAAACAACTTTTGTCCATCTACAGATGTCGAAGGGGGGGAAAAACAATTCAGACCGTGTAGGAAAAAAACCAAAAGCTTCCCTTTTTAAGCATCTTTCTGGAAGCTTAACCACGTAATGGAAAAGTAAGACCACCAATCCGGATGGAAATCGGGAGAAGTTTTTATTTATTCCACCAGACGGTAGCAAAGTTAAAGTGAAAGTATATGTCAACAAGCCAAATCTTTCGCCTTTCGTAAAGCCACAGCAAATTGCGATTGAAGCCATCCGCAGTGGATTTGTTTGTACTTATCCACTTCAAACTGTTGCAGCATTCCTGATGGATGAGTAAACGCAGATCACTGGAGAAATGGAGAATTATTTTCATACCACATCGACTCCGTGCCATAATTTCGCAACATTTTTGCCTTGTTTAACTGGAAATTGTGTTCATCTTGATTGTTATGAACAATGTGTAATATGTTCCGAATCAATTTAACTGATAAAAACGATGTTTTGTAATGTTTATTTATTACATTTCACAGCAATACTATTAGCAATATCAATTTGATAACGACCTATTTTTGGGTGTTTCTACTAGATTCTCACAACTTAAAATATGTCTTTTTATTATTTATATATTCTAGGAGGGAGGGCAATCTTTTATGCCAATGGAAAAGCGACAAAACCGCAGTTGAATTTTTGTTACACCGCATTTAGTAAGATAAAGTTTGAAGCAAACATTTTGGAAAATGGTTCAGACGTTCTTTTAAATGAGCTTCAATTACTAATACCGAATGTTTGTTTGCTGTTATAATGTAATTTTGTTAAGAATTGCTTATCAATCGTTTAATTACCGGTCGTTTAGAAGAAGTATCGCTATGAAATTAATACACATTATACTGTATTTATATTTTGTTAGGTTGGCATTGGTCACGTCGAATACTGAAAAGTGATTATGAATAAAGATTCGAGGGCTTTTGAGTAGAACTTTTTTTTTTTAAATCAATAATTTATTTCTTGAATATTAATCAATATCTTTATCGAAAATGATGGTTTTTGGTAAACTTTGTCTTGTAATCGGTGTTTTTTTTTATTTCAAAGAACTTGGAATTTATTTATTCAAAGCACTTGGCCATTCCTGCCAATCCACTTGGGAAAAATCCACCATAAAACGCCAATAAATGGGCTCCAAAAATAGAACTCCTCCACCGAAAGGGAAAGGAAAAGCAAATGCCATCCGATTATCGACGCTCATTAAAAGGAGTGGAGCTAATCTGGTCCGGATATGTCGCTGGGCGCGCCTGTCACGATCTGCTTAGCCAGCGATGGGCCATTACGCTTTCCCACGGGCGCACCGGATCATCGGCCATTGATTAGACACTCAAATCGTAACCAAATTACGTCCCGCCCCCCTCCGCCGGCCACCCGGCACGTACCAATGCGTGACCGTGATCGGTGACATCGGCCGGGTGGGGGAGGTTCGGACCGTTTCGGCGGTCACGCCGGGCTAGCCGGGGCACGTAAAATATTGACGACTCCTAGCGCCGGCCGGCCGGCCAAATCGGACGCGTCGGTTGACGCGGGCGTCCTCCAACGCGAATAGTTCCAACTCCAACTCCGGCGATATCCCGGCGGGCACATAACTTTAATTAACTGTAACGTCGCCGGGAGATAATTTATCCTTCGCCACGTTCTTCCAGTTCGCTCTGCCTGTTTTCCCCGTCCGCTTCGGTACTTGGTTTCTTTCTCCCGTTTACCCCAAAAAGTGGCGCCCACCACTCAGTCGTGTCGTTAAGGTTTGCAGTTGCTTTTTGCACTGTTTTCTTACCAGTCCAGCCCAAGCTAGCAACAATCCGAGCGGTGGACATTATGGCCATTATTACGATAATGTGGTCGGCGCTCGGTGCGGCCAGAAATCTGCACCCGATTCGCGCCCGCACGGAGGGAGACGTTGGTTCCGGGTTGGTGCTCCTGGCGGAAATGAGGCTCATAAAATTCATCCCCATGGCGTCCGGTTTTCGCTTTTTCACTTTTTGACGTCCCTTATCGCCTCGCTTTGTCCGGGAAATATTGTGTTTTGTCTCATTGATCCCCACGTCGCCCGCCCCTCGCACGGTCGTTTCTTATGATCGGAGAGTTTCGTTTGGAGATTTCGTTACTTTTTCTCGTCACCTATTTAATCACTTTATGACGGAGGGGACTTGTTTTTTTTCTTGCTGATTTCTTCCACAGCGAGCGCAAAGACGAACTGCCGAAGATGCAGGTCGGGTTCATTGACGTCATCTGCATGCCGCTGTACAAGGTGCTGACGGAGGCGTTCCCCTGGATTAGTCCGCTGTACGAGGGCACGCTGGACAACCGGCAGCACTGGCAGGACCTGGCCGAGAAGGTGGAGATGGGGCTGACCTGGATCGACCACGACACGATCGACAAGCCGGTGGAGGAGTTTGCCGGTAAGCGAAGCGTGATTCTGCGAATCCTAAAAGTAGTGTTTGTTTGAATATATTTTAAGAAAAACAATTTTTTAACGAAAAAGTTTGAGATTTCCTATAACGACAAATTTTGATAAAACAGATTAGCTACATAGACTGAGTTGAGCAATTGTTTTCAAATAGCAAAATCTTTACCGAATGTTTTCTAATAAAAAAACAATTTTGTTAATTTGTTTTCTTCGATGCTTCCAATTATAACAAGTTTGAAGGTGTTACTACAACCAAATAGTTCAAATAACTCCAGTTTTAATTTCAATTTTCCTATCAAGGGGTTTCTACGGCGAAGACAAGCTTGAAAAAGAGAAGAAATACCCGAGCTACCGAATACCATCGATTTCATATTGCAAAACCTTCGTTTTTGATTTCGCAGCTGGTAAGGAACCGTTGGCCGACATTGAATTCACCGTAACCACGCTCAACTGTGCGCTCCATCCGGACGAGCGGACCGAAACGACCCCGGTACACGAGCGTAAGCCCCGTTTCAGCAGCCTCCGGAAGACGGGCGCCCTCGGGAAGGCCGTCCGAAACAAGCTGTCGAAGTCGGTGCACCACAACACCAACGCCGGGGAAGGTCGGCCACCGTCCATTGCGTCCCAGTCCAGCGGTGGTGGCAAGGGCACGGCCGAAGACGGGGTCACCGGGGCCGGAAACGAGTCCTCACTCGCCGGAGATTGTGGCGACCCGGCAACGGAAGTGCATCAACATCATCCGTCGCAGTCGGTTCCGGCGACTCCGGCTAGTGGACTTCCGCCCTCGCAGCTGACATCGGTCGGTGACGGGTCGGTTACGCCCGGCACTCAGCCACCGTCGCAGCCCCCGAAGCATCCCACCAAACCGGTCAAAAAGCGCTCGAAGCTGTGCATGCTGTTGTGACCCAAGTTTTACGCCGACTCCTCGGACGATGGCGCCGGACCGGGTGCCACGGACACCGCCTGAACCACCCACCGGAAGCCACGCGTGTGTGTTGACATTTGCCGTTTAGCAGTTTTTCGTGTTATAGCGAAAACAAAAACTTGCCCGATCCTAGGATGAATGGCACCTCCCACGAGGGGCGGTCAAGATGGGCGTCCATTTTGGGATTTTGGATGTCAGTTTTTGGTGTCATATCCGGGAGCACTCGATGCCTGCCTTCGATAAGGGGGGAAAACAGGCAGGAGAGTTGAAACTTTCGGGACTATCTTATGTACGATCCGCTGGGATTCGTGAAAGGCTGTTAGTTCAATGTTTATCCTTACTCCCATTTCCAAAACCAAACGGGGGTGAAAAACCCCCCCCACTAGACGTTATTATATATGCTCAAACTAATAGAAACCATCTGTATCGAATAAAAGAAAATTAAATCAACGCATAGGACAACAATGCCTGAAGGGCGCAAGTGAGGGAACGTTTAAGGAAAAGGTCAATTTAGAAGAACTCACCAAACACCACCACGGAACCGTGTATAGTTGTATTTATTTTTAAATGTTTTTCTTAAGCCTTTTTAAGCCTGTCGTACTGGAAAATGAAACAAGCAGCGAATGGGTGTTCGTGTCCGTGTCCACATGCATGTTACCGAAAACTTCACCCCAAAACAGCCGCAGGATGCAAGTGAAAGCTGAAATAAATGCAAAAATCCTAGTCATTTAAAACCCGCGCGAAGGAGTTCTTTTTTTTTGCAAGGAGTCAAAACATCTCCTTCCAGCGGGTCGCCGAATGTTGGTCGGTGTTTGTTGGTAGTTTGTTGTTATCTTTACGTTAAATTTTCCCACCGATTGGCATGGGCATGCGGTGGTATCGGAGCAGAACAAAGCCGGGAAAGCGTTCGGCATTCGGACGGGGAAGGGGAAAAAAACGAGGTGGGAAAAACGAGATTAGATTAATGCAATAACTGTTAAGCGTGAGGTTAGGCGAACGGTAGCAATTAGGTGTTAGGTGAATCTTTTCAAAACCAAAGCAAATGTGTGATCGAGTGTGCAGTATGAGAAGCTAAAGACAAAACTTCAACCGAAAAAAGGCCAACACAATGTGGATTCAAACAATGCCGGGCCCCTTTTTTTGGCTGAAGGATGCCGGAAAACCCATTTTAATCCTCCGAATGCCTACAAGCACGTCGCAACCAACCGTTCCCGAGCCTACGAGCATATGGAAAACAAAGGATTATGCTACAGAGCAAAGAATGGCACGGGCTTTTATTTGGGTCCAGAGGGGAACGATTAAAAAGGCGAAAATAAAAAAGTTCTTCTGATGAAAGAGAAAAAAAAAATGAGGATGGAAAAAATAAGTGCAATGTTGTTACCGTCCTCTAGCACTTCCACTGCACGTTTTATTACGTCTACAACTATTGTTACCACTAACGCTTATCGGACATTTAGAATGTCTACCATTGTTTCTTTATTGTTTGTCGACAAACGGCCAAATCCATTCAAGAAGAATGCAAGACAAAAGCTACCCTTTCCAGAAGCTAGATTGTTTAGCAATTTTTATGTTTAATTCTCTTATTTTTTCCAATTAGAAGTAACAAAACACATGACTAACACATGCGACGCTTCTTTGTGGTTCTGTGTTGCAAACTTAAACCGAGCCAAATTAGTAACACTTGGTAGTAAGAGTATTGTACACCAACAAAAATCAAATGCTTGTATGAGAATTCGAATGGGAAGGGCTGGCAAACTGTAGAAGAGACAAAAAAAAAACCAAGATCGTTGTGACTAGTCCTAAGACACCGATGTTTCATTCATACCGCCGATTTGTAGAGGAAAATGTTATAATAAACAGATCATTGTACGATGCAGCACGTGTTAAATGTAGAACGGAACGTAGCGAGAGCCACATTGGAAACGTTTACAATTTTGCAAGATTAAGAGAGGAATGGAAAACAGAGTAGAGAAATAATAGGTGAGCTAGGATACAGCGCATACACACTTCACACGTTCCAGTACTGTTTAGCGGCAAAACTTGTGTCTTTGATGGTAGCAACATTTTTGTGATTAGTTTTTGTATTGGAAATTTGCAGCAGAGCAATGGGAGAGCATTTGGTGGGAAGAGTAGCTAAATAGGGAAAGAACGGTGATTTTGTTGAATCTAACCTATCTAAAGAAATGGCAAAATGAAATGATAAAAATGAGCACAAAATAAAATTTGTTTTCAAATGAAATTATCCGAAAACGGCACTGCTTTTCTTTTTAAATGGTTACATACAAATGTTAAACCTTGTTTTATTCTCAACTGCATAAGAAAAAGGTGAACTCGCTTTATTATACAGATAAATATAGAACCATCTTTGTCGTCTCATTTATTATTACCACTTTGCACAACTGCATAATCTACTACACCATTCATTCACTCACTCGATATCGTGTCCGTATTGCCGAGGGGGAAAATGTCCATGAACCGGGTAATCCTAAACCGAACGAAATGTAACGTTAGAAACGAACCGTTTTGTCAAATACTAACTTGCTCTCGCGCCTCACGCGTGGGTTATTGTTTGTAATGCTATAATGCCACCAAAGGATATCGTTTCGTCGGTCGCTGCTGTCTCAGACGGATGAAAACGAGTAAGAGAGCACTGCTTGCAACCGTCCAGAGCACGTGTTTAAACTAGTGTTGTGCTTAATGAATCTTTTGGCGAGATTCATTCATATGAATCTTTTACCTAAGATTCATTCAGATGGATTCATGAATCTTTGCGGATTCGAATATTCAAAGCTTAATGAATTTTTCGAAACCTTAATGAATCTTCATGAATCTTTCATGGTTCTGTCATGAATCTCCCCGATTCTGTCATAGGCGTGGACAATGAGACCAAAAAAAAAAAAAAAAAAAAAGGTGGTCCCTCAACCGACTTTTGGTTGGTGACTTTACATCATTTGGTGTGTCTTTGGGATTCATGAATCTCGCGGCGAAAGATTCATGAATCCCTTATAAGGCAGAGATTCATTCAGATTAATGAATCTGAATCCGATTTACACAACTCTAGTTTAAACCCTTCCCGTACCCGGATTACTCTAGGAGCGGTTTACTTCCTTGCTGCTTCCCTGCGTACCTAACAGCTAAGGGCTTGTATAAGTATTGGAATTCGTAGAAAGATTTCGTCTGTCGGGTGCGGTTTGGGGTGTTATTGCTGGGAGTACTGAAATCATCGGCACAGATCGTGGATAAAAGGGACAGTAGGAGGGCACAGCGATGGGTGAGGGGGCTCATGTTAATCGCTACGGGATGTTGTTTTCAAATGTATATCTCTATATATGTATAATGTATATTCAACATGACTTATCGTCCCGAAGACGTCGAGCGGCGGAATCCTATGGGGCGTATCGTTGTGTCGTGGCGCAGGGAGGGATGCATCCCTGCGCATCAAATTGTATGCATTGTTGGTTTCCTGGGGTGCACGCGCTGGAAAGTGACGGCCGCGTCCACACGGTGCGCAAAATCTCTGTCGTCGATTGGAAGTGTTTCGTTCGCCGTACGATTGCTGTGTACGCTAGTAGGTTTGATCGTGCATATTCCACTGGCTTATTCTCCGGAGGATGATGGCGAAACAGAATGTTTTGTCCTGCCCGAAGCGTTTCGCTCCAGTCCAGTGTGGGTTTTACATGAAAAACTCCTCCGTTGAATGGGAAAGCGGCAGTCACGTGCGCCCGGGGCGATCCAGTATCGAAATTTCTATTACTCGCAGCCCACGGTACACCGGATCGGTTATCTGCAGTCCCTTCGGATTGTACACCCGCTCGTTTTGCATCGCTATGTACTTGGACACTTTCCGGAGGCACTGTAAGGGGATGGAATTGGATTTACCTTGCTAGATACGAACGACTTGCGATGCGGTCTCTTACCTTTTCATAGTGTGTTTCAGTGCATATGTAAATCAAGTACGCTGTGATGCAAGCCAGGCAACCCTCGCAGTAGGTACTGCAGGAACCTTTCTCTGCCTCGGCAAAGTATTCGTTCAATTTGTTCATGGTGCTCTCGAATGTGTGTCGATCGATCTAAAATAAACAATCGAGACTTAAAAAAAGGTATCTTTTCTCGTGCCTCTTGATCCCCTTACCCGACTTTCCAGCTCCGGAGGGAACCGATTCTGAAACTTGACCGATGTGCCTTCGCTGTAGTCCCGTTGGATAAATACTTTCATGTAGTTTGGTTGTGCTGTCGCTGGTGTGCCCGGTTGGGACATTCGTACGTTCCCCGCCATGATGACAATGTTTTCGATGCACTTTTTCAGACGGTAGAAGAACTCTCACTCCAAATATGCGTAACCGAAGTCTGGTCTCCGTTCCGTTGTTTTGTGTTACACTTATCGGCCAAGTTTACATGCACCGATTGCTTGGGCCTATTAAATGTTCCACGTAGGACGAGGGACCTTGCCCTCCGGATGCACACCAAAATTTCTGTTCGAGCAACGCTAGTCCGCAAGCAAATCGACAATTGGCAAGAAATACTTCTTTTGCAAAACTCACTGTTTTCGATTTTCTGCTTTTATTTTTTCCGAGAAAAAATCTATCATATTTTGACGTTTGACGAATGACGTTTCTGTACAGCTAGTGGTGGCAAAGTGAGTTGTGAGCTCAGAGCTAGATCAATCATTAATTTGTTCAAAATATTGTCGACATATACTCATTTTTTTAAAACTAACCTCAAATTAAATTATTGAAGCAATTTGTTTCGTACCTCTTACTTTTCCAAAACAATTGATATGTTGGAAAGTGCAAAAATAAAAGATAAAAGAACTGCAGTAATTTCGGTAACCATGGTAGGAGCTACAATAATTCCGACAATGTCGACATATTTTGAAACGTCGGTTAGTTTGAAGATGGAAATAGTGTTTGTATGTCAGTGCCTTTTTTATTAACGATAGTGAAATTAATTGCAGTTAAATAATTTCGATAACAGTGTTTATGCCTTTACGGCAAAAACTAAATACAAAAAAGTAGTTTTAAAAGCTTACCAGCAAAATAGTTTACCAGCAGACAATGGGATTGTTAAAACATAATCATAGCACCTCTGCCAGTTCTGTATATATATTTTTTTTATTGGCAATCAAAGTTTTTAAGTCATGCGTTGCTTTCGATTTCAAACCAATTGCGAGAAATTCGATAACTTTATTCTAGCTCAAAAATGTGTATTCAATTTGAGCATAAATAAACTTTTTGAATTCATTTACTTTATTCAAAGTTGGGTATTTAAGAGTGAAGTGCAAAGTGCTAGTAAATATTATATTTGTACGCATCACACACATTACAACGCTGTTATCTCAACCAACCAACAAGCGGGTAAAACTAATGGTATCAATTAGGATCCAGACGGTACTCCAGAGCGCTCTCGAGAGTTAATGGAACAGGGTTGCTCAAAAATAATACACATTAACAAGCTTTCAACGCCTTAGGTGAGTGAAGTATATTTGCTAACACTTTTTTGCAAGCAGTATGTTCAGTGTGTTTAATAAATAATATTACCCGTTATTTAGATGAGATAGCATATTGAGTAATGAGTTGAAAAACAACCCTATCATGCGAGAGCAGTTAGCTAAGCACTTAGCCTGCGAAAGAAAACCGAAATTAATGGAAAAACACTATTGGGACCGCCAATCGGAACACCGGCCATTTCAAAAACTGATTTTATTAAAAACTATATATTTTGGTTATCAAACTATCTTTTCATATTTTCGTGCTGCGCTAATTGCTATGGCAATGAATGGAATGCAATGGGATTGTGTGTTTCCATTTCCGGTTACATGGGCGCATGTTGTGGAGAGCAATCTGCTTAAAAACATAGTGAATTTTATGCAATTTATCAAATAAACAAAAACATTTATTCACTTTTCCGAAATACTGATGTGCAATTTATAAATTGATCCCTATAAATTTCATTTCCGCTCAAACATATTCAAACGAGAAATCATCACTGGCAATTACTCGCTGTTATCGCGTCCGGTTCAACTTGATTTTTCATTCATTTTCCATCGCTTCTTCTGTTTGCACATGCGATGCACGCTGGCCGCGTGGCAATTCACCAAAGGGAAAAACAAAAAGAAGTCAACGGTCAGCTTTCATACCGCAGCATAGACTTACTTACATAAATTTAGAATTAATCTCATTAAAAAGTGATACTATGCTAATTGCACCTCCGATGCCGTGGGCTGCCAGACGCGTTCATACTAATAAAGATAACGATGCTGCAAGTTCCGAGCACGGTGCGGTTTCTATAGGCCGGTTTAGAGGAAAAGAGAGGGGAACAATCACCGGTACCATCTTCGCTCCTTCATGAGCTGGAAATAGACGATCGAAGCTGATCGGAATCCACGGCAGCGATATCGCATAAGCAGCCGATGCTGTTGATGAGCATAATTGCAGCCGGTGACTGATCGCTTGCGTGCATGGATGCACTTGCACTTGCACGCCGGATAGCTGGGCGGAACTGCGAACTAGATCAGTTGGTGATTGGGACAGTGACCGCTGGATGGGGGCCAATATCGGGCGTGTGCCCTCGACGGCAGTCGCTTGTCGCCAGTGATTAGCATTCCAGATGGAAACCGTCCACCGTGGTTCGTTACAGTACTGTTTGAAAGAGTGGTTTATGAGTGCCGTTAGTATGTAATTATTTATTTTCAAACGTGTTCTTTCAACGAAATATGATATTTTCGATAAAACTTCTTTTAAACATAATAGTTGTTATTTGATATATATTTTTTTAAATGCAATTTCCAATGTTTTGTGCACCACTGTACGTGATGAAAACTTACCCCAAGGTGACTGCACGCCCTCGGGATGAAAGTTTTGCTCACCCTCGAGTGGACCGAGGCCACTTTCACCGATCCCGGTTGATGATCCCTTTGGTAAAGTGCTGCATCCGGTTCCTGCGTCCGGAAGAAGTGACACGCAAACCAAGGATCACGAGTACTAATTGGCCGTGTTCACGTGATAGCCGTCTGTAGTACGTTCTGTCTCACCTTCGGCAATGACCACTTCAGAACAAGGTTAACCCAAACTTACCATACTCCATTTCTGGAACACATCCATTCGCATATGACGCACGTGGGTAACGCTCGACCTCTAACGCATAATCGTATTAATTTCCAAAACCCTCAGACACACACACACACACGCGTGCATTCCAATGCTAACATAGCACTTATCGCTAGGAAACGCGAGCAAAACGAGCTCTAAATTCATAATCGCATCTTGGGCGCTGACGAGGGGTCATAAATTTTGAAATCTACGCTCCTCCTCTAAGTAAATAATTAACCCATCATTCTCTGTGAAACCAAAGACGGCTCGAATGCTTTACGAGGGCGTTTTGGCCGCACATGGCGTGCGTGGTATTACGTACGATTCCTAACGTGCCGATCGGATTGGGAAATTGGCTTTGAAGCGCTAGCGAGTTGCATCGGAGGCCGGGAAGATGATAACAAACGCTGGGGGTGATGTTTTTGTTCGCGGAATTTTCCCTGTTTTTGTGTTAATGCCAACACCAACAGTGATGGTGCCGATCACAGCTTTCACACGTCAAGCAAATCATTTGATGCTGGTAAAAGGTTTTAGAGAGTGAGAAAGACAGGAGCGTTTAGAAGAGGAATGTACGGATTATACAATAAAACCGACAGGTTGGTCCGACAGGTAAAACCGATGGTTAATGCGTTTATGAAAGTACAAAAACTTTATAAAATATAGTTTTTGTATGATTTTATTTGGACCAGCGAATTAGATACAAATAATAAACCAATATAGATCATACCGGTTTATGGAAAGAACCGCTTTGTTTGTCGGCATCCCCTCGTTTTCAGTGTGCCGAAATTGATTGGGCGTTGAGCAGACCATGCTCAGGAGAATCTATCGCCAAGCGTCTCAAGCGCGTGCATATTTCTTATCACCCGATAATGTGATTCCAAAAGTAAGGCTTAAGTAAGTTGCTCTTTGAAAATCCAATACACGTCAGTCATGTTTCGCACTTCAAATGGTGCTTTTTCGTGGTTGTTGCTGATCCTGTTCACGTCTTCGATGTCAGTTAACAAAGTATCATCAGTTAACAAACACTAGTGCTTCTTGAGTAAAACTTATAGCTGTTGTAACGGGGGCAGTGGTGGAGATATGTTTTTCAACATGAATGGCAATTTGTATTTAAAAGAAATTAAATCGATCAGCCACAGTATAACATTTGATAGTCGATCCTTTGTGACAGTACTAAATATATGGTGTTTGCCGATGCATGTAAATTCAACAAGTGGATTCTTTGGTACACAAACACGCAAAGTAGACGAAGGAAATAAAACCGTGCAGTGTCGCTAAAGTCGTTTTAATAATTTCCTCGGTCTTGAAGAAAACGTCGGAATTATAAGCTTGTCCTTCAACGGTGAGCAAAAACACTTTAAATTGTGTAAATTCTTGAAGTGGCAAGTTTGCAGAATCAAAATGTGCGTACGATTTTGTTCAACGATGTCATTGCACGGAGAATGATCGTAGTTCCGTATTAAGGTAAATTGTTATGGATAAACAAGGAATATTGCATCGAGTGATCTAATCTCGATGGATTCCTCCGACTCTATAGATAGACTTAAATTTACGACATTAAGCTGTCCATTGCCTCTGCAGAGCTCTGCAATTTCGACGGTGGAAGGAGGCAGATCGAATGCATCGATACGCTACAAGTGCTATCTACCACGGATGAACTGATCTATTCGAAGGAATGGAAAAGGTCAGTATGGGTCGGGGCCTAGCTTAATTCAATGTGTAAATAACTCTCTTAATTTCACAGCTACGAAATCGAAAGCATTGACATGAAAGGAGTGCGACAAGATCCCATACATTTCACTGAGCGTGTCGTAGTGAATAAGTTGGAAGTATAAATGTCTGTCCGTTCACGTAATCTATCTGGAAAAAAACATGCAAGGAGATTACAACGGAGAAAAAAAAATTACCATTTACCAATCTTTTGATGAAATATAATTTTGATATGTTCTGATATGGAAATGAATTATATTTTAAACTAAAATACTTTTTGCTTGTAAACAGAACTTAAACATGGATGAACTAAGCGGTTGCAAGAAATTAAAAGGAATTGTATAGAAACTGAATACAGACTCACACTTGAAAAAACAAACTGCTCGATGTAGTTTTTACTAGCGTTACACTTTGCTGGATTGATATTTAGTTACATCCCAACTCATATCATCCTTATATCATCTGTTGGTAGAAATCCAACAAAATCGAATTATTTTCATTAAAATTGTGGCTATGCGTACACATATTAAATATCACAGGATTTACTGTCTTGACCCTCTACAGCAAGTACAAGTTTTCTATTAAACAACTTCCTGTGCAGTTGGCGGTTTTTACATCCAGAGCGAAAACAAAATGGACAGGTCTTCGTGGTGGGTGAGAATAGCAAGGGCTAAAAATACAACATCCGATCGGATCTGTGCAACAAAGAGATGCTCGGATTCATTGATGACGGTTTTCCACACGACACGACTCACCCAAACATCTGGTTGTGCGTGCAAAAACCAGAATGGGTGTCTGAATAATGGTGTTTTCATTTGCGTACGGTAATGGGCGAAGCAGAAAAACGCCCGTATCGATAGTGAAAAGCGTATCTGGCGCGTGTCAGGGCTTCGGGACGCGCGTGCCGGAGATGCGGGGGTAATTAGATCAGGAAAGTGATACGCCACAGCCATCCATCTATCCATCGGGCCGGGATCTAATCGACACTCGGGCACTGGCAGTGGCCACTGACCTGGAAAACGGGAATAATGTTGCCCTACGCCGGGAGGTGGAGAAAGACACGAGACTCACGAGGGCGCCTTGGGATGCCTTGGGGTCCCGTGTGTTGGGGGTCCGTATAAAAGCGGTGGCCTTGGACAGCACCGGTCACAGTCCATCAATCAACAGCGCACCGTGCGGATCCAGTGCGACGAACGGTTAACACACGCCCTGCCAACAGCCTTCGGTGACATTTGCTAGCCGGTGGCCAGTGTTTGCAAACCAAAGGATTGGCTAAGAGCCCTCGTGAGGGTTAGGGGCGTAACGGAACGAACGATCCAGGAGTGTGTGGGTGAAGGTGTGTGCGAGTGTGTGTCGGTTGAGGTCAGTCATGGCGTTGGGATGTCGAGTTGTGACCGTCGGCGTGCTGTTGCTTGCGGTAGTGTGTGGGACGGTCGTGAGTGAACCGGAACCGGGCCCTTCGGCAGGACCATCGGCGGGACCTACCAAGCTGGATGACTACGTGCTTAACACGCAGTCCGAGTGCTACAAGTCGAAGCGCATACTGTCCTGCTTCAAGTACCGGTTCTCGAGGTATCTCTGGTCGTTTGCGACAGGTCGGATGAGCTGGTTCGCTACCGAGAACAGTGCCGTCGATAGTACGAGCGGGTTGAAGTTGGTGCGACTGAACGAACCCAAGGAGGACGACGTGTTCCCTGAAGCGCGGCAAATGAGTCGTAAGCGTTGACAGCAAATCATAGCGAGCAGTCTGCAATATAACGAGAGTTGCTTGTGTCCTCCACAGCCTACGACAGCGAGCTGGTGAAGGGGGCCAAGTTCCTGCAGCGTTCTCTCAACACCTTCATCGCTAGCCACGGGGTGCAGGTTGGGATGGGTGCTGAGAGTGGCGCCCGATTCCTCGCGGACGATGACTTCGAGGCTCGCGGCAAGAAGCAGAAGCAGCGCAAATGGAGCCTTATCCTGCCGCTGGCGGTGATGCTGAAGCTGGTTCACCTGAAGCTGCTCCTCAAGCCGATCCTGCTCGGAGTTGGCCTCATCCAGCTGCTGCTGATCGCCGGCGGTCTGCTGATATTCCACTTCTTCCGCAATACCAACATCTGCAAGATCCAACCACACGTCATCCACGCACACTCGCACATCGCGAGCGAGTCCGCGCCGGGTAGGACACAACCTCCAAACCTCCCGACAGACAATCCATTAATTTCCGCTGCGTTTGGATCTTCTCCGCCTTTCTTTCTGTTTTGTTTTTGTCCTTCGCAGAACTGTCCTATGCAGCCTACGGCGCCTATCCGTCGTACTCCGCTTCACCGTACAATGCCTACAACAAGGATTGGGCCAGCAATCGGGCGTACAGCGGCTACAGCTTCCTCGATGCCATTGATAATCATAAAATCTAGACTAGTGAAGTTCCCATCCAAATAGTGGACGGATGCTAGACTTGCCTGGAGCGTTCCGAGCGCGTCACTTCATAACCCCATCAATCTACTCACTCTAGTCTCGCCTCAATTTCCTTTCCTTTCTCTCACCTTTTGCTTTTTTTTTCAACCCACTACGGGAAAGGTCATTTCCGCCCCAGTATTGACTGATGCTTCATTTTTCTCCTGCCCGTCAATGTCAAACCCCATTCGGAGATTCATTTTTTCTCCCCTCTAGACTGACACCTTTTCTTTCTACTCGTAACCGTTTCTTTACGCTCTTCGTTCCATGAATCCTTCATCCAAAAAACGCACGCTCATCGCTTCCAGGTTCAGTCCGGTCACGTCATTTCCAATGAATCCTCCCAAAAGCCCATCATGAAGGCCCCTAGGTTAAGGATGCAACGCCTTCAACTCTGGTCGCTGCTTTTAAGTGTGCGCTCGGCGAGGAGGTAGCAGTTAGTAACTCTTTTATCAACGTATTTATTTATTTATTAACTTACTTATTTATTTATTGATTTATTTGTTTGTTTGCACCCGCCCACCCCGAGGCGGTGCAGCCGGAGCGCCAATTTTGGCGTAGTAGTTTTGTAAGCGGGGCACAGCCACAAGTGCCCGGGAAAGTTTTTCCCATCGACGAGCGAACGAACGAACCGAACGGACCACGGTGGTGAATAAATCGTGCTAAAGTACGACGGAATCTGACAAGGTTTGGCTTTGTTAACTGAGTTCACGACTTCGGTTTTCTTGGTTGCCTCTTCATGTGGTCGTTCCGCTTCCGTACGCCGTTGTTGCGGGGAAGCCCTCAAGGTCGCCCGAAACATGGTTAAATTTTATTGATTCGAACACTTTTCCGATGTCATGCGGGTACGCTAAGAAGGTGGGGGAGATGTTTGTGTCGGTTCGTGTTAGAGGGTGAAGCTCCGAAATTTCCCTGAAGCAGAAAACATTGATTGTAAAGTAGCTCCTCCGGGTTGAAAGTTCAAGCTTTGGTGTAGTCAGTCATTTAAGACTTCCGTGATTAGTTGTCCACAGAAATCGTACATCGGAATCGTGTAAACTTCAAATACATCGAAATAAAACGGAAACCTTGGGGTTCAAAAATTTAATTTAAACGTGTTATGTTCCCATTCCAAGTATTTAGACATAGCAGAATGTTTTCCATATTTTTATTATGATTTGGCTTCTAGCTAGAAACCAAAAAGACAATAATCCTGTTATTGTGTAAACGACAATTAGGACCCATGAGCCATAAAACCATTGGTAATGAGGTTAAGGTAGAGGCACCATCAAAAGGCCCTAATTGCTTATGAAAGAAAGATACCAAAACGTGACGGGTCCATTCACTTAACAACCCTTGTCAAGTGAGACTTTTTCCTAAAGAAGAACTTTGTTGCTTGTTTGTTTTTCTTTTTTATTTTGCCATCCAACATTTTTTCGTTGATCCTACTAAACGACCCTTCAGATCCTAGCGTTCTTTTGGGTTGTCACGATTATCGCGTCCATTTCGAAGCTCAACCATAAGACAGGCAGGGTCGAATGTTCCCTCTAGGCAACGCTTATAGGAGTTGGGTGGTCATGTTTTGGGAGGGAAATATAGCTTTGAAAACGGTCGACGGAATGATGGATATCTATAGCAGGCTTGACTCGTGTTGTTTTCCGCGCCGGTAGAAGGTTCATTCGGGTACGATAAATATGGGCCTGTTTAGTCGCACTTGGGGCCCGCGGGTTTGAAAAACACATGAAACTTTTCCCGCGCCAGGTAGGGCGAAGCGATACGTTCCAGATGGGGTCGGATTGTGAACCACCGTACCGTGCATGGTTCGCAATGTTTTCCACATTTTCGTCCATTGATCTGGTCCGGTGTCGGGTCTGTCTGGAGTGGAGTGAATGTTTACCAACGGTCCGCAGAACTTTTGGGTGTGTCTCGTCGATGAACAAAGGAGTTCAGGTAAATTAGGTATCCATTACCAATGAAAATTAATTAGGTGATGCTGAAAGGGTGTGTGCTGGGTCCAGCCATTGTGGCTGTTGTTGTTTTCAATTTTTCAAAACAACTCATATAGTGTTTTTAGTTTTTGCTTAATTTTACATTTTCAGGTTTATCAATTTATCAGTTTAAATAACAATCCAAACTATTCGTTTAAAAGCAAACTATAATAATCCGATATTTATATTATTGCATAAGAATATATAATAAAATTATGCTACGTCTGAGAAACTTCTGGTGAAGAAATTTATTGATTTTTCTTTTTATTTATTCAGAGCTAAGCCAAATCTTCTTGGATTTTTATAATTTTTTTAATTCAAGACATGATTTAATAACAGTGATTCCGTCTGTAAGATAAATTAATCGGCTTCATATGGGCGTATTTCTTCTTTTTACAACCGTTTAAATAATCGTATGCCATTTTCCAACCATTCAAGTGGTTTCAAGTTCAAACAAATGTCTTCCCCGAACGACGCACCGTACGAAGTTCCACATGGAATATTTTTTTCATTTTTAAGTCTACGTTAATTCACTTTCACAAAAAATATCGCTCATTTGTGAAGATGAAGATTTATGAAACCCATTTTTTCCGAGGGTCAGCTCCGTGGGGAGCTGTTTGGAAGGTCGCATGAAAGCAACGCCCGCGCGCTGCGGATCAGCACGGCTTTGATCAATCGAAGGTTTATCAAAAATTCAAACATAAACTCCGTACAACTCGAGGTAGGAAATCCGGGCTCGGAAAAGGGTTCAAGTAATGGCGTTTTAACTGTGTCATCGGAGCTGCCAGGTTTTTTGCATGTCGCGGTCAGGCACGTGCGCTCCCAACATACGATGTTAATCCCTCGGAGACAACGTCCAAACTCCCACAACAACAAACATTACGCCTCACCACGGGTTTTGGTGGATCCTTTTTGCAACGAGTCTAGTGGAGGTGGAGAGGGCGAGAGAGAGAAGAAGTGTGGGTGCAGGGTGACAAACAAAAAGTAGAAAAGCCGCCCCAAACACCAGCCGGGTCACCCGGGGACAAAAGACAGAACACGCGACGTACAAGGACATGATGATTAACGAACGACCTCGGGTGAAAGCCGTGCGCCTTCGGAAAATCGGCCGGCAAACATTTTCCATTTCGCTGAACAGGGATCACGAGTCCACGCTGTTAATCTAACATTTCGCCTGTCACGCCCGCCACCCGCCAGCCGCACAAGAAAAGGCGATGAGACGACGCACGCGATCTCACTCGAGAGCATCAATCAGGAAGCCCTTAAATCAGCCGTTCGCCGTCAAGGTTAGGACGCTTTAGAACTCCCACCGGGCGGAAGGGGTTGAATCAAGTCCGCAAGCAACGAAATCTCGAATTCCTCAACGAGCCGACCGTGCTGGCGCTCCTTTCCAAATCTGTTTTTCCTTTGGACATGGAACAACGATCCGATCGTACCCGGTTGGGTTTCTGCGCACGGCGAAGGCGCAGCTCAAAATAGAAACACCGACCGGGTTCGGGAGCCGAACTCGGCGAATGCCATGCAAGTTTCGGTAGCTGGTGCTAGCGGTCCGACGACCGCCCGCTGCTGGAAAAGTCTTTCTACGTGCCCGTTCCCAACGGTGTCAGTTGCGTTCCGACCGTCGACCAAACCGGAGTTTCCCGCTTCCAAAACAGTGTCATCGGTGGAAATTTTCGGTTTTAGTTTAAACCTTTCTCGTAACCGCCGTCGGACGTACGCGGATGTCGGGATGACGTTCTCCCGGGGCTAAAACCGGACGGAAGCATGGCGTCCAAAGTTCGTCGACGAAACACCAGGCGGCTCCATCAAGCACGTGCTGCCGTTATCTGTCGCTTCCGGCTGTGGAAAGGGAACGCTTTTTCGGTGGAATCGGTGTCATCATCGGTGTCAATTTAAATGAGTGGCGTTAAATGAGGTGTCCCACTGGGAGGTTGTGTTTGTGCATGTTTGTGTGTGTGTTGTATCACTACGTGCCACGATAATGATGGATGTTGCGCAGAGAAGTTATACAGTCTCGCTTCCGTGGTGCAATCAAAGCTTCGCCGTGATTAATCGCCCAACATCGTGCCCCCTTTTGTGCTTTGGTGTGAAATTTTCCTCCATCGAGGGGAAAGTGTAAACCCACACGTGTCACAACACTGGGGTCCTATTGTCCAAACATCGTGCTTGGTGAATCGAGCTCAATAAAAAAAAAAACAACCTATCCGTGGTGCTTCCATGCCGTCGTGAATGATGTGTTTGCCTTTGCTTCTCTGTGCTTTTCTGTGCACCTGGTGTTGTACTTGTAATTTGAAAAGTTTTCCCATATAACCGTCGTGGTGGTGCGTGCGCCCGACGGGCAATCGGTGGAACGTGTAATGAAAGGCATTGTGGAAATTGCTTCGTTTGATACAGCGGGAAGAATTCTATGTAGAAATCGGTGGTTAGTTTAGTGCTGTTTGTTCGTGTGCCGTTGGGAAGGTGTGTATGAAAATTAAACAAAAGCTGTGATTGAATCGTTGTATGTTTTTATGCCGAAATATGTTGGGGATTTCAATAACGTACTAGAAAATATTCCCACTATAATGATCATACATTATCGTTATGTCCGAGGTTTGATGTGAGTATCGATAAAAAAGAAGTGGAAAAGTATTACGGTGCACTGTTTAAAGTTCGTCACTTAACCATTCGATTGAAGACCATTAGATGACGAACTCTTCACGAACCACAGCTCGCAACAAAATTAAACAAGTTAGTAGAGATTTGTCAACACCCCGGCCAGGTCCTCTATGATTTTGCAAACCCGTGAGTTGGCAGTTTTCCTTTCCCCGGAAAAGCGATCTTCTCCCTGCCTTTGTTTATCGATACAATAAATCGTCGAGACGTCGCTTGTCCGCTTCGTTATCTCTGGCTGCCAACTTAAATCCCAACACGCCGACAACGGAGTGTCACCATGACTGGAAGGTATTCATTTTGCCCGTTGCTCTGGGGAGTTTATCCTTTCGGTTGCGTTGGCGAGCCTTGCGTCGAAATGCTGGGGTTTCTTTCAGCGTAGCGGTGCCAAAATCTTACCGACGAAAACTTTACACCGACCAGATTCAGCCTTTTCAGCGAGTCGATTCGGAAATTTACCATGAAATTGTTCGCAAAAGTTCCTTTCCAACCACATTCTTGCACGACTTTCGGTATTTGCGAAATAACGCGCGCCGAAAAAAAGGTTGAGGCCCTCGGAGGGTATTTTTGTTGCCACAAAATTGATGTACTTTTTCTCTCGACGTTCACGAGTTCGGCTTTTGTTTTTGTTTTTGTGAGATTTCAATTATTACTTTCCAACTTGTGGCAGTATGCTTCACAACATCCGCTGCCACACATCACACGATCCATTATCAACGGTTCCATCTGGGATTTTGATGTCTGCCAACGTGTCCATCAGGCCTCCGTCGTGAACGGGAAGTGAGCTGAGGAGCGCACCAAAACCAACAGCTTTCTGCCACATCCGCCCATCTTGCCACGGTGAGGCCAAAGTTGGGAAAGTAATAAATTGTGTGCCCGAAAAACCGAGAAACGAGATTGCTTTTTGTCGCCTCACTCTCGGGACGATACCGGGCTAGAACAACTGTCCCACAAAGCTCAATTCACTGGTAGAAAGAGTGTGTGTTGTTCTTGTGCGAGAATCGAGGAGGAGCATGATATAATTTGCTAAATGTAGATTGATGAAGAAGCGCACTAAAGTTTCACGCTAGCAGCTGAAAACGCTGGGGTCAGGTGATGGACGACCAGAAGAAGGTGCCGAAGATTTAAAGTTGAGCGATGGAGGAAAATTTAATTAAGTGATTTGTTTTCCTCCAAGACCGCGACATCCGTATCGGGAGGAATAAACACGGTGAGTGATTCAATAAGGCCGGGCCGGATCCTTGAAGCTTAGATAAAAAGCTATAGATCCGAAAGGAAACTCACGCCGAACAGATGCCTTCCGGAGGCAAGCAGCTTTCGTATTATAGGCTTGTCTAATCAGATTACGATTAACAGCGAAAGGACTTCACAAAAACGGCAGATCGGTCATGTAGGTGGCGGGGCGTGAATGGAGATTAAAGTGCTGCTGTGAAGATTCCATAAAGACACCTTTAAATCACGATATATCTGAATAGTTCAGTAGGATAAGTACATGGTGCTCATACAACTTATCAGCATTTAATAATTTTCTCGGATGGTTCGTACAAAATTACAGCTCTATAAAACATCAATTGTTATGTGTGGCATTTGCGAGCCTTAACTGTTGCAATTCATGCTTCAAATTGAATCCATTTGGTTCATCATACACCAATACTTGAACATTATAACTTCGTTTGGCTATGCTAGAAAGTTTCTCTAGTGTTTTATGTCACGCCAGAACTTTCTCGACACGAGCAACATGCCCTTGTGTATGGTTTTATAAAACTTTTGTCTGGAACAGTCCTCCGTTTACTATACGTTTTACTGCATAGACTGACTTTCAGGTTCCACCTGACCCATGGTGTTCTGGTGTTACAATGAATTAGTTTCTTTAATCAAATTAAATTCCAGTACCGGGCACTTGTTTACATCAACTTACTCATGGGTAAACATGTACAGTTGGGTTATTAAATTGTTGTTGCGGATTTATTCTCAGTGAATTTGTGGTAAAATTATTCCTCGAAAGTGTTGGATTATTCAACCAAAATATAAATGCCTAACAAAGTTGATCATTTGAGTTTGAAGTGTATTTATTACACTTACCGTTAATAATGCATGGCTTTCCGGAGACAATTTCAACATAATCATATTGTCGATAGGCAGAAATTTTATGTAGTTTATGATCCGTACCGCGAACCAAATATGACGCACGCATTCCTGCGTACGTTCCGATAAATTGTTGCGTTTTCCAATCGGTAACCATTATTTGTTCGATACCGCTACGGATGGAAAACATCAGCTGGGACGCTTGCTGGGAGGGATTCGTCCCTTTTTTAATGCCATCCTCGGAATGCTACGCATAAATGGTAAACTGTGAACGATGGGAATTTTTATTCGCTGTCAGTTTATTGAATTCAAGCGTTGCGGTTTAACGAAGGAACGCCGCATGGCGTTTGCATGGCGAAAGGCGAACCATTTTTTTGCTGTTGTTGTGGATAAGTTTACGACTTAATATGAGGCCCAGTTGTGACCTCGGGCAATATAAACAGTTTTGGAAGCCGATCATGGCTTTATTCGGACGGGACACAGGTGGGGTTCCGCGCGAAAGGGTTTATTCCGCCGAATCAATAATTCGCCGTTCTGGTTTGTTTGTGCGCTGAATATATCAATTCGCTCGGCAGGCGTTTGGTCGATCGTACCAGTCGTTCGGAAGCGTCCGTTATGAAGAGTTGCATTATTTATTATCGAAAAACACCGCCAACAATATCGCATGACACTGGAGTTTATCTTGGATGCAATAAATTATTTACTTTTCTAGATTCCCATTCGTTGTGAAGTGATTTATTTTCTTTGGAATTTCACATAATAATATTCGTGTTTCTTTATTTGAAAAACATATCCCTCTACCAATGAAATATCTCGAACTTGTTTTAATGTTTAACAAGGCAAAACAGATGAAAAACTACGTACTTCAAACATTTTATGTGTAAGACCCTTTCGAGTAAGCAGAATTCAAAGTTTTGAAGATAGAAACCCAAAAAACATCAGAAAAAGATATCAAATATGAAACATTGCCAACCCGAAGAGTTTTTTTTAAAGTAAAAAACAGAACGTTTACGTTTCCTAATCTCATGTTTTAATCTAAACGCCCCGCTTATGCTGACATATCTGACGGCATTTGTTTCTGACAGCTACTAACCGTGGCGTGGAATGAAATAGGTCCCTCCAGTATGGCTTTTTCATTCAAGCAAAACGAAATCTACCGCTTCCCCATCACTATGATGTATGTGTCCGCTGAGTCGTGCGGCTGCTGGCTGGAAAATGGGAAACTCCATGGACCACGCTGCTTTCGCTGCGTCAAACATAAACAGCCCATCCTGGCCGAACGCTCCGCCACTTGACGCCACCATCGGTTACCGCACGGGCCATTAAATAGATCCAGCCAAGGATGAAATCTTACGACCGTACGCTGAGGTCTATAAAAATGGCTCCCCATGCTTATCCGAACGTTTCCACTCAATCTGCCTGGTCGGTTTATGCGGTGGCTTCCGGTTAATCGAAGACTGGCCCATTAGCACTTGGGGGGCGTCGGTGGGTGCAATTTTTGCAGCACAACACTGGGACATGATTTTGTTGCTCCCCGAGCGTCATAAAACAGTTGAGGGAATAGGATGAAAAGCGATCCAATCGAAGCACAACAAATTTCTGGGGACTCAAATTATGATTGCCGCTGTGGAATGAGTGAACAAACCATAAAATGTTTTCCCAAATTCTTACTTACACTTTTGAAAGCTACGAAACAGGCTGAAATGTTATGTTTGGTATCTTGTAAAATCTTTTTCATCCCTTTAATATCTTAAAAACCCCAAGCATATGGTAAAGGACAGAATGTGGTACTCCATAATCTGACTTCATTGCTTGCTCCCTTACGACCAACCGACACTAGTAATGGAACATAAAACGATATATACTGGTACGATGCGATGGCTCTGGGGGCTCCATATGATCGTTTTGCGGTGTGCATTCTTTCCTATTTAATCGGCAGCTAACGACCAGCGATCCGATTCCGTGCGAACAGTATTAGCCGTACGTGCTGCAGCATCCCAACCAACCATTGCATCGATGCTGGCACACGGAGAGATAGCCGTGGCATGACTTGCCAACAGCTTTCTGACCGTAAACCGCCGCATCTTCTCGCACGTACTGGGATAAATCACTGCCAGGACTCTATCGTTCACTCGCGTTCAATTTAATCCCCAATATCGATATGAGTAATGGCGTCATTTATATGGTCGCCTCTTTGTGCGCCCGGCGAGGGATTTACCTTTGCAAAGTGGAGGGAAAATCCACGCTGGCTTGTTGGTGAAAAGCTCCCCAAAAGTAGCTACACGGGATTGGCACGACCAAAGGTGGGTTACATATGAATTTTGAAACCACCGAATCACCTCGTTAGGGGCGGGTTATCTTCTTTTGTGTTGTTTGCAAAAATATTGTTATTTGCGACGACCTTCAACCCTTCTTTTTTCCATGCTTTTCGAGCTATTGTGCTCTAGTACAAACGTCGTTTTGTTTGAGTTGCACGAAAAATTGTATGAATTAGAAGATTTTTAGTAGATTTTTATTTATTTCAGTTTTACTAAACTAGAGAAATAGTGGGCATTTAAAATGTCAAGAAACAATGTTCAATAATTAAAATACAGACACTTATCCAGAAACAAATCAAATGAAATTCAACATTGACTGACAGATTGTGTTTGCACATGAATTTTATTGAGATAATGAAAATATAAAAAATATGGCTAAAAAAGAACACAAAACGTTCCATTGCTGCCCTCCCAGCATGATTTTTATGTTTATGTTTATTATTTACATGTTAACATACAAATTCGCTTCATGTTTTCAATTGGTTTTAGCTAAGCTTTGCGGGCAATTGAAATATGTCGATATTTCAGACAGGGCTGTATATTCGAACATTATGTTCATTTAATGCAAAATATCCGTAAGGCGACTACGCGACATCGACTACCTGAAGCCATCACCAGTTCTATGGAAATGAAACGTATCCAATCAGTATTTCCAGGATGGATTTGGCTAACATTTAATTAGTCAGACGTATTACGCCAACCGTATAGCCTGCGGTAGGGTAGTTCTGTTAAAACATAAACAACCTACTACACATTTAGCATGTTATCAAGTCAATGCTTTTAGAGGAATTACAGGCTCTGAATCAGATTACTAGAAGTGGGATTTAAATAAATATTTAATTGGGATTAATTTCTATTAAGTTTTTCCATTTAGTAACCAACCAATTAAATTTGCTTAAAACCCGTGGCTTAAGAGAAGATTCACCCACATCGATTTAGTAACACCACATGTTTTATATTGCTTCCTTATTTCAGAATTTTTCCCCTCCGCCACATCTCCATCATGCGGTGAGAAAATCCGACGTAGGTGTGTCATTCGACAGGGCGTCCAATTCATTACTCTCTGTATGATAACACCTGATTATCCCTCATTCCGCCGGGATTAACCGCGCACCGCGTGAAAGGTCGCTCGCAGGACAAACAAAAAGATATCCTTTTAAAGCCAATATAAATAAAAGAGAAGAAAAAACCCGCACCAAAGCTCCCTCGCTGCCACCATGGAGTCGGTGCTGACCCGCTTCAATCTGACGCTCGACAATATGACGACGCTAAGCTCCAACATACGGCAGGGGCTTATCGAGCAGTACAGCAACAACCGGAAGGTGGGCGATCCCTGGTACCACATCCTGATCGTCATGTACGGCACGCTGATCGTGTTCGGGGCCACGGGCAATAGCCTGGTCGTGCTGGCCGTCGCCCGCAAGCCCCAGATGCGAACGGCCCGCAATATGTTCATCGTAAATTTGGCCGTTTCCGGTAAGCGACGCATGATCCCTTTTTTGCTCCGTTCTGTTTTTTTTTATCTTTTCCGGCTTATTTCTGGGAACCGCATTCGCTTCCCGTCTTCTGTCCAATTGAGGTAGATCCTTTTCATTTTTCTTTTCAAGACGGACCGCAATTTCCTTTCTCCATCGTTTGCCGCCGGATTTCCGGGGAATACGTATACATTTCCATCTGTAAATATGCTAATGATTGAAGCACCCGCAAGGCTCGACTTTGATATGATTTTCTTCGTTCTGGGTTTTCCTCACATTTGATTGCTAGCATTCGCTTTCCATTCGTAGCAATGCCGTACGGTTGCTTGCCGATTGAATTCGACCAAGTGGCTTTAATATTTACATTTTGATATGTAGATTTACGAAATAGATTTACCTATAGCATTAGATGTGATTTACATTTTTATACGGTTGAACGATTCTGTTCTGTTTGGTCAATTCTACTTCTGTAGTCCGATCAAATTTTGAAACGAAATAAATTCATCAAAAAAAGAAGCATAAGAATTTTAATGACGTAGTAGGTTAATGATTGTACAACTTTCAATTTTGACCCTATACCCTTTAATTGTTTACTTAATCAAAACAGTATTTACACTTAACAACAAATATCAATCATAAAGTGAATAAAAAATTTCAAGAAACAAAAACCTTCCACATTTGTGGGTTTCCGTTTTGAAACACAGATTTGCTGTTGTGTCTGGTGACGATGCCCCTCACGCTGGTGGAAATTCTCACCAAATACTGGCCTCTGGGAAGGTTGCCGTTTTTGTGCAAATCCATCGGGACGCTGCAGGCGACGAGTATATTCGTGTCGACCATCTCCATCACCGCGATTGCGTTAGATAGGTACCAAGTGAGTATGAGACTTGAAAAGGATGGAGTTGGTTGGTTGTGACTCTACCTTTTGGATTCATCCCGGCTTTAGGTAATCGTGTATCCAACGCGAGACAGCCTTCAGCTGATGGGCGCCATCGCTATTCTGACCGGCATCTGGATCATATCGATCGTGCTGGCCTCGCCGATGTTCATCACGCACCAGCTGATCCACTACGACGTCAACCTACCGAGCTTGGGCATCGAGTACGTGTCCTACTGCGTGGAAGAGTGGCCGATCGCGTACGGCCGGGTGTACTACTCGGCGTTCACGCTGTGCGTGCAGTACTTCCTGCCGATACTGATCGTGTCGGTGGCCTACCTGCGCATCTACCTGAAGCTCAAGCACCGGCTGGTGGTCAGTGCCGGGCCCTCCTCGTCCTCGGCCGGCCGGGGGAAGGGCACGAGCCGGAAGGACACGCAACCGGTGAGGGAGCGTGAGCGGGGCCGCCGGATGCAGCGCACCAACTACCTGCTGATCAGCATCGCGCTGATCTTTGGCGTGTCCTGGCTGCCGCTGAACCTGTTCAACCTGTTCGCCGACATGTACGTGAAGGCGATCACCGAGGACATCATGGTGGCGTACGCCATCTGCCACATGGTCGGCATGAGCTCGGCCTGCTCCAACCCGCTGCTGTACGGCTGGCTGAACGACAATTTTCGGAAGGAGTTTAACGAGCTGCTCTGCCGGACGCCTCCGAGCGGCGCGTCGGCGGGCGGTGGAGGAGGCCTGGGAGGTGGCCACTCGTACGGGGCCAGCCGAGCGAACGGGGCTGGTCCCAACGGCGACCGACGGGGCTGTGGCGGAAACGGCCGGCTAGAGGGCAACGGGGGACCAACGGACGGACGGACGGCGGCGGCGGCGGCCGAGGCAGAGGCGACGACGCAGGTGCGCGACCACTATGGGGCAGCAATGCTGCAAGACTCGGGTGTCACGGAGAACGGCGACCACACCGAGCTGACCGAGCTGATGCCCTGATACTGGCTCTCGACTTCCGGCTGCGTGCCCGGAAGCTCCCCGGCGGGCGAAACCCGAAGCCCCGAGCCGTAGAGGTTGGCCACTCGCTGCCCCCGAACTCTGCCATTCCGCTTTCGCCTTGCTCACTTGTGGTCATGCTCGTTTTCACTCCATCCCTATCGCTGCTCCACTCCACCTTTCCGACCCCATTCCTTCCTTCTCGTGTATACTCCCGAAACATCCAGTGTTGTGCTTTCTCGATGTGCGTTGGGTTGATTGGATTGCCTTCCTTTTTCGCTCGTTTTGGGTTTGCAAACGTCTAACATGCATGCTTTCGATTTATCTCAATAATTTGATCATGATTGATTTGATCCGGAATAAATTATGCATGAATATTACATGGCTATCCGGACGCATCAACCTCCGGTTCCGACGAACCTTCAACTCGCTTCAAGGCTTCCTTTACAACATTGGCCCCAGGGTTCTGTAATCCAATTTATTCTATCTAAACGGAAATTACCAACTGGAAAGCATAACAACAAAGGCTTTATATGGTTTCCCCGCATTGATAAGTTATTGTTTTCCTAGATTTTGTGGATATATTGTTCACGTGAAGTCGATTGTAAAGGTTATGAACACACTTTTGTTTTCTTTTATGATTTTCAAATAATAAATTAGCCAAAAAGCTCCATAACTTCATTGAAAAACTAATTTATTGTTGCTTCTGTTCAGAGCTTTTATCTCTATTCATACACTTTGTTTACAGGACTTTGAAGTGTTTTTTGTCGGGACGATAAACCCCACTAGACCTACACAATTTCCCAATGGCTATATGTTAGTTTCTAATGTCAACCTGATGTTTTTATAATGGTTATGATGGCAGGTGGCACATCAGGCGTCAACTCGTGCTCGCCAACGCAATCCATTTGTCTTCTACGAAATTATGTCCTGCAATATGCATAACCTGCTTTGCAAGTTTGTCATTTTCCTGCTCTCAGACCTACTGACTCGTTGCCTTGTTCGTGATAATGTCACGAACGGTATTCATTTCGAATTGATGTTCCTATATTTCTTTATGCATGTCACGTTACACGGTAACCCTACCAACGCTATCATTGTCTTTGATCATTTTCACTTCGTACTTTATGTATTCTTTTGACACGAAAAACCCCATTTCGGGGGAAAATGTTTTAAACACTACAATGTGCAGCATATATCGTTAGTAAAAGGTTGAATCTATCCTGTTTCGTGCCACATTGCTTATGTTCCTGGTTACCTCTCTTTCGATGCAGCACATTGTTTTTCATCTCTGATTGCACCTGTTGCACCGTTTCCGCTTTGCAATCCGTTGGCAAACACACAGTTCCATGGCATGAACTGTGGGAACCAAAGCGTTGTTTTAACGAATGTTCGTTCCCTTTTTTTCTTTTCCAATTTCCCCCCAGAATCCGAGCCAATCTGAAGCGGAAGGAGAAGAGGATGCGATGGTGCAGCAGCCTGCCAAAAATGGGAACTAAGGACCGAGCTATACTTTGCCAACTGTTGCAGCGCATCCCCAGCGTGGGGATCACTTATTCTATTACCCCTAGAGTTATGCAGCCTGCAACGTAAAACGTTGCGAACGGTGCTTCGAGTGCCTGGCTTCTGGCCGTGTTGCCAGTTCAACAGCCCATGTTACCGCCATTTCGCTCGGGTCCCTTTGTGTGGTGCGTGGTTGCAACGCAAGGGAAAACTGCGTCTTTCCGATAACGCGCGTGGCGATGGAAACCTACTTGAGCCCACTTACGATGAGTTTCGATGCTAATTAATCCAATCATTCAGTCTTTTCCGTTGCTTTACATACGATTTTACAAACACAAAAACCCTGAGATTAACACCAGCGGAACTCATCATTCCATCACCATGCCGGGGGGAGGGTTAAAAGGCCGGTCGAACTTAAAACCACTAGTGCGTTTTTACCGCAACCACACAAACAAACCCGGGCGAGTGGATTCATGTAACATAAAGTAGGAAAAAAAATCGGTTGTTTAACGATTTAATTCATTTCCATCCTTACCTAGAGAAATAGCTTAGTCGAATCGAATATATCCGCTTTACATTAAGCCAGTGACTGGTTGTAAATATATCGCCTAGGAGTCAAACGTGATAAGTACCCGGAAGGTATCGATTGAGAAGAGTTGTGCAAATAGCTGTTTCGAGGGTCGCATGAAACAGCGGCAAAGATTTCTTACCCGGAACCTTCGTTTCCCTGTACAGTAGCTGATAAATGTCCAATTCAAGTTTTAACAAACCTAAGCTACGCCACAATAGAGTTGCTAAATGAATTCACATATTTTGTAACATACGTACGAATTTTTAAGAACTCCGCTCCAATGTAAATGCAACTGACGGTTCAGCTGCAATGGCTATTTAATGAAAATAAACATATATACGACGGTTTCTTCGTTTTTATTATAATCTCTCCGAGTGCAGTTTGTCTCTTCCATTCCGAATATGTTCATTCTACGGTAGGTATTAATTGGTCTCGGTTATTCTAATTATCCATGATGAGTCTTACCTAATTATAATCATATCAAATACTCTTGAGGGATATTAAGCAAATATCAAGTAGAAAAAGAAAACCCACAGAACTGATCTCCACCCACTATGCTTTCTCTCGCTGATGGAGAATCCATACACATTGTGGTGACTTCCTCGTCGTAGCTGATTACATAATTAGCAGCGAGCCAGCGATGCATTACGACCACATTTATTTTCCAAGCTAACAAGCGACGGCTGTTGACAGTCGGTGGTCAGTTTGGGGTGTGTTTTATTGCCGAGAAGCACCCGTACCGATGCGCTGTTACCAAGCGACACCGCAAACGGAGGAAGGTAGAATTCGACCGCATCCGCACCGGTTCAGTTGCGCTGAAGATGATGATGCTCGGCACTGATTGTGATTCTCCATCTGGACCTCAATCCGGTCGACGCGGATTATGTTTTGTTTGATTTACGGACCGACGGTGGGTGGCTCCACTCACAGGACTATATTTATCAACGTCAGCAGCATTGGTCGACAGGGAAGATCTGCTGAATTCAACTACTTGAAATGAATGCAAATATAACCAGCTGAGGAAGTGCCGTGTAGCAAAGGAATTAAAAAATTGCATAAAGTTTTAAAGTAATTTGACAATAAAAGCAATCAGCGTTTATCGGCTTTAAAAACGGGTTCAATATTTTGTTACTCGATTTCTTCAACGCTGAGTTCAATTTGTATATGCCGGCGTAAGCGAAACACCATAAACAGGATATTTTGTGTTTTATGAGTTGGGTTAAAAAGTACAATATAATTTACATCTATAAAAATATATGCTTCTCTATGCAAACCGAAGCTGATTGGGTCCTTCGTATAAATCGGGATCTCTTATGTGTACCATTTCTTATCAAATCTTTACAAGCTCAACGAAACGGTCGTTACCATAAAACCTCGAAACCCAACCGGTCCCTTGCAAGCGGTAGCTTATCACCGGGTAACTAGGGCTATAATTGGAAGGAAGTATTGCCATCCAAACCGGTTGCGAAGGCACGCGATGGGGACAAACCTGGGGGTGCTGTGCCATTAAGCATGCCGGCGGGATGATCACTTTCTCGAGTTGCCAAAATGTGGGTCAAGGAGAAGGCAGCCAGAAGCTTGTCAACCCCTTTTCCGTGCGGTTTGATCGATAGGGCGTCGCTCGTGTAATTAACCCATCAAAGGCGAAGGCAACCTCCCGAGAAAAGGGGAAGGAAGGAATCCTGCTTCGAGCGGGAGAAATTCCTCGAACGGAAAATTGCTGTGGATCATCTCCGTCATCAGAAATTGGAAGGAAATATTTCCCAGTCCTAGATGGACGGTCACCGAGCGAGTGTATTGTGGTGAGAAAATTAACAATTTGTGGTCTAAAGAGCGTGCGAAGCCTTACCTACGAGAAACGTAACAAACCAATTACTGTTTAAAAGTCTTTAAACAAAATTGTTAAAGCATCTCTCGTCTAGATTATAATTAAAATGTCAACTTCATTCTCATATTACGAAACGACTCAATGTGTTTTTGTAGGAGACTGTTTTTTCCCTCCTCTTCACCAGGGAAATACTTGTGATGGTGGGAAAAACCACATCGGTAAACATATGCAAACCCACGGCAGATGGTTTTCAATATCAATATCAAAAGCGAGGGTGTTACCAACTCCAACTGATATGCGCCGGAAGTGATAAGCGGGGAGGATTATGGTGGAACTGATTGATAAACGAGTGCGGTAATAAAGCGGAAATTAATTTACCGATATCCGCAAAACGTGCTCCACCGAAAGGTACTGATAATGAACCGTTGCTGGGAAGGTAGCTTCGCTGAAGATGGACTGCAGTTCGACAAGAATTAACAGCTTGATTGGATGTTTCTACCCGGCATCGTTTAACGATCCGGTACGCTCGAGGATGCTCCCGAACCCCACGGCGTTGCTAATCGAATTCATGGCGTCAATTCAGTTTGGTTCGGGTTCGGATGGGGGTTTTGGTAAATTCTTTCACAACTTTGCAGTAACGCGCAACAGCCGCCCGTCGCCACAAACGGGACGAACATTTACAGCAGGCAATTTATTTTACGAGTGCATCGACAAACTCCAAAACACACAGTGCAAACGACCTGACCGCTGCTAGCGTGGGATACGGTAGTAACTGGAGGGATAAACTGATTTCAGACCAACAACACCACTATCTGTGGCGAGTGTGTTTGTTTTTATTTCAATCGGTTTAACGATCGATACGATGGTTGGGTGGAAAAATTTTCATTTACCGAGAGCACTTTATGCTTCACCGGAATGGCAATTTGTTGTTGTTGCAACCTCCCCCCGCCCGGGGACGATCCTTTCCGGCTGATGTCCTGTGCTACACGCGAATGGTTTACTTACAACAAAAAAAAAACGAACGGATTTGTGAAAAGGGTTTGACAGTTTGGACAATTGTTCGTAAAATTGGTTCTATGTTTTCAAATGCAATGGGGTTTGGGGAGGAGCCCATGCTAGCACACTGTCGTAAAACCGGTGAAGTACGAATACAAATCGCCAGCAATGGGTTAGAACCCCTTGAAGGATGCAAATTGAAGGAGAGCGTTGACATTTTGAAACATTCAGTAGTGGGATGGTTTTGCGAAAAAAGCAACACCAGAAGTTGAATGGACCAATCAACATTGGAAAAGCTTTGCATGGGTTGGTAAAAATGATCCATTTCACTCTTGGTACCTCAAATGAAACAAGAAACGCCACTCATTGCTTTGATATGAGAACTTTACCCCATGGATTAAATTTACAATGTTCATGAAGTGTTTTCTGAATCTATCGTTCTTCCACAAAATGGGTCAAATACTTCCATTGGACTACATTTTCAGAATCGACCAAATTCTCCAGATTTTAAGTTCGTTATGGATCATCAGTCAAATTTTATTCCCCCGGCTCGATCCGATTACCCGCCAGCGCTAACGGTGAACGTGAAAAGTGTCAAATTTAATTACTTCGCTTGGCCACCGCGTTTGTGTGTCGAGCAAACAAGCGAGCCGAAATGAGCTGCGGCCCCAGATGTTCCGGATACGCACCCACCGGGTTCCATTAGCGATAGCGACCGTAAGCGTATGCACTAACGCCAAAGCCACCAAACGGGCGGCAGAATCGAAATCACTCATTTGTCGCCATTAGCAAGCGACACCTCGCACCAACGTCACAATTCAGCATAGTGCTTCGGTGTTCTCGCGCGGCCGTTCGATAGCAAGCTTCCCCTCCCCCGGTGCCTCGCTGGCTTCGAGAGTGAACGTTAATTAGTGTGAAAGTAAGTAAACACCGCCAAAAAAGGCACCACCACCGTACGGATCAATTCAGTGACCCACAAAAAAGGAAGCTGGCGGGGCTTCGGACGGGTGCGGCCGGGTGCCGGCTTTCTGGCCGGGTTTCACTCCGTCGTTACGGTTCCATTGTACCGCAATGGACCACGATGTACGGCCTTTCCAGGGCATGGTGGTGTGTAGAATCCTCCGGCGACTAATTCGGTGGGCCTAACCGCGGTCGAAAAATCAATGCTTTCTCCGACAAAAGCCCTCACCGAGCGGCGGGACCGAACGGATACTGTCAGTGCCAACGCCACACCGGACAATTGCTAGCAATTCCAATCGGGTACTCGCACTTGCACTTGGGATTCGCCATTCGAGTGACTCCGGACGAAGGGAAACCCCCGGCATGGAGGATCTAGAAACCGCGGCCATGCCGTACCGTCAATGTGTGCGAAAGTGTGAATTACAATTTCGCTTTCGTGCGGTGAACGAGAGAGAAATGTCAGATCGCACCATGGAACCGCCACGGGAGTAGACAAACAGAGGCGAATTTCGGTTGGATCCGAAGCAGGAGGACGCTAAATGCCAATACCGACAAGAAAAGGCAAACAAAACGATAGAAGGAGCGCCCATTCCCCGCCGAGTTGGTCAGCTGAGAGCAATTGAGTTTCCAATTGTGGTTGTTTTTTTTTTGTCGAACGGTTTCGTTCCCTTTCCTTTTCGCGTCCTACACTGGGGTGCTACAATTGAAAGTAATCTTCAAAAGAAACTAAATTACAATTGAAAGTAATGGCCAATGGCACGGCCGCCATCAGCCGGTCGCCAGTGATGCTGATGATGCTGATGATTATGACGGGTGACGACTTATGGGGTACCTCGGGGAGGGTTTGTAGGCAAATGTCTGGAAGGCAGCAGGAATGGCACCACCGACGACAGCGAAGAGCGCCGGCACTCGGAAGAAAGTTTGATCTTGAAAGCTGATTCCAAGGCTGAAGGGGTCTTTGATCGACGACAGCGATAGTGAGCTTGATGGCGGGCACGCACTCTTGTCGACCGTGCCCTCATGGAGTGCGGCTACAATGGAACGCCCGAATATTTCCAGATGTACTTAGCTGCGCAATGAGAAAGCACCCTGCCGAGCATAAAAGGCTCGTCGTCCGCAGGAGACACGTACCAAAGACCTTTTGCCTGTTCCAAACAAACCGGCTCGTACATCTCCATCTTTGTAGCTAAACGAAACACCTGCCATTGGAAGCTGTCAATCCCATCAAGAGCAGCGAAGGTTTCAATAGTCCAATTTCCACCGAGCAATAAAACTCTTCAATTCTTCCACGCTCGCTTTCGGCGCACCATTTATCAAAACTCATTTATTCATAACGCCATCCGTTCGCCGCCGTTTGGTTAGACAGGTCGATGAAAACGACGCAGTGGAGTAATGGCAGCATGAATTGATTAATGATCGACTGGATCATGCCCTGAGGTCGACAGGTTCATGGCCCTTTAGATGATAGAAATATCGCTAAATGCTACCGATGCTTTGATGCTTTAGATATCTACCATCCCGAACCGAAAATTCCGGTCCATCATTCCACCCTTTCTTATGGAAAAGTAGAAACTTGTTTCCGATCGATTGCCAGTGGTGTCAAACATCGAGTGATAGGAGCGTGTACATTATATTGAACAAGTTTATTAACCAAAGTTTTATTCAAAACCTGCTATCGGTTATTTTAAATAAGTTTGACTACTAGAATAATGATTCGATTTCGATTGTAAATTGCCTTAGTAGCCCTTAACCAATAGAGGTTTATGTCTCCAGGTTAGCTTGCGAAGGCCCGGGAAGCTGGATTCAATAGCCGTACTGGAGTAAATCCTCGCTGAAGAAGAAGAAGAAGAAAAGAAAGAAGAAGAAGATTGTAAATAGGTTTACTTTTCTCTTTTAGGTTCGTCACCTCTGATCTATCATCCCATTGTTGTTCATTCCGAAAAGCTTGATCTAAAATTCCAGTTTAATAAATTTTTGTCTTTCTCTTGACATAACTTCAGGTTTTTCTGGATTTTAACTTTACAGCCGAAATTCCGTTACATCATCGCCGGTAAAATTTTTACCGGTTGAAGTCCAAATTTGACGAGTAAAAGCATCAAAGCCAGGAACGAGTTGTTGGTATTTTAAGGGTCGAATTCCAGGGCCGTATGGATCCGCCGGTTTCATTTCGTCAATTCGAGACGGAAATATTTGTCTAAAAATATGTTTTACCTACAATTAATCAAATTGTGAAAGGGAACTTGGTACTCCAAAGAGTAAGCCAATCTTGGCTCCCGGGGTCACTTCAATTAGACAGTGTAATTTTTATGCCCCTTGTCAGCTTCCTGGTCAGCGACCTAATTGACGCTCACCCTCTCGCTGGTACTCTCCCTTTTGGTTTCCAATTAACTTGTGTCGCTGACCTCTCGATGCACAAAGTGTACAAACTATCGGACATTTGTGAAAGCCGTCTTGGACAATCAAGTTCATAAACGGGCGCGCGGTTAAATATGACCAACTTCGCGTCTAATGTTTTAATGAACAACAAACACACCCTCGAAAACAAACATATGCATGAGATGAGGTTCCTTTCCCATCGTGGTTTGTCCCGGACCCGGTACAAGAAGGCCATTAGCATCCGGTGCCTGTGGTGCTGCTTGGGAAATATTACACTCTCTTGGATGAGGCTTTGCCTGCAATTGTGAAGCCCATTCCATTCGTCGTGGCCGACCGGTGGAAAGCATGGCTCGCGCACAGAGATTGCAGTGTCATCTTCGCTGTTGGTGACGGTCTCGTGCACCGGTGACACTTCCTTCTTGGTCTGGCTCTCTTTCGTCTGCGGTTCAGTCTCCTCTCTTTCGCGACCTTAACTCCCTTTAAAGCGACCCTTTACTTATTTCTTCGTTGTTTCAGTCGCTCTTGGAGGAAAACATCGGTCCCGGTTGTTGTGTGCTTCTCGGGTTGTCTCCGACCCGCAGCGCTCGAGGGTGACATGGAACCGTTTTACCATCACACGGAAGGCACACCAGTGTGTAATAAAACGAAAAAAATAAAACTAAACCTACGATCGCGACCCGGCGTTCCGTAACAGTAGCCAGATTACCGCTGCCCCAGAGCTACCGTTGATGACGACACAACGATGACGATGACGCTGACGGCTCCGTTTCAGTTGCTTAGCAATCAAGATGGCTGACAGTGATTTTCACAGTACGTTGAAGCCCCTAAAGAAAAACTATTGTTTGGTGAAACTTTATGTTTTGTTGCAATATTGAAAAATTTATTTTCTTCAATTTATTTTTGCGACTAACATCAAAATAAAAAATAATAAGTAAGGACATTGTATTGTAATTTTCACCATTTTGAATGTTCCTACGAAAATGTCTTGGCACATACTTTCAATTTTCTTTATAATGAATTTGATTTCAGAAGGCTAACATGTTTATTTAAAAAATAAAAGATAAAATTGTAAGAAACCAAATCCAAATTATATTTGCTATATTTTGTAGAGTTCTCTTTAAATTCGTTGGAAACTCCATCCCTAATTGTTATTTCTAGGAGTGATTTAATTTTTTAAAGTTCGCATTTGAAAAAGATCATTTCATAGTTTGATTTGCAATTTAAAAAATCAAACATTAAAAAAATTTGACACAAACACAATTCGTGCTAAATAATCCATCTTTACTGGATGCTGGAAAACACTGTTTTGTACGATCTACCGAAGATCGCGTCATTCGCACGATCGCCGTCTACTTTCTCTCTTTCTTTCGCTTGCATACTTTCCTACTGCCCTACACACACGAAGAAACACACACCCCACACACAAACTGGGTGGAGTGGCGGTGCAACGATCCGATCGAGTCTCGTGGCGCGCGCGGTTCGCGATCGCTTAGCGTAGCGACCGGATTTATTTGGCTGGAGAAATCGGTCGAGTCAAGACGTCGGCGTAAGCGGAAAGGTGCGTGTGCTCGTTCGCCAAAGTGTTCGCCGCTCGAAGGTGTGCGCGTTCGAAATCGAAGATCGAAAAAGGGCATAGCAAGGTGAAACAAGCACGGAAAAGGGGAGCACGAGGCCCGCAGTAGCTCCCGAAAACCTACCAAGCGGCGGTTGCTTTTCCGATGCCCGTATTCGACCGGTGTGCCGGTGTGCGATGTATGATTATATTTATTCGTTGCAATTCGGAACCCTAATTCGTGGTGTGAAGTGAAAGGTACCGGAAGGGCGAGCGTGCGATTCCGCCAAACAAAAGTCCCAGTGCTCCAGTGCAGTGTCCTGTGTGTTTATCTTTCCCTCCGTGCAAGATTTCACTGAAGATTGCGCAGGTTCCGGGGTGGTGTTGCTTTTTTTTCGGTTGGAGAAGAGTGTCGAGAGAAAGTGCATCGGTCGGTGTGAACACAAGATTCTGAGCCCGTGAAAGTGCAATTTGCCCCGGAGAAAGGATATCGAAACAAGAAGTTCACAGAAATAGCGTTTCAGGTCGTGAGAAAAGTCGCCCATTGTCGTGGTGTTGGTCGGTGCAGCTCTCCGTCCGCTCGAGCGTTGTTCCGGGAATATTGAATCCGAGACATCTTCGCGCCAGCTTCAAGCGACAAACGGACCACACGCTGGTGGCTCAAAGAAGGTGCGACGCCAGTCATCGAAGTTAATCCTTCGCCTTGCAACGACCTGACGGTTGTGTTGACCTGGAGGAGGAGTTGGCAGGACCAATCCCCCCAGCAGCCAGCAGCAACAAACGACGGGTATTTTATTTACAATCTAATCTGGCCACCCATAGTCATCTCCATTTCAATTTCCGTGTCCAGGAAATCCTCCTGGGCAGATGGTGGTGTTGAGAAGCGCTTGACAAGAAGGACACAATTGTATCCGTAGCGAAGAGGGTTTTCTCCAGCGGGGAAAACTCGGTCAAAGGCGAGCGGAATCCGAGCGGGGGAGGTTTTTCGTTCGGTGGCGGAGGGGAAAATGAACGCCATTGAATGCATATGCATTGCATTTGCTTACCCGCTTTTCTTCTGGGGTGCACAATGATCGAACAGTGTTCACTAACACATACTCGATATACTCGTTGATATGGATCGCTGGTTTTCCCGACGACGCGCACAGGGTATGTTCCCGTTGCAACGTGACTGTTTTTCCGCTCGATCGTGCACCATCAAAGCAGCCATCGATCCGTCGCTTTTGAAATTCTTGACGTATGACGTAGTAATATGATATTTGTCATACGAATCTCTCTTCTCAGGTGTTCGGATGAAGCAGTGGCTAGCAAATGGCATATCGACAATGTAAGCAAATCAGTTTATCTTGAAAGATGTCCTTGAAAGGAGATCTTTGGTTCACTAGAATCCGTAGAAAATCAGCTTGCTACACAAAAGCACAAAAGGAACGCCAACGGTTGTGCATTTTAATGTGGCTTGTTTGTTTGTTTTTCTGTACCAACCCTGTATAGGGCTGTAATGTATACAGGCTCTAAACGGCAGAAACGCAGACCAAGCGGAAAAACTGACAGCATCGGTTTTCCTCGTGACGAAGAGTCTCCCCGGCGCAGCGAGAGCTCGCTTCTGTTTCTACTTCCCGATCGGAATGGAAGCTGTCGTCACCCTCGGGCACGAATCCGGTCGTTGGTTGGTTCGAAAACCAGTTATGGAAGAAAGTTAGTTGGAAGGCGGGACACGAGTGTGGCCTTCGAAGAAGATGCGTTGTTATCATCTTCGAAATACCTGGCGGGGACTTTCCCACTACCGGTTTTGTCGTGTCTTGATGGCAAGAATTCGAATCCGGTTGAAATGCTTGTAGCGTCGGTCATCGACCGTTAAAATCTGAACCGTGGCTTTCTAGAGAAAATACCGGGCAGCTTTGCTGTTGCCTCAAATGTCAGGTGATCAATAAAAGTTGGCAACTTTTCGTGCAAATTAATTACATCAAACAAAACAATTTGAGCACAGCGTGAACAGAATTTTTTATTTTTTTGATAAATGTAATTGAACAATGAACACAAAATGGTATTTTAAACAAAATCATTCATTATTTTCAACACTAATGTGTTTAGTATATTGGCAGAAGAGAATTTATTTAAACTTGTTTGCCAAAGTGTGACGGGACGTTACACCGTTTGATAAAAAAAAGCTCACGGTTGACGCAGATCATTTTGAATAATTTCATCATCAAACTGCAGTCGGATTCCTCGAAACATATTTCATCAATTAAGGCGAGAATGTTAACGGCAGCTGCTAACAGACGAAGTGAAAATCACTTTCTACACCGTTAATGACTCGCTTTCACCCCAGCGGCGCTTGGCGGGTCGGAATGTAATTCGATTCAGTTTAAAGAACCCCAGAACCGAGAACATTCCATCAAACGTCTGACGAAGGGGGGGTTCTCCGGCTGCTGGCAACGGATCATTTTCCAATCAGAGAGAATTTTCCATTCGTTCCCCAGATGCGGTGTGCTTTTGCTCGCCTTTCCAAATCATCGCCAGACGTTCGATTCTCGAACGCTCCGTCCGTTCGTTTATCTTGGCATGCCAGAGTGTTTGCTTTCCCGTGATACATGCCGGTAGGAAAGTAGCTGGTAGATTTTTCTGACATCATTTTCTTTGATGTTTTGATGCTCTATGACTTTTACAGATCAGGTGGAGAAAGACATTCGTTCCAAGAAACGGTACACACTCTCGGTCGCAATATGCGTTGGTCGGATGTTCCACCGCCACAGACCCACGTACACGGCCAGAATCCGGCCTCAAATCGATCGATAACGAGCCGCGATTCGCTCCCAAAATAAGGGAGTTCCATAAAACCCGCCGAAATATTGCACACCACCAAACAGTGGCCGCTCCGGTTTCCCGAAAGGTGTCAGTCGAATGTTACCGGTTTCGTGAAATCAGGTGAAAGAAATCGGCCAACAAGTCCGTGGAGGGTGAGAGTGTGGAGAGAGAGAGATAAGAAGTGTCGGCCGAACAACAACAAAAAAAAGGCCACCGAAAAAGGCGGAGCAAAACACAAAACTGCGCCAGGGAATGATAAGTAAATTATGAACCGATTTCGGTCCCGGTCCGTGTTCGAGTGGCCATCTTGTTTGCTTGTAACCTTCCCGTGAACCACCCTGCGCCCCCTCGGAGTGGGGAGCTTCTGTGTGAACGCAGCCCATTAGGAAAACAACCATCTGACGAACCGGGAAGGGGCGAAAGAATGGACCTTACGGAAAGGCGCACAAAGGAATGAAGAAATGGGTGAACGGGACACGGGAAGGTTGATCTCCCCAAGGGGAGGAGGCATGAGGTGGGGGGAGAAAACTAATTTACGATATCTCGACGGTCGGCAACACCTGACCAAGCGAATAATAATTCGCACTTGCTCGGGATGGCCCCCGGAAGTACCGTTCCGCTTGGCTCCCGGGCAGTTCCGAAACGGCGGACTCGGTGCGTGTTAAAGTGCGCACACGGCCTACGCAAAGATGAAGTGTGCCGGTTCAACACCACACCGCACCCTTGCCACCGGTGGATGTTTGCGCCACAACAACGCCGGCAATCCTCGAAGCTCTAGCTGATGGTGTTCCGATAATCGTAATTTTCCAATGAGGAAATTTAACGGTTCCCGTTAAGCCACTGCAAGACACATTTACTCCGGGCCCTTTTTGCGACCAACCGACCAGCTGGGATTGGGGCTCGGTTTGCCGAAAGGTCCTTGTAACGATGCTCCGATGGTACAAATAATGAGCGCCACTTTTCGCATTACATTAAACGCTGTCCAGCCGGGGCCGGGTTTATCGCTGTCAATATGTACGTTACATATGTCCTCTAACGGACCAATCGATAATCGGTCCAATATGCTGACGACTGGTGTTTCTGCATGCGCTTTTGCACAGTCCAACCCCGGGGCCGGGGTCAGATACTGCTCCATGAAGCCCCGCTTTTAATGGGGGACCTTCCAACACCGTTTCGCCGAAAACCGTTTGCCCTTCGATGGGGATCAGTTCACGTAAACAGTTGTCAATAAAATTAATAGCACCTCTGTGAGGACGAGAGACCTCCGAACGGTTCTAGCCCGGTCGCACGAAAGTAATTAAACTTTTACTGTCTCTGTTCGGTCCCCTTAATGGAAGGTCATTAAAAATAGGGTTAAAACCATATTCTAGATTGTCATGTAAACAATTGTATGTGCCTGAGCGTAGCGTTGGACAACATGTAGTAAGTAAGTAACGGACTGCCTTATCGGAACAGTCATTCCATAGTCGGTAGCACAAACATGAATATCAAGGGTTCTGAAAACCCCCAAAATTACTTTGACTAATTGGAGTTTGACAATGCAGAATTTTGGAGAGCTCCAAACAATATTTCAAGAAGATGCAAATGGAAATTGCTTTTCTTTGCCTTCCTTTGTCTTAGAATAGAACCTGAAGAAACCTACTATATAATAGGATGATATCTTGGACATCTAATGCAGGTGAAATTAAGTGATTGGTTTTTGTCAAAAAACATTCCTTTTGATCATTTGAACTATTTATCAAAAGAGAACCAAATTCGAACTTCTACATGATTCAACTGATAAGAATTTATTTGAGCATAACTCATTAAATTAACAACAAAAAAGCATAGATACAAATAAAACACGTTTCATGCTAAACCATTTTGATGTATGGTTAAGAAAGCTTTAAGTGGTAGTTCTCTGCGGCTTTAAAGTATCGAAACGCTCTCCCCTTTTCTGCGTGCCGTTTTTCGATGTTTTACCTCTGGTAATAGGCTAGTAAACCCTATCCGAAACCGTTTTGGTAATCATCGCTGTCTACAGCCCGCATCCGGACAGGTCGAAACGCGGGCGAAAACAAGCGTTAAGTTTTCCAGTCACGTAATCCAACCTGTCTTCAGCAAAAACCTTCCCAACCGTAGTGTTGGGTGGGCAAAGGGAAGAAGAGAGAAGAGAAAATATAAATGATTCGTTCCATTGAGTATCGAATGTGGCAGCATGAGCAAACATGTTGAAAAAAAATCGAAACAACCGTCAAAATGTCTATTTCCATACGGCGATGATCCTGGAGAGCCAACAGTGCGTCGGTGGACCGGGGGACGAGGGTACTTTCCATCCGGCGAGCGGGGAAAAAAAAATGCGCCACAGCTACCTTCGCATTCGAAAGCGGATAGCATTTCGTGCAACTTCGCGCCGGCTTCGTTCGGCTGTTGTGGACAAACAAATTTCTCCCATTTTCCCATTGTGGCACGGAAACAAGATTACGTCCCGAAAACGGAACCCCCCCCGCTCCCACCCCTTCGCGAAGGCTCCCCGGTTGTGACCGTTTCCAACATCCTCCTCCGCCCGCACCCGGCCCGACATTCGTTTCGTTTCGTCCGCCGTCGAAGGTAATCCACGAACCGGAAAACCGGTTCCTGAATGTCACACACCCGGCTTCAGGTGACGTCCCGGGCGGTTCCACAGCATCCCGCGTGGTGGCGTGTACAGATCGGCTTTCACTTTTCGAATTTTTTGTTTTGCTCCTACCCGTGCCACCGGGCCCCGTCGGCTGCAAGCCTTCCTCGGTCACGGGAAGATGCTCAGCATTCGTGATATCGCGTTGGTTGGCTGGCTGTTTTTTTTTTTGCGGGTTGCCTTCGTGGACCCTCTGTCTCGTGCCGTCCGGGATGCGGTCATGCTAATTGAATTTCCGATTCCACCGGGTTGTGCGAGAATTTCACCTCCAACCGCGGGTGACCCAGTTCCCGTGAACGCCGAGTGACGCCAACGCAACGCGTGGTAGCAAAATTTAGCAAAATAAAAAAAAAGTCCTTCTACGAATCATCGCGCATTCATTGGAAACGAAAAGGAAACCATCCGGTTCAACCGGAAGCACCGTGCATCGTGTGCATTATTGCTGCGCCAGCCCCAGGGAGCATGCACTCGGCAACCCCCCCGGGGGCGCAGGATATAAAGTCAAATAAATTTATCATCCGTCTGCAGTCGCGTTCGAGCAGGATCGTGTCCCATGTCCTAGGTTCGCAATGCAAAGTGATAAAAGTTGGAATTCATTCGACTCATTCCATACCGGCACCGGAGTATGAAGCGTAAGTGACATTTCATGGAAAAAATTTCCCGGACATCCCGAACACGGAACTACGTGATCCGGCACGCTTGGTCTCATTTTTCTCACCCATCCATAACGATTGCATTTATATTTAAAATTGGAATGATGGCTGAGATGCGCAAAAAACAAATTCCATCTGGTTTGCAGGTTCAAAGAAAAGTTCATGGAAGTTTTTGAAAAGTTCATTTGAACTTGTTCTAACTTCAGATAATTAAAACATTTCAACTGAGTGGCTTGATGCTCTTTTGTTTGTAAACTCTCCTCTTTTCACCAGGTTTTTGAATCAGGGAAAATTCCCTTGAATGATACGACGAAAGGCGCTTTGCGTCGGAACTATTTGCGCTTCAACTATTTAGATTATAATTGTCATTCAAAAACAAATTAAGGACATGTCGGGAAGCTGAACAATTTGGAAGTAATTTGTGGAAGCATTATGAAGCCTTGCAGAACTTGGTGAATTGTTGGAAATTCGTTTAGGTTAAGTGTCTTAGTTTAGAATGTCCCTTCAAAATTTATTGGTGTATTAAATTGCTGGGTAATTATATTCTGAAAACTATGTAAAATTAAATCTGTACAGTATACTTGAAAGTTTACGTGATAATTTACAACCCTTGTTACAGACTCTGCTGCAGCAAGCATTGAACATTAAACAAACCGTATAAATATTCATTTTCCAATGGTCCAGCTCTTGCCGGCCCCAAAATGCTGGCGAAGTTGATTTGCATTCCATCTTTCCGCAAACCCAAACACACCGAGGCCGGGACTTTGTATCGGTCGCTTGCTTTACGTCAACACAGTGCGCACATAGCGGCCAAGGTCCTCCCCGGTCGCGTTTCACTTTCTATTGGTTCAATTAACCCAAAGTGCGCGCTTCATTCAATTGTGGCCACCTTTCGATTTCTATTCCTCTCTCCCTCCTCACCGCCGCTCCCGGTCGGCATTTAGGAACCATTAGCACCGGTGGTCTAAGCGGCCAGCGAGGTGTTTTTTTTTAGTCGCTTTGCTTTTTGCCGCCATTTCTCTTGCGGCCAGAAGAACGTCGAATAGAAGTGGTCGAAACCGGCTCGACCACAAATGGTCAGACCGAATGAATAAGTCATAGAGAAAACCCCTCGGACACCTGACAGCGCACTGATTCGTGATTGTTGACAGTTGGCTGGGAAGCGAACGGGGAAGGGCCAAGGGAGGGCATCCACTAACACGCCGTGACGGAAATCATCTGTCAAACCCGCGTCGAACTCGATGCGCCCAATTTGCGTGCACGCTGGGTGCCAAAGTCGACGAAATTCTCACCTTGACGTCTTCATGCGAGATGGCACTTTTTCTTACCGGATGGAAAACTTTTTCTCTGCTTGGCACACAGTTTCACCGGCTTTTTTCACCCACTTTTGCTGGCCGACTTCTTCTTGCCTGCCCGTGTCGGTCGAGAGCGAAAAGAAGCCCTTTTCTCGGATGGCTGCGCCGATGTTGATTCATCGTTAGTACACAACACTCACCGAAAACTCTCGCAGGCTCCGCTTGCAATCAAACTGGCGTCTGTCGAAAACATGAGTAATTACCGGATTCGACGCGAGGATGTAGACAATTACAAATTACCATTAGAAGAAGGGGCCGGCGAGGAAAACAAAACCTTCCACCATCACCGCATGTACTTAGAAACGAAACTACGCCATGTTGTGCTGTGGAGTGAAACACGGGAGAAACGCAATGTAAACTTTTGGGAAGCCCTCGTTTGTAAGCAACTTTCGATCCGATTCGACCGATTTCGTGGGGCACGTGCGTCCCGGGAGTTGACTCAGTTGGTGGCCTACGGTGACTACAAGTGAATCCGTGACAACCGGAATCGATTAACGATAATCACCGTGTTTGCTTGGGGTTTGTGGTCTTCGCGCTCACAATCGCAAATCGCACCCCTGCGAGAGCGCTGTTGGTGACAAGGCATGATGGGAAAAGTTTCCTTCGGTTCGAGTACACATGTTCGGCACCGACTCATCATTAATTACCGTCATCAGCGAATAAATAAAAATTGGTAAATAAATCCTTACATCCGTCGGTGCGTCATTGACAAGTTTCTGCAAATAAACTCTTTTGCCCACCGAAGCCGGTGGAACCAGTTCCACTGTGCACCGGTTTCGATCAGCTGGCGCATTTAGAAAGTAGACACATCGCATCGGCGCCTCAAGATGCGGAGGAGAAAATGAGAAAAATAACACTCACCGTGACACCCGGCAGAGTCGTCGAGGCGTGACCGTGATGCAAAAATGCTCCTCAACCATCGGGAAAAGCTCACCAGGGCCGCGTTGCGACCGTAGGGTGGTTTTGCAAGAGGGAAAAACTGCTTCAACCAGAGCAACTCGGGAGACAGATTACTTCCGGTACACCCTGGAGAGCTTACCTTGGCATTCCGTTGGGCCGAGGCGTCCAACAAATTCGCCATTAACATTGACACGATTTTCTTCTGGTGCAAAATAAAACCTTGGCGCTGTTTTTCCAGCTTCGTTTTTCGTTTCTTCCCATCCCTCGTTCTCGCCGAGGAGAGAAAGTGATGTAAATCGGGCGCTTAGAGTAAGTGCCGGACCCAGAAGTAATGGCGGCCAACTACTCCATGTGGTGGAACTGTTTTTAAACGTCAGCATCAGTGTTTTCGTTTGTTGGGTCGCTCTCATTCTGTTGTGTTTGCGCGGGAGCACAATTACGCCGGTTGCGGTCGGCGTGTAATACTGCCCGAATTTTCCTGGCCGAATTTTTCCTTATCGAGAGGCGATCAGAAAGCGAAAAATAAAACCTGGCGCAAGCTTAACCACCGTTGCGTAAACGCGTCGGTGGCTTGGTCGGTGAAACGTTTATCAAACTGGGCCAATTGGGTCGGTGCGCCGCGATTGGGGTGATTAAACCCCTACTTCCAAAACCCATTCGGCAAACCATCATCTGGTTGGTTTGTGCCGGCGAATCCGCTCGTTATCCGGGTGAAGCAGTCGGTCAAATTTTCCAACACGAACACGGACTTCCGCCGGTCGAACTGTGTCATCGAAGCCATACACGCAATCCACCGTTTTTGCGGTTCGTTTCCATATCGACGATTCGTTTTTTTTTTTTCCTTTTCTATAATTCGATCCCAAACCACCGGGTGTACGTTTCCGCTCTGATAATCACACACCACTCTTTCACACACATACGCGCGGACGCGGAAATAACACATCTTTCGCGGCGGTCAACGGCAACGGGTCGGCCAATTGGAGTCGAATTGTGAGTGGCTCGAAAGATTTTGGGGTCTTGAAAAAGAACCGTTTTTCTCGCTTTCTTGACAACCAATGCACCGGTTCGACCGGTTTCAACAATTTCACCTAACGTTGGCCATATTTTTGTGATGTCACTGACCGTAAAATGGAGAAGGAATCCCAAACCGGATCTGACCCCGAGCCGGCGAACGCGGGGAAGGATTTGCGATCAGAAATCGAAAGACATTTAGCGATAGCAACGCTTTAACATAGCTTGCACCCAACGCAACACCGTTCGATGGAACGAAATTTTAAGTGTCAGACATGGGGACTCTCTCTCTCCGGCCGCCCACATCATCGTCCCTCGAGAGGAGAAACGGGAGTGTAGCTGCATGCCATGCATGTGCGTGTGCAGCCTCGGCCGGGGGGATTTCCATATTTTCCATTTCGATGCAACGCGCTCGAACGGCTGGAAATGCGTTACCCTGGGAGGTGAGGCACAAGTGCTCGGCATTGTTTTGGAAAGGGTGGGGAGTGGGGGGAGTGTTATTTATTTTTCTCTTTTTTCACTAAGTGTTGATGCACTCTTCGGGCATGTATCGGGCCGAGCGTAACACTATGGTAGGAATTTTATCTTTATGAGTTATAAGCCCGTTTACCAACATGGTACACAATGGAAAACATAAAATGGAGCTCGAAAGCGTCCGTCTTTCCTCTTCGGAACGCGATGCGTCGTTTCGGGCGAGATGAATGTTACTTGCAGCCGGCGATAGCACTGGATGAAATGTGGCATGTTTCAGATGTTGAATCGGAGCATTTTACAGCAACGTAATGTTGATCTTGAAGGTAAAAAATTCCTGGTGAAACAAAAACCTCGATGCAAATTTCACGATAAAGCAGGCAACATCGGTAAACACAAATTAGACGTACATGCGACATTTGTGAGTTGACTTAATGAGACAAATTGCAGCCACAAATGAAAGAAACTGTTTGATGGTTTTTGAATCTTTGACCGTCAAATATGAAAAAAGCTTTGCAATAAACACAAACCGTAACACAATCTTTATTTCTTGGTATAGTAACTAGTAGTTTTTACTCCTCTTCTTTATATAGTAACTTTTTAATGAAGCTCCTTCTTCCCTTGTCGTTTCTCTCGTTTGCATATTTGGCTGCATTTTTTTATTTGAAATCGAGTTTCAATTACCTTATAGTTTTAATCATTCATATTAATTAAGTTTTTCAATTACTGAATCTAATTATTTACAAATGTAAACCTCAGTAAGTAATCTGTTCACTAAATAACAAGAAATGTAAATGATTTATTTAATTGGATGGCTTTGCAATGAAACGAATTGACTCAATAAAAGTCAATCATTTCAACAAAACGCTCATTTTAAATTTCAATTTAATATGCTTCACCAAATGAAGCCGGTTACAAACACCATCGAATATGAGGTAACTATGTCGTTTTCAAAAGATCATGCTATTGCGTTGTTTTGCCATAGTAATGTTTAAAAAAAACCAAATATCCTTTATAGAAGAACATTTATTTTCTGTTCCGATTGTTCCACATTGAGGCAAAATTGCGGCCAATGAGCGGAAAGGTAAATAGGAAAGCGAATTTAATTCCGCACGATTCCGAAACCTCAGCAGCAACGTTGGTGCAGTACGGCGAGATCAATGCCAGACTGTTGGCAAACCGCTAAAACACCGCTTCCCACGCTTGCGGCATTTGCCGTTTTGATGCCGGGTTGTTTGCGAATTAATAATTAGACTTTCCCCATTGGCGTGTGGTGGTGGATTTTATTATATTTGTGGTGGTATGCGAAACATTATTTGAGGCATATTTTTCACAGTTTTTATAATATAGGAACATAAATCACTTGTAGTACAAATCCTGTGAAAATAATGCTTGCGATAATTATTTCATTGTTATAATCGAACGCATCACTTGTAAAGGTTCCATGTCCATCGTTATTACTCTGAAATTTCAACAACTCGAAAGAAAACAAAAAAGTTGCACTCAAGACTCTCCACTTGCCATTTGTGTTTGTGTTCGACGCGCAATGTTTTATTTTTATCGATCGGTTTAATTATCGGAAACCTTCCAGGCCCACGCTCATTACGAAGTGACAAACCATTCATCAAGTTTCTCGCAAAGTGGGGTCTGAACGGAAAGAAAAACAGGGAGCACAATGAAGGAAAACAAAACATTCAGGCCCTTTTATCAATATCCACGGCAAAGTTATGAAAATTGGAAAAATTTCAATCAACGCCCGATCTGCCCAAATTCCATTACCGTCGGTCAACAATGACCGTCTTTTTAACAGCCCACCTCCATTCCTACAACGAAGGAGGCGGGAAATTGGCATTGGTTTAAAATAAAAGCACGAGGGTGCGAGATGTATCGAAATATTCAACGAAAATGGAAACCTTCGGAAGTGATAGAATTTTCTAATGGTGGAAAATGTTGGGCATTGCTTCTTTTGCGTCTTTGAAATCACTGACCACAAATTGTGTTGACTTTTTCCGGTACGTTTTGCCGGGCGGAATTGTTTAATTTCCACCGCTTCGCCGGTTTTCAATCCAACCGCAGAATTAATCAACCATCCACCGGGCGAATTTTGGGTGGGGTGGAATATTTTCTGGGCTCAAATTAATGACGGTACCTTTTGCCTTTTCCTCCGTCGTTCTAGATATCGGGACCGTACTCTTAGGGGCAGCACGTTAATGCAAAGCTGCTTCACGAATGGACGGATGCTGATTGCCTATGTCTGGCTGAACCTCACGCTACGGAGCACGGATAATAGTGGAATTTAATTCCGATGCTTCATCGACCGGAAAGAACGATACCAGAACGACGGATATCTTTATTGCCGGAAGCATACTTTAGTGGCATTCACCTCGATCCTCGGTTAGGACGCGTTGGTGTGAAGCAAGCCTGAAGCAGCAGTATTGAGTAGTACTCTATTCTCGTCACTAGTGCTCAATATGGTCAATATTCGAGGCCTCTCGCGGCCCATGGCATTGGGAGTGATCCTGATACTGACGACAGGAGTCTTTACCGGTACGGCGGGTGAGAAACGGATGGACGGCATTAGCAACCAAACCGAATCCCGGTCACGGAACGACCTAGAAGAATTTGAAGATGCACTCACCGACTACATCAGCGATTGGTTCAGCCGCAATTCGGAGGACCTTATCGAGGGAGCATTGATCAGGTGTCGCGGGCGCCAGGAAGGTGCCGGAGCGAACGGAACGACACTCAGTGAGTTCGACCGGTTCGTCGTGAAGGGAGTAGCCCGGTTACTAGGCACGGCCGCCGACGCCGTTAGCAGCCGGTCGCTAAAAGCCTCCGAGTCGGGACGCCTGTTCTTCTTCAAGGGTAAGTAGTTCAAGCTCGTACGGCACAGGAAAAAATACGGCCGACTAACATTTGGAACATGTTTTCCAGGAATGAAGAAGCTACTCTGGCCGGTGATGATCGGGCTGCAGATCGTAAAAACCGTACTCATCATGATGTTCCTGCCCAGCATCATCGGTTCGTTCGGTAAAATACTCGGCAAAGGTAATTCTCGGAAAAGGGGTTTCCCGATGCAATTAGAGCGTCGTTTCATTTACGATCCACGCCGGGTTTGTTTGGCAATTACGGTTCATTAATCGTGTTCTTTCATTGGCTTCCCGTGCAGGACTCTCCTCGGTTTCCGGTCTGTCGCATCCAGTGCAGACGGTCGACGATTTGGACTTCAAGGATACCACATCGTACAACGCGGATCACGATTTCGGTATGAACGATGGCCACGGGTATTTGCCTCCGGACGGTGAGTGTGGCATGAGTAGTATTCGTGTTAGAAAAGAGTACTGGCTTAATTGCTGTTTCTGTTCTAACGCTTAGTTTACATGAAACCTAAAGCAACCATTGTAAACGGTAAAATGCTGTCAGTCGGCCAGTCAACTGTCAAAAGCTGCGCAAATTTGTTTTTCAGTCGGCGAGTGAGAAATAGATTTCCATAGATTTGGTAAAGAGTGTCGGTGGATGGAAAATGGTTGTTTGTGATGATGTATAATGTTTTTTTTTCATAAGATTTCGGTGGACACATTACTTAAATCAACATGGGATTTCATTTGGATCGGCTCACGAATAGCAACGTCTACACGAAACGCAAAAAGTGACAGCACAACTGATATTTTCGTGTGTATTTTTAGTCTTTTGCGCGACGTGTAAACTAAGCATGAAATTTCATTTCAACGAAGGAAAGATTTGCAATCCAAATTCCTTTGGAATGAGGGTTCTATTTGAACAGGGCTGGAAAAGAATTATTGAATTCTTTGTCATGACAGCGACATCTAATGACACTCTTCAAATACAGTGTCCTTTACGTTAATGGAAGCAAATCACGAGACATTCTTTTATTAACGTCAACCTGTTGTACGCATCGTTTGGACAGACAATCACGCATCCGGCACGAGCTACAACGGCATTCTCTACGACCCGTCGATGATGGGTGGCCATAACGCCAACGCCGGCAACGCACTGTCCCGGCTTGGCTACGGCGGTGGCCGGGTGACGTACGTCGGGCCGGGCATGGAGGCGGCCAAGAGGAAGCAGCAATCGGCGAAGAACGATTTCAAGATCTTCCACGACATCCCGAGCAGCAGCCTGCTGCTGACCAACTACGACCCTTTCTACAGTCCGCTGCTGTCGCGGCTGGACGCCATCTTCGCGCAAATGGGAGTGTCCAACCGGGAGGAGCAGTGCCGGCAGCGGCTGGTCTGCCTGATGTACGCCAATCCGGCCAAGTACGCCCCGTACAGCAACCTCATCTCGGCGCAGCTCAGCAGGTGAGTCCCGAGTCCAAATCGTCGTTGTCGTCCCGCTGGTACCTTCTTACTGGAAGCTAACTTATCTCTTATTTTCCTTTTTCCCAACAGAGAACTGGATGAGCTTCGCAAGCCGACCAACGACAACCCGGACATACTGCGGTTCTTCAAGTACATGCGGGCGGCCAAGGACGGCCAGGACGGGGTGGACTGCGACGCGCACTACAAGGACTGCACCGGCTACAAGGACCTCTCCAATCCGGCCATGGTGACCACGTTTAACGACATCAACAAGCTGGTCCACGCCAGAAAGCTGTAGTTTGGGCCCTTGGGATGGAAATGACCGAAGATAAAGGAGCCTCCGAAAGATTTCAGCACGAGTGGCCCCTCTCTCTCTCTGTTGGGACGCGCTATGGGGAAGGTCGTGCTTCTGGTTTTTTTTTTTTTTTGTAACAGCTATTCATGAAAACAACCATCCCCTCGGCCCGGTGCTGTACCGGTCACCCATCGACCGATGCATTCGTTGCTGATGATGATTTTCTTATGAATACTTTCCCCGCATATTGCTCGTGCATGTTTCCTCGTCCTTTGCTTCCACAACACAACTGCACCATTCCGTGCTGAATCGCTCTGTTGGAACAGAATGCTGCAGCTCTTTGCCTAAACTGTTATTTATTCATTTATTTATTTATTTATTTATTTATTTATTTAATTATTTGTCTATCTAGTAATTTAGTAATTTATTTATGCCGCTAGCGCTTCTAGCGAAACACTCTATTAGCTAAGTAAACTTCCCGATATCCTCCCTACACTCTACAACTTCGCGCGTTGTACAGATTGTCATAAGTAAACACAGGGTGGGCGTTTTTCCACCGATGGAAAGACGTGACGCAATATGATTAAGAGAGAGAAAAACATGAACGAAGGCCTGAAAAACAAAAAAAAACAATAAAAAAACTTAAATAAAGTTAAGAGTAGAACGATGCATATTGCAATTAATGTGGCACAGGAACGGAATAGCTACGAAGTGTTAGCGGAACGTCGAGCGTGCTGAAGAGGATGCTATCAGCCCCCGCAGCTTCGTGCTAGACGTTGGTGTAATATAGTAGTTCTTGGAAAGGCATCATTGCAGGGAGGAAGATGAGTAGTTCTAGGAAAAAAATACATAGAGTGATGCAATAATGCATTCCTGGTGGCAGTGAAAACGTAGATTGATAGAGAGCTTAATGCAGTTAAGTGGTAGAGAAGGTGAAATAAAAGAGCAATTGAATCAGGAAAAATCGCTGCCTTGCACGTTGCATTACAAAATGAGAACTTCAACAATTTAAATAGCTATGCCATGATACTACTGGCTCGTAAAAAAATTTCTTCCAAAGAAGCAGTATTTATTGCGAATTTCAAAGAAACTCCGTTGGAAATGTTATTTCTTTTTACGTTTCACAACACATTTATTATGGCAGAAATGATCGTAAAATAGGAAACTCAAATTATGAAACGGTGAGTAACAGAGCAATAACACTGAAATCATGATAAAAACATAGCGAGCGACAAATTCAGCGGAAGGCTATTCTGTTGAGCCCACACTAACATTATTTACCTTTGCTATAACACGGAATATTTCACGAGCCCTACAATCCTCCATCTCCTATTCGGCCACAAGATAAAGTGAATGAACAAATTTGACGAATGTCTGGAATTTGAATTTTATTTTATGCCTCAATTACGGCTACCGTTCGCCAGTTTGATGGGGCACATCTGAGGCCGCCCGCTCCGTATCCTTCCGGATCCTGTCGAAGACGTCTAGAGCGCAGCCCGAGACCAAACGAGCCAACATAATCATCCCATAAAAACGGTGCCAAATTAAACGGTATCCATTTTCATGGTGAGAAAAATAAAAAGCTCACTTTCCGCATCCACCGGTTGGGGTTTGGGTTGCTTTACTTCTCCCGCTTCGCATGCCATCTGTCCGACGGAAGGCCAGTGTCGGGAAAGTTCATCACCGGCACTTGGGTTGGTCGCCGGGATGAAGAGATGGGGTTTGCTGAATCCCTGCTTTGCTCGCTCGATAGTTTTACCCGACACAAACCCGATCCAACGATTCCGTCTCGGTTAACACAATCTTCGAACGACACCACAGCGTCCCGTCTCCGACACCCCCGAGATCCTCCTCGTCCTTCATCTAGGTTCTGATTTTTATCCTCATTGGATGGAATCTTTCTCCGGTTATCTATTGCTAGCATCCCGGAGCAACGGGACAAGAGTCGATTCCGGTCCAATCGGTCACCGGGACGACATTCGATGCGAACGGTGTCGATAACGCTGGCAATCCCTTTCCTTCGATACATTGGAATTCGTAGTGGATTTGCTACGGTAGGTGATTTTCAATTTAGTCGTTCGAATGTCCAGCGCTTGGTGCCTTTGGTTTTCTTTGTCGTATTTGACTACCCCAAAAGTGGTTGGAATTTTTCTAAATATTTGATCAACTTTTCCCTGGTGTGTTAGGGTATCCGATTATTGAAACGGATGAATACATTTTCTGGGACGAACGCATCACAATGTTGCTGTTTGCTCCAGTGGATTGTCGCTCTGGGAAAATCTTCACATTTTACAAATAACAAACGGATTTTTGTTTCAATCACGGAGATTTAGATTCTGTTCTTCCTCCATTTCGATAGAAAAATGTGGATGTAGCATGCGGTCCTCCAAAAAAAAACCTTACCGTTTCCTGGACGATCGGAAAATCAGGAAATTCAACCAAACAAAAACCGTTTGAACGTAAAATCCTGCTTACATTGACGGTTGTGTGCGACCGTTGCCTACCTTTAGGGGCTTTCATCCCCATTTGGCTTAAAAAACTCATTGGGCAGCATCGATAAAATAGCGTGCGGCGATGAACGGTGTAAGATTTAGCAAACAACAAAGCCCAGTAAACGGTACTCTCAAGGCACAAACACACCCCACTCGGTTATGTAACCCACAACACCGCTCTGTTCGCTTGAGCAGCACGTTGGGCTTTACCCACCTTTTTCGCAAGACCAAAAACTACGGCTCGCCACGTTCGGAGCCGGATCCGATCATCCATCAGAAGGTTACCGTTGGCGCAGCGTCGGGTTCTTGCCGGGCACGGATTCGCTTCGCTGGAAAAACCCGGACACGGCGGGTCCATTCACCCACTGACCCAGTGCACCCCACCCTGGGAAGGCTTGTGCGTGTTAGGTCGGCCCCTCCGTTGAAGTACACGGATGATTCACACGTTCGCATTGCTTACGACGATGCCGCCACCGGCATAACCGGACCGGACCCTCCAAACCTGAAGCTCGCGCCCGAAGTGAGTGTGTTTTGTTTGGTGGCGTTTTGCGCGGGCGTTGCATAATCCGGACCGGAGCGTCGAACGACGCCGTGAAACGGAATCAAAAGAGAGAAGAAAGCAAAGCAGATCTCCGCACTCCTCCAGTGCAGCTGGCTGTTTCCGCGGTGCGATTGGACTACCGTGGGTGGGAGCGGGGAGGAAAAATCACACTTATGCTCATGGAATGACATTGGAACTGATGAACGCCACTGTTGACGCACCCGGAAGGCTCGGAGCGGAGGGATGCTGGGACAGAGGAGGGAAATTATGCAACCGAAACAAAACGGGATTTGACGCAGGTAAACCGGCCATACAGTAAGTTTCCGCGGAAGAAAGAAATGGAAATTATTCGTATTCGGGGTATACAAGACACAATCAAACAGTACAACGTACAAAAAAACGAAATCAGCGGAAAAGTAAGTCCCAGCATCCCTACGGCAGGGCGCGAATGGAGGGTGCACATTTCCCATCAAATTTATTATTCATGAACCAACCCGAACGAAGGAAAAGAATTTATTTCCAACTTGACGAATACGATTCGAGACACTCGAAATTGATTCCGGCACATGTTGATTTGGCTGTTGATTGCGAAGGGAAAAATCCGTCGAACTCGTCGGGAAATGTTGGCTGTTTGCGTGAATTTTTAAATTCACCCTCGGTATGGGAATGTTTCTCAGTAGCGCATAAAATTAAAAATGAGCCGTTTGCATTTTTTAAACCCATCATCATGAGCTTTTCCCGGTGGCGTTGGTAAATATTTAAGTGACAATTTAAACGAGAAAGATAATTGGACGATAAAAAATACATAGCGAACAAAAATAAACTGTAAAGTTGCCAAAGAGGTTTAAATTCATCATTTGGTATTGATTGAAGCTCAAACCGATAAAGCTGGATGATTCATTTCGACCACTCGTAGACACATGATGCGATCATCCGCCAACATACAAACACTGCAACGCAATGCGGCTGACCCACATTTCCTCCCCCCAGCGCTGGCAGGATCCCGACGGAAAGCGAAAGAACCTTGGCCCTCCCACCTTCCACAGGCGTAACGTTGGTGAGCCTCCCCGGACAAACTCAACAACTCCGAGGCTAGTCTGTACTTCAGCCATATATAACCGAATGGGGTGAACTTTCGATGGATCAGTACCACTTTCGCTCTCGTTCGCGACATCAACCGTCCTCCACGTCTTAGGCACGGGGAATTATTGAAGGTAAGAAAGAAAATCTACGTGTTACAGTATTACATAAAGAGGCAAACTGCTTCAAAGCTTAAGAAAGTGTGTTCCATCGCTGGGTGAAATCAATAAGGATCAAACGAAGAAACGGTTCAGTTTCAGTGCCCCACGTGAAACACGCAATGCTCGTTGTGAATCCTTTGAGTACGAGCTGAATCTGTGTTCCCCGCCAGCCCGTATTTGTATCGGAAGCTCGTAATGAAATTCCTGTGCGATGGAAAAACTCGCAGATACATCGTGGGTGGAAGAAAAAAAAACGAAGCCCAAAAACGTCAACAACTGCTATTGGAAGTCGTGCGCTTCAGGATAATGAAAAGAAAATAATGAAACCGTGAACGAGAAAAGACACTCGAGCGCCAAACGGCGGACGAAGAGGGAAATCGCAACGTAAAACAATAACTGGCATGTTTAGTGAAATGAAAAGCACGAAAATTGAGAAGCACAAAAGGTAGCACAACACCAAACAAAAACAAAAACACCGAACGAAAGTGAGCAAGTGAGGGTGTGTAGGAAAAGGGACGCAGACTCCGCCAGACAGGAGGAAAAAGGGGGCGCTCTCGACGAACTCGAACTGAAAAACAAACCATGCGCGGGAAAAAAAAGCGGCCAAATAAGCGCGCCAGAGAGCGAGGGACGCAAGATTGATAGCACAGACGTGACCTTTCGCCGTAGAAGTGCCATCGGAAAGCCCCGGATGAGAGATTACGCGTCATTTCGTGCGCCATTTGTGAGGGCAGGAAATTTGGGATCATCATTGCGGTGTGCGTTCGGTTTTCCTTGTACTCGTTTGCTCGGGGGCGCTTTAGTCAATTTGCCGCACAAGGATGGCGTTCGTTTTCGAATTTTAGGCACGACTTTCGAACTAATTATTTTTTGCTTTTCATCCAAATTTTTGGTGACACTTTCCCTGGACACTTTTAATTACAGTTACATTTATTAGAGATCATTTGGATTTATTTTTCCGAAGAGTGCCATCCAAATTTGAGAGGATAAAAATTGACATAAGATAATCGATTGTCTGATACTGCCAACATTTCCACGTCGAGCTCCTTTTTCTGGACACGTTTTGCACCGTTTGTTCACCAGCTGGAAAGCTAAATCACGTTCACGAGCGGTTTTTCCATTCCATGCTTCTGAAACCGTCGCCCATTATGGGCTTTTGGGATGGTCGACCTTCCTCGTCGGATAATTAATTTTATCCCTTGGCGGCGTCTGAAAGGAAAGCCGTCGTCGTTTATCCTCTTTTGCGAACGCCGAAACGACGTCCATGGCGGTAGCAAAGGAACGCAGAAAATTGGAATTTTCGCGGATTTAAAATTTATTACCCAATGTCTGGGGCACCGGATTGGCGGATGTTAACTCTCGCCCGGTAGCCTTAAAGTGACATCCATGGTTTTATTTACATTAGACTTTTATCGACCGACCAAAAAGTGGCCGAGGAAAGCACTCCAGACCAGCGAGATCCCGCACTTCTGTCGCTCTGTTTTCGAAAGGGAAAAAACAACATCCTGCAAACTGTTGCTGGGCCACAAATTGGTTTAAATTGGCTTCCGAGAAGTTTCCCGGCGCGAACTTCAAGCAGCTTCTGCAAACAAGAAGGTACGGAAAGGGGAGAGAGAAAAAAAACAAAAACACTCGACAGAGGCACCCGAAAAAGGGATCGGCCAAGGCAAATGATAGATTACACTCGGTTGATCAAAAATTCCGTTCAGGTTTCGAGCATGACCGACAAAACGGGCGGCTCGCAATCAATGGCCACTGCACGCCGCTGGGACTGGAGTGGAGCGAAAACAATAAATAGGACACGAAACCCTCCTCGTCCACTTCACACCGAGCGGGAAAGGGAAAGGAAGTGCATTGGTACTGTCCGGCCGTAGCTGGTGCCGTTAGGTTTCCTTCACTTGCCCGGCGATTCACGTAATCCGGTCGGAATATTGATTCACATTACAATCTGCTGAGTTTGGCAAGGTCCAGGGTCAACCTTCGCCGGTGAAACTTTCCTACCCTTGGTCGCGTGATTTTTGGGCGATAGATTTCCCAACACGATGCGAGTTTTCGTGGTGAAAATTGCAGACGGTTCTTGGAAGCACCTGTCGGAGTCGGTTCGAGGAATATTTGTCATGGAAAACATTTTGGGTCAACCTGTAACTTTTTCTATCCATTAGCACAAAGCAAATATTAACCCACGGTAATTTTTCAGAAACCGAAGAGCTCTATATAACTTATTTAATTTTTCTTTGTGCCGTTGCCATTGTATCTTTACTTTTATAATACTCAATTTAACAGTCCACTGTTGAGATGAGGCAATAAACCCTATTATTTTAAATTGGACGTGAAGCATGATTTTTTTCACATGGACTCTGGAGTGGACTCGAACCGAGTTCTACCAAGAAGTCTCGCCGAGGAGCAATAGCAAAAGTTTGAGCTTGACTTGACTTGAATCGTGGCAAAGCTAGAAATATTGATTCGCATTATAACATAATTTTTCCACAACATCCAGGCCCAAGCACCTTTGGAGGGTGACTATTTTAGCGGGAAATTACTGATATGTCACTAGGAAAACTGAATCTACCAAAAATAAAAATCATATTAGCATTTATGTTTTCCTTCCCATGTGTTTTATCTAGTATTCTACATAAAAAGGATCGTTATTTTTATGTGTGTGATTTTTTTCTAAAAGATTGGGTTTTCAACACAATTGGGAAATATTCTAGTTTTATGATCTTTTTATCGAATCTTATAACCGTGCTACAAGCCTTTTTTAAGAATAATTTTATATTAATGGATCATACTTTACTTCACTGGGCACGAATTTGGAAGATGAAGAAGATCTTAAACCAATATTTTGTATTAAGAATGGAAGTAAATTAATCTAATTCGATAAGTAACAGATTTTCGATAGCTTGTTTCTACTTTACCTAATTTTATTTCCTCAATGTAATCCAATTGTTGAAGTATTCGCCCATTTTTTTCATGATTACTTGACGAGAAAAGCCATCGCTTCCGCACGTTGATCGGTGCGATTCCTTCATCGGTCAGATGCGCCAATTACGGAATCAGATTGGAACCGGTTTCGTGCCGATGGGCAAGCCGATTCGTCGGTGCAGCGAACCGGTAAAACAGACTCATGCACTCGCCAGCAAACCACGATGCGCTACGATCGTTCGCTAATCGAGGTGTGCGCGAAGATGGAACCCAATTGAAACAATGAAGCCTATTGATATTATCCGCTTGGAGTGGAGGCTTTTTTCCGGCTAGCTCTAGCCATCTCGGTCATGCCTCCATAGGCCTCCGGGCCACGGGGAGCTCGCTCGAGCCTTTCTCCTTGAGAGACGCAAGCCAGGCATCCTTCTCTTTCATCCTCTTTCGCTTCGGACGCATACACTAATACACCTTCGAGCCCGTTTGCTCAACCGTGGGGGGAAAAAAGCCACCCCAAATAGCCGGTGAATGTTGTGGTTCCGTATCGCGCGTCTGCTCCCCCCACACACGCTCGCGTGGGGTCTTAGTGCGGCGGTTCAGACATCGGAACACGCCGGAGGTCGCACCATTTCGGCGCTCGGGTTCAACCGTTCAAGTGGCCACGCGACCGTTTTTCCGCTTCGACTTCGACAACATGTCCCTCGCGGGGACCGGCACCGGGCGAGGACAACTGACGTCGACCAGAACGGCCAGGAAGTGAACTGCAGCCCGAGGTTCGGTTGGGGAACGTGTACGTGCCCGGAGTCCGTCGCAAGCCGCGACGCCGATGACAATTCGAAAGTGAGTAAGTGAAAGTGAGGCACCCACTTCCAGAGGGCCGCACGTGAGTCAGACGTGCCTGACATTCGGCTCTGCTCCGGATGACAGTCTGGCATCGATGCGCCGCGGCAGCGACCATTTTGTGCCATTGTGGGGCAACACAGTTTCGGGGGCACTGTTCGGCAGCGGTGTTGGACTTTGTGCGCGCATCCTGCAAGGAAAGTTTCAAGTGAAAGTGAAATTGTGCTCGATTGGACCGATAAGAGTGTCTGCCTATACGCCGGTACGGGTAATCCAAGTGTTACTTCATCGGATGTGGTGATAACATTTGTGGACCAAAGGACTTTAGTGTTTCGGTGGGATTAGGTGGGACATGTGCACGTCAGGTCACACTTGTGTTTAGGGAGTTTAAATCCCTTTTCGAATAAGGGTATATGTCGAAAGCGAAGACGTACTAAACCACCAAGCGGACTTCTAAAATACAAGTTTCCCAGTTTGGTAGGAATCCGTTCGAAACATCCATGAGAGAAGCACTCCAAAACTCGTTACGTCTCGAAAACTCAATTTATTGATTCTACCGCCCCCCTTGGAGTCTCATAAACCCCACAGCCCAACCGGCGTCTGCCAGCTTCCCGAATCGATGCTGGATACGGCAAAAGACACCCCTTTTCCGCTTCGACCGGTCGTTGTTGGTGCCTGCGAGTGGTGCTTTTCCTCATAAACTCTGCTCTTAGTTTGCAGTTTGTATTTATGTTTCATTTCTTGCACAAAAGCCCCGAACCACCACCGAGTTCGAGGTGGTTTATTTGCACGCTTACGCAAAAGAAAGAAACACTGGATCGTGAGACCGGTTCAGCTTTCTTCCAGCGTAAGGGAATGGTTCGGAATGGACCGGCGGATGGAGGCCACGTGCAAACGCACACCAGCGTCTTCAAGTTACCGGTTTGGGGAAAGAAAGGGTTCCTGAAAATGAAAACGGGTTCCAGCGAGGATTTGTAGGTTATGTCACACGTGGCGGCGTTTTAGAGCCAGAGGTCTTGGGACCTTTTTTCGCAGAAAGTTGTTTGTTTAAAGAGGGACCACACATAAGGACTTCGTAAATAAACAACTGGGCTGGTGTTTCCCATATTGCTGAAATCGGGTCTTTGTTGGTGGTGCCGCACTCAGCCAAAAACCTCCGAGAGCTTACACAACCAAGAAGCAAGACATCTTAATCCAATTAGAGGAGAATAATCGAACCACTGTATGGTTTATTTTCACATGCACCCTTTGCAACACTCTAATCATCGTGACTTAAGTCTCCATTGCACGCCATAAAGTGACACGGTTGAATAGGCAGCCTGCAGTTGTTGCCACGCAACAAACGTCATCACCCTTGCCCGAGCCATTTCCCATCTCTACTTTCCACCCGTCGCTTGCTGGGTCGGGTAACATTTTCATTTCCCCGGCACAATGCCATTCCTTCCGAAGGCAATTATGTTTTCCACGTTGCACAATGGAACATGCTATGACGAGATGGATGGAAAACCCTTCCTTTCCACCCTAGCCGGGCGGTGGTGTCCCTAAGTCGCGCCCCAAAACCTATCACCGATGCCAAATGGAATGGAGAAAAATCAAACATGTCCACCGGCTAATTGATGTTCCGTGCACGCGTGCGCGCGCGCGCCACGAGCCGCAATTAAGTGAAATCCAAATTCCAACCCGTACTTTCTCGCGAACGTCTTACGGAGCACGAAGGCAACGAAGAAAACACCGCGAACTACCACGGACTCAGGCACTGATTACTCGGATTTCGTTGATTTTGGAGGGTACTTTTTGTGGGATCTCAAACCTCCCAGCGGAGAGGATCGCATGTAAGCGTTGTTGTATCTGGGTTGTGGAGCTGAGCGTGTTTGCTGGTGCAGGTTTTTGGCATACCACTAGACCATCGACTCCTCTCCCGGGGGGCTTCGAAGGGTTGATGCAATCAGCTACTATTTCTTTTTGTGGCTGCCTTAGCTAGGGTTTTTTTAACGATATCGGACTCGTTAGGAGTGACCACTCGCAAGAAACTATCGAGCGGAGACGCTGGGGCCGGGGTGAGGAGTGCTGCGTCATGCTTGATGACGTCTTCAGTGTGTATTGAGGCGTCCGGTGCAGCCGCGCTTGCACGTGATATGTTTTATCGCGAGCACATCGCGAGCAGCGCGAGATCTCAATCCGACCGATCACCGATCGCGTCCAACACACGTGAGAGTGATGTAGTACATTGTTGTGCAAAAACAACCGCCAGTCAGGGGAAAGGGGGTTCGCGATTGGACGTGCGATCGCCGGGAGAGAAAGTAAAAGAGATGGTGCACGGGAAGGCGACGAGAGCGAGCGAGCAGGCAAGCAGTGACAACCTGACGGGCAGGCTTAGCGCTGTGAGCTACATCTGGTCCACCGTCGGCTGGGCTGACCAGCTTCGACCAGATGTCGGCCGCCGGTTGCTGCGGAACACGCGGAGCAAGAGAGAGAGTTGATCCATTTTAGTCCGGCTCGATCGAGTTCGAGCTGCTGGAGGGCCCCCTTTTCGGGAGATTTGGTTCACTCATCGCCCGTGACGAACGTCGTACGGACACCGCCATAGGACCGCGAGCCCTGTGTGACCCCCAGCGCGACCCCAGTGACCTACAAACACAACCGCCTGATGTGCTTACCGGTGCGATCTGTTTATGTCACTTCCAGAGATGGGAATCACCGTAGATCGACGCGTGGAGTTTCACGAGACCTGCTGGAGGTATGTCATCGTGTTGGCTGTGGTGATGCTGGCCTGCTGCGTCAATCCAGGACAGCTGGAGGGCATCAAACTACCGGATCAAACAACAGCTGGTGAACCGGGCAACGGGCCACAGCCCCCAGTAGTCGGTGAGGAAAGGCGTCAGGGAAAGCATTTGCTGGACTTTATCGGCCTCGGAACGGGTGGGAATGTCGATCCCTACCTCGCCAGGACCAACGCGCAGTGCTTGAATGGTGAACTGGCCGAATGTTTCAAGTCCCAGGCTCTCAACACGTTCGGGGAATTCTTCGAGAAGGACGAGTACCAGTAAGTTGACACGTTGTGGAGCATCTCTCTATATCCCAGCATTAACTCTGTCCCTTCCCCTGTCTACTTGTAGGCTGACTGGAGATGCCCGAATCGTCCGACTGCCTGAAACGCAACTGCGCTCGCTGCAGCAGGAAGGCTTCGAGTATGTTGGAGAATCGCGTCACAGCGACTCCGAGTGGGAGCTGATGTACAAGTACGCCCTACGTCGCGTGGAGCGGTTCATCAAGTCGACGGCGCTCGAGTTTCAGATTCCAGAAGAGGCAACCGAGCAGGGCCGCTACTCGGCTCGCTTCATCGACGAAATCTCCGACGAGATCGACGTGATCGAGGACAAAAAGGCACCGCTGTTCACGCGCCACCGGCTGAAGAAAATCTTCATCCCACTGCTCCTGATACTGAAGGTGTTCAAGCTGAAGCTGCTCCTCTTCCTGCCGCTCATCCTTGGGCTGGCCAGCTTCAAGAAGCTGCTCGGTTTCGCTGCCATCATCATCCCGGGCGTGATCGGCTACCTGAAGCTGTTCAAGCCGCACCAGAGCTGCTGCACAAACGACATCTTCTCCGGCGGATACCAGCCGCAGTACTCGCCGCAAGGTCTCGGCTCGATCGGCTACAGTCCGTACAAGGAGTTTCCCACCGGTGGTCCGTCCGGTGGTCACTACTCCCGGCCGGAGGTGAATTACGCTTCACCATACGGCAACTACTACCGTGACTCGGGAAGGGCCGATCTCCAGGGTGGCAACGTTAAGTTCGGAGATGATCTCGCCTACCAGGGCTACTCGGAGTACCGCAGCGCCAACAAGGACGTGAAGGCAGAGAACTAGCATGGAGTGTGACGTGTCATTCGATTCGATAGGCCACTTTTAAAAATGTGTGTGTGTTTGACGAAGCGTGTTTTGTTTTTTCTTCGGAGCCAGAGTGAATGAGTGAATGTGTAATGAGAGTGAAAATCGGTTTCGTGTGCGAGGCATGGTTATGTATATGCTGAGGGCGAGTGTATGTAAATATTTATTATATGTAAAATAAATAACTACAGTTTTTGAGACAACTGAATACAATTCCGTTTTGTTTGGAATTTAAAATACTTTTATACCAACCATACTCAGGTGGATTATGAAATGAATGTATCAAACTGTGGAAAAATGATTAAATTAATATGAAAAATTTCTTCGTTTCAGTGCAAAATCAAAAGTTGATTCAAAGGCTAAGAAAAAGTGAAGTGTTTTACGTCTAAAACAATTGTTTGGGATTGTTTCAACTAAAGCGTGTTTACATTTGTTTTGATAATGGATATTTCTAATTAAAAAACAGAATTTGACTCTTATGTTTCTAGTAAAGGCTTTATTTTTGGAAATTAAATTAAATAAATGAAATGGTAGGCAAAGCTCATATTTGGTATCTGGCAATGATTTAGAAATAGATAAAATAAACATAGAAAGGAGAGAAGTACAGCATGAAATCTTATTCCAATTTATGGAAAAACAATCCGACACGTCTTGTAGATAAAAACCATAGGAGGGTAAATTACTGCGACGACGCCCAGGAAGCAACCCTTAATCCCATATCGACAAGATTTATTTCTCGTGACGATTCCCTCCCACACCTCAGGTCAAATAACCTCGGATAACGATGGAATCCGTCGTGTTCGATATCGACGCGAGTTAGATTTACAACACGAGACCGAAATCCTCGTCCACGTTCTTTTATCATATTTCTGGATCCTTTCTTCGCCGCGAGGGCGTTCCAGTTCGTTATCAAGGAAAGGCAATAATCGAAAAACAAACGGATGTTTCAACGACCCCTTTTGAAGACGTCATGAAGGATTCGTTTGTCGACGGTTCGGCATTTGATCGACTATCGGTCATTATTTTGGGACGCAATCGCTCCAATCTAGTTCGGTCGGTCAATTCCGTACGATAAATCAATCAGTCGCCGCAATCAATTCATTCAAATTGATCAAATCTTCAGCTCCTGATTAGGCGACTCATCTTTCCGTTCACGTCCTTCTTGGACGTTGGTCTGAAAAAGGGCGTAATGATGGAAACTCGTCCAGAGCCGTTCACTCTCACGTCTCTCGACGACTGAAGAGGGAAAACTGCCATCGAAAGTGTCCCTTCCCAATCGTCCGATGTAGCAGGTCGTTGGCGCACAAATGGCGCAGCTCGGAAGCGGTCAGACACCTACTCCAAGGGCAGTTCGAGCACGCACTCGATGGCATCTCAAGCACCCGACGCACACCAAGAATGGCAACTAAAACGCATAAAATCCGTGATTTATCAATGGAAGCTCCTGCTTTATCGTGGGACCATACAGGCGACATCGCCGAAGAAAAGACACAGGGCTTTTCGGGTGGATCGGAGAGAAAAGCGAAAAACCGATCCGTTAGCCATGACGGACAGACCTGAAGCGATTTAGAAAAATGAACGACCAGGCATGTGTTCGCCATCCCCGGGAGGGAAACTACCGTTCCAGTGTCGAAGCTGATGATGACGATGACGATCATGGTGATAACAAAAAATGTGCAGAGTCGTTAAACGAAGCCGTTTTATCCCCGTCCTTGCAAGAAACGAGAAACGTAAGGAAACGTAAAGACGCTCCACTGCTGCAGGCGACGGTTCATCGGGATATTGGAACGTCGACATGCCAGAAAACCGAAGAAAGAAGCATCTTTTCACCTCCTATAACATTTTTCCCCGATCTCGTCGTGAGGATCTGGCCGGGGGTTTTGCTTTGGCAAATATTTTCGCTTGCGCTTGAGCAGAAAAGGGAAGCAGAAAGGAAAGAACGCAAGCCGGAACACATAAGTGATTACTGTTGTGCAGCGGTTGATGGAATGATGTTTTACAATATACCAACCATCCTAGCGCTGCATTGCTGCAGAGTTTTCGACGACAAGCAAACAGCTGCCACTTGACAAGGCATATCGTTATATCCTCGGGCAGTTTGTGATATTTTTTGTAACTTAAACTTGAGCAGTGATAGGCGTACGTAAAAGCAAAGTAGCACGTTTTAAATCTAGGCCGTGGAAGTGATTTGTCGATTTCTAATTTTTCATGCTTTTTATCAATACTGCTCACTTTTAGTTTTTTGTTTGTTTGATATTCAGATCACCGAAAGGGTTTAATCGCGTAGTGGAAGCTTACAGAGGTTATAAAAATCATAATAAAACAGTAATGGTGGTTGGACTTTGCTGTTTGCAATTGTGTTGCCTATTAATTTTGAAATCACTTAGACTTGAAAACAAATGGCAACATTCGTTTGCAGTTTGTAAAAGCTAAATAAAACGAGTACAGATTTGAGTTCCTATGAAGAGTTAATTAAATAGTGAAACGACATAAAATATCCGGTTCAATCGCATTAAAATAAACTTTATATTTATTTTTTTTAAGCAAAGCCATTTTGAGCAGATACTACGCACGCCGAGTAAAACCACTTTCCTACAAAACCAGGCGTTAATCGTCATTTTCCTGTGCTGCTACCAGGCGACCGGATGTAGAGGAAAGTGGTTCTGATGAATTTCGTTTTTCCTTTTTCAAACACACGCACACACACACGACCACTCCCAGCTGCACCACGCGTCCCTGATCCGGTTGAAACCAAACGATTTCCCAAGAAAGGAAAACATAAATTTCTAAACCAGTCTAGGGTGCTTCCACTTCGCTACAGGGTTTTGGAATCGGTATCGTTTCTTAGGCTGGCAATAGGTCCAGTCTCCTGAACCACACCTCCGGAGAGGAATGCTTGTTGGGAGGATGTTCCAACCGATACTCATCCGAAGCATCCAACAGCGGAGGTTAACATTAATGGGAAAACTAATTTTACTCCAGCTAATCGGTCGCGTATGTTCGCGTACGCCGTTGCCTTCTCGGAACGGAAGGCATCATCACATTCACACACACACTTTTTCCCATCCCGTCCGCTTTTCCTTTTCAGCGAGCTCCCCTCATTTAACCTACTTCTTAGGGCGGAGGGAGCGAAGTGCATTAATGCCGGGCAGGACAGAAACGGCGAAGCAGGAATGCCAATGTCGCTGGACACGCAACGGAACCGGTATCGGATGCTCGGCACTCGGTCCGAGCAAGTTCTTTTCCACCGCCAGCTCCAAGGGCCGGATGTCTCTTGATAGAGGGAAGAAAAAAAAGTCATCTCCGCAGGGAAGAGGCATCTCGGGAACGGCTTATAAATAAGAGGCTCCAATGTCGGGGCGCAGTTTTGCTTCGTCGACGCCAAGTTCAAGATGTGCAGTGGTTGTCCGAGGTCGTGCTATAGCGAGTGTCCCCGTTCGTGAGTGAAGTTATTCGCGGAGTCGTATCTGAGCCATAAACACAGTTCACTTGAAACATCATTCGTGATCAAAACATTTCTTTTCGTGAGAAAACGTACCGACAGATTTGAGAAACCATCTCGAACATGGCGTTCGCACGTGTGATGCTGGTGGTATGTGCGCTGGTCGCACTGATCGAATCCAACCCCACCGTGGACAGTGGAAGTGCCGTGAATCACCTGGTGAGGGTGTAGCTAAATCCATCGCTACGGATGGTTGCTAATCTTGTTCTGGTTTTATGCTTTGTTCTGCTCATCCGCAAAATTCAACAGGAAGCGGACGCTGCCGGCAAGCTCAGCAAAACCACGCTCGAGGACAGCTTCATCCGCCGGCTCGGTGGCAAGTGCACGCAGAAGGACAACAGCTCGTGCGTGATGCTGAAGCTGGTCACCTACATGAACCGGATGCTGAAAAAATCCTCCATCAGCCTCGGGGATAGCCTGGAGCTGATGAAAACCCGGTAGGTCTCTCGATTTATAGCGCACGATTGAACGGATTAGAAATACAAACTCTTGACAACGTTCCAGCTGAGGCTAGTGCATCGAATATTTGAAAGCACCGTATTTGAGGCTGCTCCAGTGGGAAGTCTAGTATTTAGAAATGCTTCCAGGTTAACAGCAATCGAATCGAGAAATCGTATCCGATTGCATACACAAAGCGTATGTGGTAAATGAGTTTGCGAGTAGGATTTTACTAGGAATTAAACAGGATTCGGTTCCACTGAATATCGAAAATAGAGGCCTATGTTTGGAACCTATGAAACATTTAATGACCTACGCAAATCCACGGACCTAAGCAAATCGCTGATATTACCAAAACAATTCATTTCCGTAAGGATATTCAATACATATTCGAATCTCGAAACGTAGTAATAACCTAATGCAAACAGTTTCCAACGAATTTAATCTTGGGACTTAAATGAAACGTAATTCCAATGAATCGAACCTCGGAAGGTAACGATAACTTGAATTCATCGCTGGCTTTCATTGAATCTGATACCCACAATTGAAGGATTTGAACAACCGCTATTGACCACGGACAACCCTAATCAATGAGATGCCTACATTTGTATGCATTTCCTCGTACGCTCCGGTTGAATTTAATCAAACCCAAACCCTTCCCGCTCCTGAATGCCATATGATGGTAGAAAAATATGATTTATCGACTTTGAGGCCGCACGTGTAGGTTTTCCGCCTATTTGCGTCCGGTCCGGGCGCTGGCCGCAGGCAAATTGATCGAAACCAATCGGAAAATTATCATACGTTCCACAATCAGACCCCATGGTCCGGGTGGTGTGTAACATAATACCGTTTTGGAGAATACTGATTCACCCATGAACTTCTAAGGATGATTCGTGTATTGGTCCTCCCTATTCAGTGTGGATAGGGTTTGGGGGCTGTAAAATAATCTCGTTCAAATCTGCTCGACGTACGATGTAGGAAAACTCTATTCAACCAAAATGGGACAGTGTGATTCAATAGGTCGATTCGAACACGGTCACTCGGATGTTGGACTATTAGTGAAAAGTTAACCCAAACCTCAATGGGACGTAGTTTACGGAGCGGGGGTTTTTCCAGAGAAAATTTCCATCACAGACCCGATTCCGCTTTTCCCCCGTTGGCAGGAGTGACGAGCAGCTGGCGGACCCGGACTCGGAGGAGCTGGCGGTGCTGGCGCGCTCAACGACCTCCGACGACCACAAGCTGAGCGTGATGGTGGCGGACAAGATCTGGCGCTTCATCCACAGCCGCAGCATCCGGTGGAAGGCGACGCGGGCGACCGACGTGGTGGTGGCGTCCGGTGAAAACGGTAAGCTGAACTTTGGCGTTTCGCTCGACACCCGACGTCTGTTCGAGGAAGGGCGCGGTCGGCTGAAGCAGTACGCCCCGATCCTAGCAGCCGTCATCATGAAAGCGGTCCTACTCGGAGCGCTCGTCCTGAAGGGAATCGCGCTCCTCGTCGGCAAAGCCCTGCTCGTCTCCAAGCTCGCGCTGGTGTTGGCCAGCGTGCTCGGTATCAAGAAGCTGCTGCACAAGAAGTACGTCACCTACGAGGTGGTGGCCCACGCACCCGAACCGCATCACCATGTCGACACGTACAGCTCGGGCTGGGCCCGCGCCCTCGATGGGTTCGTCGAATCGTTCTCCAACGAGCTCAATCGCCGCCTGATGGCCGACCCGCACGAGATGGCCTACCAGCAGCAGCAACCCCAGCGTCCTACGCACTGACTGTCGAACTCCCGAGTGTCGGCCGATAGTTCCCAGTACCTGCCGGAAGGGTCCGGTTCGGTCCACAGGCCGCGCCGTAACCTTTCGCTCCGAACTTCTTGAATAAATTATTTATTTTATTTATCGACAACCATCCACTTAATGGCTTCCATCCGGCGGTTTAATCTCAGCGTCAACAGCCCCCGAACGTCCTGTTTGCTGCCGAGTAATCGGTTTCATTAATCGCCTGAGGAGTCTCTTGGGAAGCCAACCCTTTTCCTTGATGTTCTTTGAATGAAATCAAAGAAATCAAAGTGAGGACTTTGGTCGGGGAAATGTTGCCCGAAAACCATTTGAACCATACACCAATATAATGTGTAGAACAATATGGAATATGGTCAGAAATAGTATCAATTCGAAGCCGACATTCAACGAGGATCAAAGGAATTAATTTAACGAGGTTCATTCTGAAACTTTAGGAAACAGAAATGCTTCTAAATCATGAGTGGATATGGGTCGCTCTCAGAATTCTGCTTAAGCATTCCCTCAAATCGTCATGAGTTTGGTAATCATGATCACTGGATGGAATCGTACCAAAATGTGAGAGCCAACCAGTCATTTCAGCTATTTTCCATCCCATCAGCAGGTGCTTTCAAGAAGCGAATGCATCAGACACCGCTAGTAATGAGCATGCAACTCCAACGAGTGCCCCCTTACTAGCACTCCTTCCCTTCACTGATTCGGTGCAATTTTACGATTCGTTAACGCCACAAGTCGAGAGCGTAAGTTGGTTCCGGATTGATTAGCCTCAACTCGTGCACTTCGTGTGAGACGGATGAGGCTAATTGAGATCCCCAGGTGCATCTTCCTTCTTCTCTCGGCGAGCCGGTTTTCGCTTTCCTGCCACACACCAATGAGCATGAGCCACACGCAAACCGGAGGAGTCCGGTCGCGCCAGGATAGTCGGACGATGTCCGGAAGCCGATCAGACGATTGTCCTAAATAACTTTCGCACGATTGCACATGACCGTAAGTGGGTTAGTAGGGGAAGAAAGAAGTACCAATTGACTCCGAACTACCGATTCCCCAGCGATGAGAGCAGAGATTTTCTTTCGAGTTTTGAGAAAAACCAAATCACAAGGTGTTTATACACTTTTCCGTCAACAGATAATAAATAAATAAATAAATATTTTATTGCGCTTCGTACAAAGACATCGGAGGGACACTGAGGATGGGTAAGGTTTCCTTTAGCACTGTCTACAGCCGGATCGCCGCGTGCGCGCGATCGGGAGACAAAGCAGAAACAAATAATACAACAGACTCTCTGGCGGGACGTTCGGGGTTTTTCGTCGGTTTTTCCCCAAAAATTGGGACTTTGGTTCTTTGGAGACTTCCAGGCTTAAAGCGTTTAAATGTGAGTGAAGGCGTTGAAGGCCATTCCCATGCTCCATGGGAGCCCTTTAGTCGTCAGTCATCAGTCGGGAGATCCTGGATCCGGCCGTCCGTCGTGGTAGGCAAGGCAGGATGGAGGCTGCTGGCTTGGCTCCTCACAGGTACTTGGCCGACTGCGCCTGCGGGTAGAAGTCCTGTCGCTTGATTTTGCTGCTGGCGCCGAAGTGATGGCGCTCGTTGCCGCTGGCGACTACCGACGCTGGCTGGGCTGGCGAGCTGGCCGATTTGTCCGAGGCGGCCGACGCTGCGTCCACCACCGACGGATTGACGTTGCTGGCGGCACCGAGACCTCCCTCGGAGGCGTGCAGGGCCGACGGGCCGTCGTGGTGTCCGAGGTGGCCTCCCAGTCCCATCGAGTACATGTCGTTGGCGGCGCCCGGGAATCCATGGTGGAAGTCCATACCGTACGGCATCATGAACGGCTCCGGGTGGTCAAAGTACGGTGCTGGCATGACACTGCGAGGGAGGGGAGGGCAATAGAGGCAATGAGGGAGTCATGAAAGTCATCGAGAGCGTGATCCTTGGCGAGAACTTACGCGACTGGTTCCATGAGTTTCTTGAACGTCATCATCGCAACGACAATTAGGGCAATTTTAGCGACCAAAAAGGCCTTAATCGCCAGCAGCTTCACACCGGCGATGGCCAGCGCGTACCAACCGATCTGGCTGAAGACCAGGAAGGCGGGCACGAAGAAGCGCATGTGCTTGCGGGTCCTACCGCGGGCTCCTGCAGGAGGAAGGAACAGAAGGTTAAATGCTGGAGTGCGGCGCAAGGATCTCCGCGAGTCATACCATCGTCCTTCTTGAGCAGCGACACCTCGACAAAGTTGGGATAGTCAGCCGAACGCTCGACGTTGACCACCATCGGACCGAGCGGGACCTTGAGGGCGTGCGAGCTGAGGAAGTCCAGAGCTCCCGACGAGCGTCCTTCAACGCTCAGCGGAATGCGCTCCAGAGGCTGCACGCTGAACACGCCAAAGTCGACCGAACGGCGCGACTGCAGCTTCTGGATGACGTCCTTCGCCAGCCCGGCAACGCAGGACACGTTGTTCACGCAGGACCAGCTCAGCTCGTCCGCCACCGAGGCGGCCGTGTCGGCCTTTCGCGCCACACTAGCGCCCTGCACGGCGACCACGCAGATCACCAGGATCGAGACCACTTTCTTGAAGGACATGATTGCTGCCACGCCGCTCGAGCTGCTCAAGTTGATCCTTTGCCGAGGACTAGACTCTGAGGCACACTGCAACACTTCACGTCTTCACCACAAGGCCACCGAGAGTTCAGATCGTTCACACCACACTTCTGCTGCTGCTGCTGCTTCTGCTGCTTTACCACTCACGATCGTCGACTAGCGCTCATTTGGGACGGTGCCTTATCCGATGTTATCACTAAACACTAAGAAGCCATAAAATGATAGAGTTTGCGAGAATGCAACGAGTTTTATTCACTTCACAGTTGATGAGCAGCTGGTTCGGGGCCCGGGTCCATCCCCACCACGCCAAAAGAAAACCCATCCCACCCCGAACGGCCGACGCAGGGAAGCGCGAGCGAGCGAAAAGGAAAATTCCTCCCCGCTTCGGAGGTTTGGGAGAAAAGCGCCCGGCGCACATTTTCCAATTGGATTAATTAACAAGCGCACGGACACGCGAACATTGGCGCGCCACTCGAGCACCACTGTTCATCCTGCCGGGACCTTCCCCGCGCCGCCCGATCGCGCCACGCATCGATCCACCCACGAGATGCATCCCTGGCGTGCTGCAGTTTTTCCACCTCAAACCCCAAACCCCCCGGCACGTGGTGTGGAAAAGTGTGCCAAAGTCGAACGTTTGACTGGTTTCTTTCCGACTCAGGACACCCCCCCCCCCCGCCCCCCCACCCCTTCCTTCACCGAGGAGTGCAAGGGGTTGGTTTGCATTTTTTCACTTTTCATTCGAAACAACAAACTGTAACTGTGTTTGCCCAAAGGGTGGGGGGAGGGGAGGGCGTTATGTTTGGCGTTTGTGTTCGGGCATCCTCCCGGCGCCCTGCGAGACGTCGACGTCGAGCAACTGCATCTGCAACGGGGCCGGGGGCTGCGTGGTCGCGCCGCATGACTGGAGGGAAAAGTTTTCCACACCCGCCCTTCGATCGGGGAGGAGATGTAGGTTTTGGCTTGTAGCAAGAATTCCACCCGCCTCACCATTTCGAACGACGAGCGGGAGAGTGAAAGAGAAGAACAAGCCAACGCGAGTCTCAAACGGATCCTTTCGACGAGACGCACCGGAGATCCGTTTTCACTGAAAGTTAACAAGTGCAGACACACGGCGCCATCATTAATCAGATGCGTATCACATTAGATCGTGGCGATGATTTTTCACTTTCCATCAAAACGACTGCTTTTTTTGCAGCAACTGGCATTAATGTGTTTACATAAGTCACCTCCGTCAACCGAAAGACGGCCGTTGAAAGATGCATAATGACATCCAATTACCACGTGCGCACCTGCTTCTGTGACATATTGTCGAAAATGAAATGTTGATGCGAAAATAGTTGACTTCATTTTGCCACAATATTTAGGGGAAGATGAGAAATGAACCACATTTCATTTTAGGCAGAACGTTTTAAACACTTTTCCGCTTACGCTCGAATAGAAATAAACAGTCTTATTAACCCTGTCATATTTTACCCAACAATTAAACTCAACCATGCTTTTTCCTACATCAAAAACTTAATTGCAACTATTGAAATGATGTATCATCATGTGGGATCTATTATCAGCAGCATAATTGATTCACGTGAATCGGTGGAAACTCATTAATTTACCATCAGTATTTTATTGGGGATCATCTGGAAAAATAAAGAAATTCTCGGGTTAAAAAATAAATTGCTGTCCAATTGATACAGAACAAACCGTTCGTCCGAATTTTCTTAGGAAAAACTGGTATGCCCAGGTGTAAAACATTCCATTCTCGGTCATTTGAATACAGTTTAAATTTTTCATTTAAAAAAAACCCCCCATCGACCCCTCGGCATGCGATGGAGATCATTAAACCGCGGACGCATTTCCCGCTAACGCGCTGCCAGCGCATTTCCCCACGGTCACTGGCCATTCGGTTTAGGTGCATCGCGGGGGCCTACTTTTTCCAACCTGGTCATCTAGCGAGCAACGAGCAAAAGAAAAACACCAAACACCACATGCACACCAAACAAAGCGCAGCGGGCTAAAAAAAGCATCCCACACACGCAAATGTTTGCGGATGGTGAAGATGGGGTGTTCGAAGCGAGTCAATATGAGCTGTCGGCGGGTGCACGGCTGGACCAAAGGAAAACAAAAGTAAACGAAACATTCCTGGGCGAAAACCATGAAGCATGTGAAAATCGACCACTATTTGCACCTGCAGTTGATCCCGTTACTAGCTTGCGTGTTTTTGTGGCACAATGCTTTTCCATCTTTTTTCGCGATATTTATGAACTTTCAGCTGTAGTCTATTGTTTTTGGATTTTTGTTCTCAGCAGGATAACAGTGAGATCAAAAACATGATACCAGCCTTCTGAAGTTAGTTGGAACATGCGAGAACGAAATTTTTTGTTACTGAGATTTATTGTGAAAATATTGTTTCATCGTCTACTGCTACTCCCATAGAACGCAGTAATGCTTAAATTTTCAACTTCGCTTCAATTGAAACAATCATCTTTCTGCGATACTTATTCGGCTTTCTATCTATATCGGAAACGAAGATATCAAATAACATATCATAATAAATTAGATAATTTTGGATAGCACCGAAACATATCGTTTAGATCATGTAAATCAATCGATGTTTCCTCCACTTTGTACACATAGACAAGAAGTTATGAAAAAACTTAAAGGCAATTTAGAAACACTGACATTCCCGAAGCTCTGCTCGAAGCTTTCTGCTTTGCCTGTCAATATGCAATTTGCAAAACACAAGATTTGACGAGTTTATTGTTCAAATCGTATCGGTTTCGAAAACCGGAAAAATTATGTATTTTTTTTAATTTGAATGAACTGTTACCTTTCGTTTCCTGAAACTTCTTCTGAACTCTTTTCTCTATAATATTCTTATAATGTTCTAACATTCATTTTTCTTTTTTCTTGTAAATAAAATGTTCTAATAAATCCAATTTTATTGTTCAGATTTATTCGGCACAGTCATCACTGCGGATAGACTTGCTGGTACGTTTATTGCTGCTTTGGATTGTCTAATAAATAATGTGGCATGTCTTTACACATGTAGTAATAAGTTAAATTGGTTATGATTGGTTTGTTCTGCGCCTAAACTCGCACCCCTGCCCCGCCTCTCAGTTGATAAGCTGTGCCCAACCGTTGTAGGCCAGCTGGTTGGCCGCCTGTTCATCCTCCACCGAGCGACGCTTCCGGGACGCTCCATGCTCGTGGTGACCATCGTCCGAGTGCACCTCAAAGTGCTCGTCATTGTGTCGTCCCTTGTGGTCGCCGTGTTCGGTGAGTTTCTTCAGTCCCAGGATGGCGGACAAGAGCAGCGCCACCATCGACACACCGAGCGCCTTCAGAGCCAGCAGTCCCACGCCACCGAAGCCGAGAGCCGCCAGCAGCTTTCCCATCATGAGACCCATCATCATGATCGCGCCCAGTCCTCCCTTGTCCTTCTTGCGGGCCTCTGTGAAATGTGAAAAAAACGGTTTCCCGAGTATAGAACGACGTTGTGCGGCGGCGGCGAAAGTACTGCTACGAACCGGCCACATCGGCGATCACCTCCTGGTCCATCGAGCCGAACGCGGTACGGATGGCATCCTGGATGTCGGACCGCTTCAGCAACTGCCCGAAGTTGATCTTGATCTCGTGGCTTTGGAGGTATTTTCCCACGCGCCCGAACACGGTCCGATCCTCGTCCGGCACTTCGTTGAACGATCGCTCGCGGTCCTCGCTGCCGCTGGCGTCGACAATTTCCACGCCCGGGAAAAGCTTAACCACGCCGACCTCTTCCGACTTGCCCGAACGAGCCAGTCGCTTCACGAGATTCCGCACTATCTTCGCTCCGTGACAAGACAGCGCACCCTCGCTCGTGCCACAGTCCTTCTGGGCCGAACCGAGGGCCAGCGTGCACCCGACCAGCACCACCACACACAGGAACACTTTCATTTTGCAATGGATCCTTTTCTCCCTCACTAACGCACACAAACGACAGCAAGCACGACACTGGTGGCTTTCAAATGGCAATAAATCACGCCTAAATCCTTGCGGTTCGCGGATCAACCAGGGAAATTTATGCGACACCGAGCGGGTACGGTAACTCCGGGAACGAGAAGATCTTCTACCGGGAACGGCTGAGCGGTAACTGATGACTGGAGGCAATTGCGCAAGTCGCTTTTATACAACCGCACGCTGCCTCAGCCTTTGCCAGAACGGCCATGACCATGATCGAATTTGTTTTCCTCCCCTGGCGCTCGCTTTCCCGGCGGTCCCCATGGCTCCGAGGTTCCCAATTTCGGGCCGGGCTGGAGTGTCTGGTGCCCCACTCCAGGGTGTATTGCCACAACCAGTTGCGATCAGTCATACGATCAACCGCAGAAATTGATTACTTACAGTTTCTAATGCCAGCAACGCTTTCCAGGGCTTTGTTTTCTTCGCCGGGTTTTTCGGTTCCGGAGTGCGTTTAGTCGCTCGCCACGGAAGGGGTGGAAGGGCGGAAGAAAAATCGCCCAGGCAGAGGTACGGTAGGGCGAAGAACGGTACTCAATGACAAGTAATTTGGAATGATTTTGTTGAACCAGTTTGTCTGCCATCGATTTAATTTTCTTGACATCAAATGTTGTTTATATCTCGGAAAGCTACAATGAAAATACATATATTTTTATTTATTTTCATATTAAAATTATAAAGGGGATTTGATTTAAGAGCACGTAGGTTTTGACTAAGCGAATTTCTAGTAATGTGCAACACAACTGAGAGATATTGAGAGAGAGATATAAAACATTTGAAGCTGGAAATCTTTCAAAATAATTGAGCACCTTCTAATAAAATACTGAAATAAATCTGTCAAAAACAGAATTCGTTCTCATATTTTATTTAAAACTGACATTTCAGTTGGGTGGTTGTTCCAGTGCCATCTTAAACCCTTTATTCGTTTCGCATCCACTGATTGTGGTCGCAACTAAACGCACCATCGATCGCTGAAAGAACCGTCTCCCAGCGCCAGCTCGCTTTATTCGCCCATTTTCCCTCGCCGTGCCATCCTTTGTGGCGTCATGTAGCGGGTTCCGTCGGTCGGAAAAAGTTCGGAAAATTGCCACAATACATCCCCCTGGCTGCCAGCTGCTCGGCGGCGACATCCCGCCGGAGCCGGTGACAAGTGAAAATCCGGCCAATAAATTAATGCTTCACTGGTTCGAACTGGGAAACTGGGCGAGCCGGAGATTTGGCTGCGGCCACGTCACCCACCACGTTCGCCCAGCACCGTTTAGTAGTGCGTGAAAAGGCACTTAATGCGGACCTAAATCCGATAGAGGTCTCGAACTCGGGCACACAGGCGACCAGTGAAAGCTCCAGGACTAGTTCACTGCTGCTAATGTGCAGACTAAGGCAGCACATAATCCACGGTAAATAACAACGTCGGTGGATAAGCTAGGAATCGACTGTTTGCAGGACATAATGGCACTTTTCCCCGTTTCCTACCACCCCGGTCCTACCCCACGACGCGTCATTTATCAGATAGGACACTAATTGAGCTGTCAAGCGGTTCTATTCGAAGGCAATTTTTGGGAATTTACCCGATGGCCGGACCGTTACTGTCTTTGTGGTCGGTGTGATGATTAACCCAGTTGCAGGCAGGGAAAGAAATAATTTCCCGCTGCTTTCGGGATCGGGCCCGGGGCGGAAAATCCGGCCAGCGGGCAAATAAGATAAATTCGTCGCTTATTACGTTACGCCAGCGGCCGGGAAACGGTCGCTATGATTCGCTTCGACACCTGCTCCGATGAAGCAGGGCGTAATTCATTCGCCGTACTTTAGACGCCGCGTTTCGTCTAGCGGATCGCTCGGATTTCGGTTTCACTTTCACTGGCCCTCCGGGGGAAGGTACCGTCTCGATTCTTGGCGGGGGAAGGAAGTGGGGGGAAAATCGTTCACGCGTGAAACGCATTGCCGGCAATGACAGTCGCACTTGACCGTCCCTACAAATGGGTCAATTTTACGCCTCACCTCGAGAGTGTCATGCCGTCTTTTTGGGTCCCGCGGCGCAGAACAGGATGCCTAATGAGTGCGATAAACCGGGTGAAGCTTGACGTTTAGGGTTTTTGACTGCGGACCAGCTATATTTGAACCAGCTTCAAGGTTATTTGCGGGAAAAGGAAAAGTTTTAAATGAGTTTGCTGGACCCTTTAAGAAGAATATTAGGATAATTTTGAGTTGAAATTGAATTACTATAAAGTGATGAATATTAATGAAGATTAAAATTGTTATTTATTTATTTAGACCTTGATTACAAAATATCTAATCGGTGGTTAAAGCTGAGATTACTTTTTGTTTATTAAAAAACCAGTAGGTTTATATTTTAAATGGCTATACGAACCGATTAAAGGAAATAAACTCAATCATCAGGACTCTAAAACTAACCGCAAATCAAACAATCCAAGTAGTCTGCTCAAAACTTCAAGCTCTCAAATTATTTCGGTAGTCAGATCGGGTGCATTACCACAAGCGCACACAAAGAGCGATCGAACAAATGGGTACGATCTTATCGTGCCATCTGACCCATAATGCCGCTTCATCGTGAGCCAAATTGCAACCGACATGTGGTCCGTAATAACATCTCCAATTTTGCACTGCCCCGGAAGCTGCCGGTGGAAAGTTGAGCTTTTAATGCCGAGCGATGCCTAAGAATAAAACTGCGCGTGCTGCGGTGAGTACACCCAAACAAATAAAACACAAACTAACCGGTCCTGCGGCGGACTTGGTAAAGAGAGGTGCAGAAAAGTGAAACGTGGTCAGCCACGGCTCCAAGGGTGAAGCCTACATCTTCAGCTCCAGCAGCGATCTGCGCCCGATTATCTAATTTACTCTAATCGGGCTAACCGTATCAGCGTGAGCCGTCCGGTCTGGCGTGCGTGATCCCGCGTGGCTTACGGTTCACAACACAATGGCTTCAACGTTTACATCTCCATCGAAAACAGGTCCGCAGCGGAAGACCACAATGTGAGAATCGGCAGTCAGAACGGAGGAGCGCAACCGATGATGGATGGATGGCGGAAAATGGTAGCAACAAAAAGGCTCGTGTAAGTAGCGGAAAACTTACCGGGAATGGAGGTAAGTAGGTCCCTTGAGTCGGAGACTCTGTTGGTTTTGACGACGATGAAAGTTTATTTTCTACGTTTGAACTAGGTTTAGAAGTACAACTGTTTTTGTGTCTCTTCTGCTCCTTTCTCCATCTCTATGTCACAGTGAAAGGATTATTTTCGTTGGTTTGATACTTCTTCGCATCTGCTTATGTAAAAAGTCTCTTGCTTGCATAAGTTCAAACAACTTTTCAACATCCTCAATATCAACAAACTTTGATTCAGCTACATCCCATGTACATTCACCTAGGTTTCTCCTTTCAAAAGAATTAATGCAGCTGCAAAATATACCAAAAATGATCATCGTCATATGCTGCCAAATGCATTTAACGGTGTAGAAAAATCGCTTAACCGCTTTTACCACATTTGTTTACTATCGGATGACTTCTACGTATAACGTCTGATGTTCAAATTTCATATTTTCTAACTACCCCGAACACTATGCAGCATTTGTTGCCTACATTAAGGCGCAAGCAAATAGACCGTCTGAAGATGAATGGAGTTCGATTGTACTCGATTTTCCTCGCCTTGCTCGTTCAACGACGCTAATTCCAAAAACAAACCCTTCAATGCCTATGGTCATATTACAAATTGAATTTAAAATCAAGTTACTTGAATTTAAAGCGTTCTCCAAGCGATCAACTTCACGCGCTGGGTGCTTTTTCAATTCAAACATCCTTTTTTACACCAGACATCAAATCTGGTTTGATAAATAATGCTTTGAGCTTAAAGTCGATATCATCATCATGCCGATGTCTTCATATTGGGTACGCCTTGTAGAATGTTATCCATTTTCATACCCCATTACTTGATTTGCGTCTTCTCCGCTTGCACTTTCATTGATCGTTGTTGGTAAAATTAATTAAAACTTTACTAATCCCTCACTTCCGGTCTACGCACCGTCGAAAAATCGGAGGTGCTGATCGGTGTTAGATTTCCACGGACGTCACGAGCCGTAAGAATGGCGGCTTTTAAAAAACTTTTATCACGTACCGGAGAATCGCGGAACTTGAGCCCTCCCACTCAGGCACAAAAGATGCTGACGGCAGCATCTCTCCCGGGTGGGTATTGTTTGTTAAAACAATTGATAGAAAAATCATCCTCCTGCCGTGATTAGAAGTACATCCCGCTTCCCTGCCACAAATTCTTCGGGACAAAAAAAGGCACGCTCACCGTGGGCTCGTTTTCCTTTCAACTCCCAAGAGACTGCCTTCCACCGGAACGACGTTGACGACTTCCGCCAGCCGAACCGCGACTTCATCATCATCATCATCATCATCGAGGTCGGGTTGAGCGTTATGTCGAGTGCCGATGGATGGATCCGTTTTCTTGCTCCTTATCAATATTCCATCAAGGATCGGCGCCTTCCCTCCCCACGGTAGGATCGATAAACCTTGCCCAACCCCTCGTTTATCGTAGGAGACCACCACCGAAGCGGTTGGTTGCGCACACCACCAACCACCCAATTGACGGTGGGAAGGTGAAAATCGAGCACGACCCGTGCAATGGCGCTCCATCGCATCTAAATGTGGGGCGCTTATGAAAAACAAAATAACGAAAATAAAACCCAACATGAAATAACTTTCCCTTCTATGCTGCACCTTATATGCAGCACGACTCGCAATGTCTCGAAGACAACAGTCGGTGCCTTCCCGCGCTCGGTTTTGTCATTAATCCAATGGCGAATCGTAAGAGGAATACTTTATGGCCTCTTTAGTGCCTGCACTTGTTCGGTCCGTGTCTGTCCAGTTGACAACAAGAGTAAAAAAAAACCACCAAATGAATGTGTATGTGTGCCGCTAGGTGAGCATGGAATCCCAACATGGCGTGCAGCATGGCGCACGTAGCGCGTAGTGTTAATGCTCGTGCGCCCAGAGTGATAAATGTCCGTGTCACGTGCTTGCGATGAGCGTCGCCGGAACACATTTTATTAGCGATATCCTACACGGTTGGGCGGTTTCTTTCAGGAGGCCCACCTTCTTCGGGCCCGGGAAACGTGGGACCGATGAAAAATTACCATCGTTACGCGTAATGGTAATTAGACGCCCGTGGTGTTTTCCCGCGGATTGAACTGATGGGGCTTAGTTCCGGTAGTTGACGGAACGGGCACAGAGCATAGACCAACTAATGGATATTAGCTTTTGACGTCGATCCGTTTGGCGGAGCAGTGGACAACTTGAAGGGGTAAGTTCATGATCGTCATGAGTGGATGCGAAGCAATATATTACCCAAACACTGGACGTAGTAAATGGGTTCATCATTCCGATTGGTTGCATATGCGGCTCTATTCGGTAACTGATTGCTTCAGAGCGGACTGATTTGAGCCCTGAATAATTCAATTATTTAACCACAAAAAGGTTTCAATGACGTATGGGGTTTATGAAATTTCAAGCTTTACTGGTTTTTATCACAAATTACACTATCGATATGCAATCGACGTTTCTATCTATAGCAATTCAATAACCGTTCTGAGACCGTTTGCGTGATGTTGTTATTGAAACAGGTTTTAATATTTAAAAAACGAACACTTTCTGCTTGAAACGCGTGGCATACTGCGTATGTGAATTTTTATTGAACTCAAACATTAATTTTAATTCCGTTACGTGAAATGTTCCTTTTACCCGCCGTGTTCACATAAATATTAAAATTAATCTACGGTGGAGAAATACACATGGTATGTTCAGGCAATTTTTTCCTGTTAACGGTTGTAAAGTAATTCTCAACAAAAATCCTCATTATGGCCCATGCGAATTTTTGTAAAAATCAGTCAGTATGGAAAGGATCAGCCAATAAAACAGTAAATACACGAAAAACATCAATAAATAAACAATATGATCAATCAACCAAGAATCGCTCCGCTGAGAAGCAGCATGTGTAATGTAATTTACATCATTGCGTAAAAATGAAATTGGAGGTATTATTTAACAATTAATTTAACACAGTCCGGTCAAATACAATGTTAAGTGCTTTTTTCAAGCGAACCAAGTTGAGTCGGAAAATGTGCTGCCATTAGTGCCCTACGAATGTTTTCCACCAAATTTGCTGTTCTGCCCCAACCCGGTACCAGGACTCCTCCCGTGAGCGATGTGGGGCAACGACGCGTCAAAAAAGCCCCCGCACCGGCTCATGCCCAAAAGCTCAAACAAACGATTATAAATGACCCGTAACAAATTACTGACGCCTACCTCCCACCCAAGGTGAGAAGGAAAGTTTAGACCCTCCGACTTCGAGTCGTGGGCAGACTCCCCGGGTTCGGTCCAGCCCGAGAAAACAGATCGCTCCAGGAAAGGTCGTGCAATTGGGTATGCAAATGAGAGCCCGTTCTGGATAGACAATGAATGCAATGGGGCGGGGGGAGGGGTGAGGGGGGGGGGGGGGGTGGAGGGGATAACCGGTGTGGCGATATCGTCGGACCAACATCGCGCCGGATGACGCGAGGGCACGATAAATATTTATTGAAATGACGAAATTACAAATTTCTCCTCCCGAAAAAAAAAAACAGGCGAAGACGGGACGCTGGCCACGCCCGCCGACCCGCCTTCCCGCGGGCCTAATGGGCCCAAAAGTGGAATGGCAGCCGAGTCGGGGTAAAAGTTTCCCCCGGGTTTTACTTTTTTTGTAGGTCACTGTGGCGCGTCGCACACATCAGAATGGAACGGCACCTTTGTGTCATCCACATTCCAGGCGCAAAAAGAGAGATGTGTGTGTGTGTGTGAGAGAGAGAGAGAGACAGAGAAAGGGAAAGAGAGGGGGTGCAGTCATCGAAATCTTCGGGGCCACATGTGAAAGTGTTGGGACCCGCGACAGGCGCCGTGAGTCAACAAACACCCACCCTAAACCGACACGCTCGAACGGCTCGCTTCAGAAGGAAATGTCTATAGGAAAGCAAACGGGGAAAAAACACGACCCGCACTACGACTAAGGCCAAGGTCACAGGAGCAAAAACGGATGCTGCGGCAGGAGCAGAGGTTTCCTTTCAGGAACTCCAGTCCGCTAATGGACACTCCAGTAACACGCAAACACCGAAGACGGATCCTTGCACGAGGAGGACTTTTCTCGTTTCAATTTTCGTGTTCAGGAATGGAAAACGACGACCTTAAAAGAAGTTCCTTTCAACAAGTGTTTGTTCGCTTCGGGTGCCAAGGGCAGTGCTGGCAAACTTCTTCACCCTTAAAAGCCAATATCCTGTCAACAATCTCAATGCAGTCTATCTATTTTTTTACAAATACTTCAAGAGATTTAACTCTACAAGATTTTAATATTTGAATAGGAGAAAAATTTAAAAATCAATAAAGTTTGCCACCCCCGAGTTCCCGTTCCGCGGACCTTCTGGTGGCAAGTGATTGATAATTGATAGTGCAGCGCCAGGGAGAGATTTGAGCACGCTCGGCAAAAGCTTTTTATGCTCAAAGGAGCCCTCCTCCAACCCCGCTTCTCGTTGGGCGAACCCTTCGGACCAAGGGGAAGTAGGTTAATTAAAAGGTACCGCTCAGACGGTAGAAGTGTAAAACATGCTTCCTTCACGGAATCATTAATCATCGGGAGAAAAACATGGTGCCGGCCGGTAGAATGGGAGTTAAAAAGCGAAGAAATGGCCCCGCTCGGAAAGCGTTTTGTTGACCACTCGTCTACGACATGGCCCTTGGCTACGGCGGAAGGAATCTTTTCAACCCACGAGTTGAAAGCCATCGCTCTACACACTGGCCAAACACATCGGATGGAAATCGAAAAGGGAATTCAAATGAGCCCGGACGCTCGCCGTGGTTTGTGGTTTTTCTTCCAACAATGGCGCAATGTAAGCGACCAAGACATCACTTTAAAGCGAGCATGATTAATTGAATGACACACCGTTATGGTGCGTAATTACCCGGCCATTACCACAGTTACTACCGAATTGTCAACCCCCGGGGCCGCCAACTCCTCCTCCAAGGCCACAGTCAAGGTTAATTAAACCGTGACGCCAGCCGAACGAGTCCCATTCGGTCCAAAATTTGTTCCAGTTTTACGCCTTTTCGGAGCGGTACTTTGTCTAAGCGCCTCTTTAAGTCCGCCATTTGGCGATGTGTAGGAAAATTCTCGTTCACGGGTTTTTGTTTTTTGTGCGCCCCCCTTAAACGCGTCCTAACGAAATATGATGTTTACTTTTGCTGGCTAACCAAGCGCAAAGTGGGATGCCAAGCTGCCAACGTGGTGTATCAAATGTTTGCTCAAACTTGACGAATGAAAGTGAGATCGAGGGGATCGAGAGAGGGGCAAAAACTTCGCGTGGGTAAACGTTTGTTGGTAAAATGTAAATGGAACAATGTTCGATACAATCTTTTATCGTGTGCTTTTGATATTCAAACCGGTTCGGTTGTGGCTTGTTTTCATACCAACGATCAAAGTTTGGCTTTGTGCCGTAGGAATTTGCAATAATCTGTTGCAACCATGGACACGATATTTAATACCGTGGTGCGTTTATTTGTTGCGAAAACAGCTTTTTACAAAAGTTAGCAGCATGTATGTTGCTACCGTATCACAATTTTACATGAAATTTCTAAAATATAATGGATAGCGTGTCCATTCGAGAAAATTTATAGCACACTGAATGCTCAATCTAACATGGAAATATTCTGAACCACCATGATATGCCGTCTACGGGGAAAATGTTCCCATGTAAATAAATTTGATTGATAATATTTATATTAAATTCTTCTGGAGCAAACTATTTTTGACCTCCAATTAATATTTTTTATGTTGTTGTAAATTATTTCTTTCCCAGGAAAAAGAATCAAGCAGTTTAAATTTGAGACCAGGGATGAAAAAGTGAAAATAGAAACCTATCTTTTCGCATTGAAGGTGCAAATTGGAACTCGCTCCCCTACACATATAAACGAATGCCGTCCCCAATGAGCATCGGAGCGCACTGTCAGGAAGTTTAATGGGATGCGATTAATTTTCCGCGATGCCGGTCGCCACCTTTTCGTCTCGAGCTGGGCGCGAGAGAGAAAAAAAAGGGTGAACGAAAAGCGCGGGGAAATTCGGGGAAAAAAGAACACACACATAAAACAGCCAATGCCCTAGCGCCGCGCTCCGCATCCTTTTCCACCCTTCAACAGGTCAACGGGAACGGCGTCCATTGTAGTCGGCGCGATCGGCCCCATTAGAAGAATTTTATCGTCCTCCACCGTGATAACATAATCAACACCTCGCCGACCGGTGGCATGGTGAAAAAAGGGGGGAAAGGGAAAGTAGGTACGGGCGGATGGAAGGAAGGATACACTCATTTGCCTTTTCCTCATCCACTGCGCGCTCATAATGGCAGTTAATTAGCGGCGCCATCATCAGCCATCCCGAAGATGGTCCCCTAAGATTGCGAGTGTTCAAGTGCCGCTTAAGTACCATCTGAAGCTGAAGATTAGTGACACGCGCCAACTTTTCCCCCTCGCTTTCTCTCTCTCTCTCTCTGCTTTTCTCTCTTTCTCTTTCTCTCTCGTTTTGTCACTCCGCATCAGGTGGAGCGCCTTTGTCAATTGAATAATCACACGGCAGTTAATGAGCGGTAGGAAAATAGTCATTTGCATTGGAAAGCCTTCGCAACCCCCATGTGACAGGTATGTGTGTATTTGTGTGTGCGTATGTCGAACAGTAAGAGCTATACGTTGCCATGGAGAACGGGCATCTTTTACCCTTATCGGCTCACTCATCCCGATTTTATGACGCAAGCAAAGTCTTATCCTACTTAATGCCCTCCCTAATCTCAAGTACCTCCCAAACTTTGGCGCCCAATAATCGTCCATAATTCCGTCACCATCGACCCCAAAAAGGTCATGCCTACAGAGAATCGACGCCCACCACACAAAACCAACGACACAACATAAACGGAACATAATCAATTAGTTTGCCGTTTTACGACTCGGTCACGAACAGACGATCGGAGTCGTGTTTAATGTATTTTTTTCCGGGTGTCCCTTTCCGCCGGCCGGAAAAACTATCATTCCTCGTTCGGTGCGCCGTGCTTTGTTATCCTTTTAATAGTTTATTTCTTCCTGTTCGTTCGAATCGGTTGATATTAAACAAATAAAACGGCGGCGCGCTTTGCGTGCTTTCGTTTGTTTGCGTTGACTCGGCCATTTTCGGAAAATAATAAAATCCTCCCAACCGTGGCCTAGGATGTGTGTGTGTGTGTGTGTGGGACAGCGCTCAAAATAGGGATATGATTTACGCACGAAAATCAATTATTTTGCGATGGGATGTGTTTTTTTTCGAAAATAGTGGAATCAGGAGAAAAACCATTCCAAGAGGCTTTTTCATACACGCACAGTTCCGAAGAAAACAAGAAAAGAAATGTAACCAACCTATGCACACACAACCATCCCATACGGAAACATACCTATGGTACGGAAGCGCGTTGGAGCGATTTCTCTTTCGCTACAAAATTGCACTTATTAAATCGATTTCAAACGGCTCATCACGTCTCCCAACGAGTTGTATTTCTGTTTTCTTTCCCTCGTAAAAGTAGCAGTAGTTTTCTGCCGTGTCTTCAGCGTTGGGGTTGGGTTTTTGCCGTTAGACAAAATTTCTCAACCAACTGGCAAAGGCAGTGGAAGACACACACAAAAAAAACCCATAATCCAAATGCTAACGGAAATTGCCTTCATTGCGAGCAAAAAAAAATCAGTACACTCCCAGTTCTTTCAACCGCCCTTTGCTCCTTGTGAGGTGATGGCAAGCAAGAAAACGAAAACAACGGCCGCCACAATAATCCCGCCAATCATGCTTACCTTTGGAAGTGGCCGCTCCCCCCCAACCGGGCGGCGAAGACAATCCGCGAACCTTCCATCCGGCCGGTGATTAACATCTTCATTTAAACGAACGGATGATTAATTTCTATTGTTGCAGCGCATTTCTTCCTCCCGGGCCGTTTCCGATCCGATCCCGGTGCCATCGGCCGGAGCTTTGGCTTTTCTCACCCAACGCACACTCCTCGGGTGGCAACCATTTTGCCTTGGCACGAGCGGCAACCGTGCGGTGTGCGGAAAATTTCACTTTCATTTTCAATGCCAACGTTGGTGTAAGATGGTGAAGGTTGTGAAATTTTCCTTTCTTTCTATCCGCGCTTCCCCCTCCGCGCCGCGGCCGATGCAACCGGGGTGCCGGTTCATCCGGTTTTAAGACGCCCTCGAGGCGGCCCAGCATCCACCCTCCCCCCTGCTTCTCCCCACTCCCCAGTAGGGGGTCTCTGTGAAGGGTTGAATGTGTTTCTAATTATTCCGCCAGCAGGGAGAACCCCAATTATGGGCGCGTTACGTAAATTGGGAGGATGAGTTCAGCCAACTGCCCACTGGCACTCCTGGTCTCTCCCCCCCTATACTCCGTCTCCCTCCTTCCAATACAACCCTACGTTGTCTGTTTGTGCCGTGTATCCCAAAGCAAAACAAAAACACATTAAAATGTAGCAAAAGCACAATCTTCCATGGGAAAATCGGCTCATGGCGAAAACGGCGGTCTGCGTAAGGGCCTTGTTTTATTTGCTGCTATCTTGTGCGTGTGTGTCTTTTATTCTACGGGCCTGTTTTTGATTAACCCTTCGCTTTGTTCGCGGCTGGCGTAGAATTTCGCCAAACCAGTAATCAACTGTATTACGAGGACCCGCTTGTAGCATCGCATCATGTCTTCGGGTAACGAGTTTTAATCAATTTCGAGGATATAATCCCATCAAAAGAAAACCCTCGTTATGAAGGAATTATGGCTGTGTTCTTTTCCATCCAGCGAGGATAAACGGTTGGTAACTCAATTTTTCTAAAAGCGCACGAAAAATGGCGTTTGTTTTCCTTTTTCTTTTTTCTATGAAACTGTTTACCCGTATAATTATTCCGTTTTCCAGCAAACATTTTCATTGCAATCAACTTCGGTCCTTCGGAGATTAAACCGAACTGTGTGAACGGTTCTTCGGTACCAAAGCTACGTTTCTTTTCGGATCACTTTACGAATGGAGGTTATTTTCTTCTTTTCCTTTTCAACCTCTCGAAGCGGGAAGCAATTTTCCAAAGTGCACCGGCTTGCAACCACCGAGGGCAATGCATCTACCACGTCATGCTGCACTTGTGCTTTGATCTTGACAGTGAACTGCAAATGACCAACTTTTCTGTGTGTGAGAACCGAACGTGGTTGCGACGAAAGCCGAGTGCAATCTAGTAAAAACATCTTTTCGGCTTGGATGAACCGTTCAGAAAGCAAACCTCAGTAGATGGAAAATGGAAACGCCGAATGCTGCAGGTCCGTCTTCACACGCTCACGTACGCGTTCGTTTCTAAGTGTGTGGCGCAGTACGTGACAAACCCGGCGGCCCTTTTGAGGGAGGAAGTTTCCCGCGGGAAAACACTAGGCTAACGCCTCTAAATGGCCACAAATTGAAATGCCAGCACCTTCCAGCTCAGCTCCCTCCCCCGGGAAAGGCTAGCGGGTGGGGGTGGTGGAAAGTAAAAGTGCCGCCCCGGTGAGTGACCCGGGAGTGAGTGGCCTCTGCGATGCGGGCCTTCAAAACCGGTGGAAATCGGTTGAACGCAAGGAAAAACAACCCCCAGCAATCCCATGAAAGTGTCCAGTTTTTACAGGGCGCAAACAAACAAACTTTTGCAAACCGATCCCTCCGTGGCCAACGTGGGATGGCAGGCGCAACGCGCGAGAAAAACCCGTATTTGTTACGGTGAACGGTTTCGGTTGCAGCTTGCTTGCGCCAACGCAGCGGGAGCGGCCACCAAGAGGACAGGCCGTGAGCGAAGCGTGGAAGAAAGGAAAAGTCCAACACACGGCCGCAGCACAGCATAACCGGAACTGGTCCTGGCCGAAATGGAGAAAGAAATTGCGCCTGCAGCAGCCTGCGGCGAGTGCGATGGTCTCGGTCAGCGACCCCACCTGCGTCCCAGCGGGTGAGAAAGAGAGCCCGGATGGGCATGACGGCAGGATTTGCAACACCTCGCGCGATCCGCGAGTATCCGCCAGCGGCTTCCGACGCAGACTCGGGAATGAAGCTCGCCCGGTTCAGCGGGCTTCTGGAGGAACGCAAAACAAAAACACCACACAAGGGGGAGTTGGAACTGTAACAAACACGCCGACACATGCCCAGCAGCTCCCGGGCCATGATTTACGGTGCCCGGTCCGGCGTCCAAACCCACCCTCCATCGAACGGCCCGCCATATGTAGAACAGTAGGTTAGTGACCACAGGACTACATTCGAGGAACACAAAAACCCCCCGGAGTGGGGTGCGGGGAGGCTGAAAGAATCGTGGAGAGTCTCCCGGGACGAAGAAAAAAAAAGAGAAAATTAATCGACTGCGGTTTTACCGGCGCAACCTCCAACTGACCCATTGGAGGCCCGGGTGGGATGGATAAAGAGTATAAAACACCCTCCATCCAGCATGCAGCTGCATTTTCCACGGGTATCAAACAGCCCGTCGGAAAGTGCCAAAGGGGAGGAGTAGGGGAGGGGGGAGGGGGGGGGCGCTTTCAAACGGTCTGCAAATCGACACTCGAAGCCCGAGCAGTTTTCCATGTACACTTTTTTTTTCATTTATGAACCCCAGTGCAATTGAAAAATAATTCGAAAAGGTAAACTTTGAGCCGCAATGGTTTGGTCGAATGTTTATCAGATTGTTATTAAATCACCTGACTGCTGATTTAAAGAGTTGTCAACTAAAAGAACAATCTATTCGTATTAAAACAACAGCCTTAGTCGTAAGGGTTTAATCAAAACAAAAATAAAATTCATTTTTCAAGCCATATTAATTGATTTACAAATAAAATTAAAAAAATAAAAGGACTATAATTATGTGGCTTAAATAACCAGAGTATCGACAAATGAAGAACACCAATTAGAACCGTTATAGTAGTGAATCCATTCCAAGTAAAAATTAATTATCTCGTCCGATTCGGAGAGGTGGTTTATTTAAAGTCAGTTAAATACTCATCCTGCCAGTTCTTGTTAGTGTCAGTTATGATCGGATATAAATTAACGAATGCAATTTGTTTCCAATAATGCCAGAACAATTTCCATGAACACCTCATAAATAACACATGGAAAGGTATCCGGCAATCGATCCATTCATTCCAGTTGTAAAGTTTGATTGAATAATTGAATCTTCTTGCCAAGTTATAACATTTTGCTTTACCAAACCACTCCAATACGAGAGATGTAACTGGATGCATGAAAAGATACTGAAGCGATCAACTGATCCGCTAAACCAGTTGCTACTGAGTGCGTATGTGGATCGCACTAAGAAATCAGAAAGATCCACACTTGAGATAAGGTTCCCAGGCATCGGCTTGAATGAAATCGAACGCCGGAATGTAGGACCACGCGTTGTTTTTTTTTTGTTTTTTGTATGTTTCCAAATAATCCCCTTCCCACGCGCCCCACCGTGCGAAAGTGAAGAACGAAGGGGAACCCTTTTTAGGTGAAAGTTTTTCTGTTTTGGATTTCGCTGTTGGACGTACGCTGGCTGTTCGGTTTTTTGGCCTTTGTCTACCGCGTGTTTTAATATTACTTTCTTCGAATTCGCGCACCGCCTCCTCCAATTTCCCGGCGAGGCGCATATGTTTGCTACCCCTCCGCTTTTCCACCCTGTCGTTCTCTTGCGGGCGGAAATGTAACCCTGATGGGTCCGCCCGCTCCATCAGCATTTCTCCGAATTAGTTTCACGACGACGGAGTCGAAATCAATGGACAGACGAAAAAACATCCATCAAACCATCATTAACGGATTGGATCGTAAAATAATCAATTCCGCTTGTCTAATGAGCGGTTTACGTTTATTTAAAGAAAAGAAAAAAATCGTCAAATCAACTCGAAGCAGACACAAAAAAATTTTAAAGTAAAAGTAAAAACATATAACAAATGTTGCGCGGTTAACATTCCAAAAACAAAACGGTTTCACATTCGACGGCACGGAAGCAAAACCGTATGCCGGAAGAAATGGGAACACCGCACCACGAGTGACAAATTCCAATCCGACTCCGAATGATAACAGGTTTCGGTGCTGATGACGGTGGAGCAATATTTGACGCAAAAATTATCGCCGCAAAACTGACGAAGAACAGCGAGGTCCGAACCGAACTCGAAAGGAAAATGAATCGATCCAGCACGCATACAAACGATCTCGGCCATCATCATCATCCGGCATCGCGACATGACGATGCGGTGGCGTAGAAAGTGAACGGAACCGGAGATGATGGCTTTACTGTTCCTCTCACCCGCAACCGTCCCGGTAGCGTTCCTGGAGCGATGGAGCACCAACACAATGGTAACGGTTGTAAATGTAATAATATTGCTGAAAAAAAAAAATGAACCCAACCTCTAAGCGGCAAAATAGTGAAAACCACCAATCCGTTCATTCACGGTGAAGCTGTCGAAGTTAAAACATTTTATTAGCACCAAGTGGTGCTCCTCGTATCTCTCGCCCGCCGAACCCGTTCCACATCCACCGCGGAACAAGAGACAGATGCAGATGGGAAAGGTGCTCGTATACCAGCGGAACAGGTCCATGCATGCTTTCTACGTTCTCCTTGTCGGCGTCGAGGTCGACCTAGTGAGTCGCCAAGACGCAACGATTGTATCCGAATACGCACCAATGCCATTTCTTTCGTCGAACTTTGTCGAGATGATAATTTCTGAACAGCCTTTTTTTTCTTAAGCGAATATGTTGGGAGGCGGGGAGGAAAGCATAATCACATTCCCCCGACATGCTGTCGAGTCGAAAACGAAACAACAAATTACTACAATTCGAGATCTTTTCGTATGTTTGTTCCCGTTGATTATTTCGTTATTAGACATATCCATGAATATGAACGCTCCATTCGTACGAAAGTTGAACTTCTTCAAGCCATCAAATATAACTCCTTCAATTTCAATTAAAAAAAAACAATTCTTGAGTCAATCATCCACAAAAGACCCGGTATTACGAACTGCTGACCACCGATCCATAATATACCGTCTTCCGGTCACAGTTTACTCTCTTCGGTGATAGGCCTAATCCCACTAAGGGAGGTTGTACCTCTAAAAACAACATCCTATATGATTTGATAACGTTAAAATAAAGGTTCCTGAACAGAACTTCTGTTTGCAATTTTATTTGAGACGTAACACTTTTGGCGAATTCACTTCTCCTGGGACGCCGAGGTCGAAGAAAGTGTCGAAATGGGTGATAATCGGAGAAGGGTAAACAAGTACTTCGATATCAAAAAAAAAAAATCCTTTAAGCCCATATTAGCCCGCAATATTCTCCCGGTCGTCTTCTCAACCACACAATCCCATGTTTGCACACACATCTTGCACATCATTGATTTCTTTTTTCTCATTTTCCTCCTTTTGCCAAGAGTCCCACTTTACTGAACGGGCGCCGGGAATTTCGGCGAGTCGCGAATAAGTACGCTTAAACATATTGTCAAACAGGCACGTTATTATTCGAAGCGATTTTCAACGAGTGAGAAGAACGTTTGAGGCAGAGAAACACTTACGGAGTTGTTTGCCAGCGTCGCGAAAACACGAGCCGCACGGGTGGTAACCGTTTGCCGGAAGGCAGAGACGGGGGTAACACCTCTTCAGCAGTGATTTATCTTGGCAATTGAATTCGGTGGTTATTTGGAAACCGCATGCTTGGGTGCGACTCGGTCACGAACTCGTTTTTTGACTTCGACGCCACTTCTGTGTTCAAGAATTAAAGGCAGCCTTTTGTGAATTCGATGTCACGTGCTAAGCATCTTCTGTTGTCAAAGGAGGTAAAAGCTTATTTTGCAATTAATTTCCACCTTTTTGATCAACACACTGATTGTTAATTAAGTTTGTGTTGATTTTGACTCAAAGACTAAGCTATATCCCATCAAAGGAACATATCTGACATACTGGAGTATCACTTATGGATGAAGAATCAAGTCCTACAATATTCCAAATGAGAACTAGAGTGCAGATACATCACTGGCCTCATTCACCGACGGTTTGTTGATGTACTGTCCATTTTGAATCAATCATAAGCTATAGCAAGTCAACTCGAAACAACACGACCGACCAACGATAGCCGGGTGTAGGAAGAAACAATCATCCCCTGCCCGTGGCCATCGTGCATATCTGGTGAACTATTTCGGGTACTCCTAATCTTGACCACCATCACTCCAACCCCGCAACTCGCCCCTCAATAACCGTTTTCACGCCACGCCAAGTAGCAGGCCGGGGCCCATTAGTCTTTCGCATTCGGAGCCACTCGACGCACCGGGCCAGCCACCGGCAGCTCTTTTTCTAGCTCAACAAGCTCCAGACTCCTGCGCACCTTCCCCGCGCACTTTCACAACATTCCTGCTCGCCGGCGCGCGCGGCACGGTGCTGCCGGAGGAATGCATTCGGCCGGGGGAGAAAACTGGCCACCGGGAAATGGGCCAATGGGATGGTTTTCGGGCAATTATCTGCATCTTGCCCCGCTTATGAGTGACGGACCCGGGAGCGCAGGGTGGGTTGGCATTTTTATTTTAGTTTTCATTTTTCGGTGGTGTTTTCGGTTCCACCCCTAGTTCGGGCCTCCGGGGGAGTGTGTGTGTGTTGGAGTGTTCTCGCCTTTCAATCCTCTCCGGCCTTCGCTTGGGATCGCCTCCGGATTCCGATAGTCATCGCCAAGGCGATGTTGCACATACCGTTCAACCGAGCGGCACGTCAAGTGTGAAAGCTCGTTACGGGAGATAAACTTAGGATGCAAATGTACGACCGAAAAATTTATAGTTCACCCCGATCGGTTTCCATCGGAAGGGATCGCCAAAACGCTGGCCCTTCGCCCACAGAGAACTCCTCCACGTTGACCCCCCTGACCCCTGCGTTGGCCTTTCACATTTGCATAGTCAAGGTTTCGAGGTGTTCTGGTTGGAACGGTCTTTTGCGTGGTACGTTTATCCACCAGGCGTCGGTGTCTATCGGATACTTTATCGGGAGATAAAATCTAATCGGTGGAAAACGTTCCCAATTCAACCGTAACCGAATTCGACGCTCCGTTTAAAGGGAAGGTTGAAGCTTCTGGGAAACTCCGAGAAACGAGAATATTCGGCGTGGAACATTTCCTTCACTGAAGCTCGAAAATATCTTCCCGCTGCTACCGGTATCTAATTATATCTTCACCTCAAGAACAGCGCCTTTTCCAACGAGTATTAGCTTTTCCAGCGAGCACCTCTCTCGGTGTTGATCGAAAACGAAATGATGCCAGCGAAGATAAATTGCTTATTTTCCAGCACCTGAAGTTCCAAACACCCACCTGTTCTTCAAACTAACGGTTTCACTGGAAATATATTGCAAGCTGAATGGAAAATCGATACCATGCATAAGCTCCTTAACGTGCTGTTCATTACATCACGGCATGAAGGTACGCTACAGTGGCTTCAGTTCATTGAAAATTTTCCACAGTGCACGTAAGATGCCTACAATTTCGTTCATGTGCTCTGTTCCTGCTATCATCAGATCAGTTTTGAACTAAATTCGTAGAAAACCATTAACTCTAGTGAGTTAGCTCTACATCAATTCCAAACCCATTCATTACTCGAATCAATTTGTCGTCAAGAAACTGTTTCCCGGAAACATTTCCAGATGAATCCTGTCAATCCGAAATTGTAATTGATTCCCATTTGATAGCAGGATGTATGCAGTTAGGAAAGTTATTTTGTCAATAGGCTACTGAAAAACAAATTCATCAATCAAACCCATCAAGTGCAGAAATACATTTTCCCGAGAAATAACTGCCCTTGGGACCCCAAAACGGTCAATTGTGACAACTGCTCATTGCTAATATCAATTCGAGAGGACTTCCGAGTGCTTATGATAATTTGCTTTCTTTTTCGGAAAATTGCAGGAATCATTTCCACCTCGCGGAAACCTTGAACTCCCCCACGTTGGGGTCGAGGAAAACAAATCCGATAAAATGGAATCGAGTGCTGGGAGTCGGTACATTTCTCACCACCTGTTCTTGCCGGACCGTACAAACGGAACGGACTCCCCTTGAATGGACTTATTTTTGGTGAATTTGGATTGGCTTCTTTCCCGTGCCATTGTTGCCTTTTATGACGGATGACTAAATGGGCAAGTAATTGCAGCATTTAGGAAAAATCCGCAACGAAGCCGACCGCCAGCTGAGTTCGCGAACCAAATGGGGGAAGGTTTTTTTTTTTCTACGCTTCCGCCTATCGGAAAATTTGTCGAAATTTCCCATGCCACAGCAGTTTCAGCATCCATTCGCAGGCGAGAGAAGAAAAATGGTTGGATCTGCACATCGCCAGCAAAACAATCATTTCTCGATACTCTTAATGCTCGAACAGCTTGCAGCGTAAACCTCAAGTCTCCCACACACACAAACACACACACACACACACCTTGGGCTTTGAGTTCTGTCTAAGACATTTTCGGTGGCTGCGTTTGTCGGGGGCCACCGGTGAAAAGCAAAAAGGTGAGCCATTTTGAGGTTAAGGTGAGCAACCGCAACCACAAATGGAGCTACCGCTGGGTATGGGAGTTATTTTTCCGGACGCGTTACGGTTGACTGGCGGGAGGGAAGGGCTGAAAACAGTCGGTTAAAGTGCTCTCCCGGGGGGGGGGAAGCGGGCACTGAACGCAACCGTAGATGGTGAACCCGGTGGCACTTTCTATTTCGTTCCAGCCATCCCACATCCGGAAATCCGCTCCCGGAAAGCTGCTGGTAATAATGCTGTCTTTGGTTGAGATGACGCGAGAGATTCGAGGGTCTGTTCTTCGGGTGCCGTGTAAATTAGAGTTCCCTGTAATGACAGGGTCCAGCGCGTGGGTTCCGCACGAGAAATTTAACAACTTTGGGGCCCGTCTTCAACCGGTTGTACGCCCCAAAAACTCTACAAAGACCTCTGTCCGACCGACTGTAGGGTTACGTTCTGTAGCCAAAAGCGGCAGTACCCCGAGGATCGTTCGTGCACAATGCCGCGAATTTGGTTGAACCTCCCTCGGGTCGGATTTTCGCTCGGGAACCGGGTCCACCGACAACTCCCAACAAGTTTTAGAAATAATCCCAAAACTTATGACTATGCTTTCTTTCCTCCGTTTTAGTAGCACACCAAATCATTTCTATTGTAATCAAACCGTTCCGTGCGTGGCCTACATCCGGTTCGAGCTTCATCCGGAGCATTTGCATACGAACGGCCAACACAAACGGTCGGTTATCAGTCGGTTTGGGTAAAACCTTTTATTTCTGGGTACGGGAGGGGGAGGAGGGCGAACCGCGCGTATTGATTCACTTTTCCAATCCCGAGTTGTGCCCAAACCCCGATTGGACGGGTATTTGACGTCATAAACAAACCGCTTCACGAAGGGAGCGCGGGAAAGCAAAAGGAAATCACCAAACGAACAGGATAAAGCAATGTACTATCGGTTTGGAGAAACGGAACCGGTGGCATAAAAGTAAAAAGTCAGCTGACGCCACGCTCGGAGTGAACCGAAACGGTGAAGTGAGGAGAAGAAGAAGCGGACGAAAAAGAAGCCACAAAATGGCCTCCTGCACGAGCGAGCGCACGCGTCTAACTAAATACTACCGATTGCGGTCATTAAAATGAAATCGACCAACGGCACACAAATCTTGTTTCCTTCGTTGTTTTGTTGTTGTTTTTTTCCCCCGTATTGTTGTCTTCTCTTTTCCTTTATTTTTTGTGTGTGTGTGTTTTTTTTTTTTGCCAACACCAATCCTTTGGACGCATCGTCAGCGTCCATCTTCCGCCGGGGTCAAGAGACGCCAGAGTTGCCACTCCGCGGCGGTGGAGGCGATAATTTTCCCGAACTTCACCCGTCTACATGAATAAGCATGACTGGGCCGGAGTTACGGGGGCGCAAAAATTAGGCCAAACTACTCCCGGCGAGCGTCCGCCCCAAACTGTCATGCCGGGTCGAACCACAAGCGCGAAGAAGGGTAGCAAAACTAAGCACTAGAAACGGGGCAGTTTGTTAAAAAGCTGCCAAAACCCGCTACCTTTGCCGAACTCGACCGTGGGTTGGGGCCCGTGGAGTTTCACGGAAGGCGGGCCGTGTCAAACGCCGGTACCGAACGGATCAATCCTCGCGGCCGGTCGTTAATTTTCGGCCATTTTCCTGCGCCCATCTCCCGTCAACTTGTCAGTCGGGTGTCTCGCGACGCGGGTTGAAATTCCGAAACGGTACTCTTGGGGTTCTGAAAGCGCTTTCGGACGTTCTTCTTCCAACCTCGCGGAAGAAAAGGTTCGTGAACGTGACGCCCTGAAGATTCGCGGGCTCCCTTAAGCACACCTCTTAAGTGGACGGTGGACCACGATTGACCCTTGGCCGGGTGTGTCCGGGGGCCGTGATCGCCCCTGGCGTGCGATCGGCAACAAACTTGTAATGGCTGTGATTTGTGGCCTTCCACAATCCATCGAGAGGACGGCGCGGTAATCGGCCAAACGAACGACTTTTTAATGGCCGTACGATTAATTTTCCAAGCACCACCACAATGGTCCACTTCCGATTGCAGAGCGCGCGGCAACACTTCCGATTTCGCCGTTTCCGCGAGTGATAGTGGCCGTGCCGTGGTTTGCCTTTTCTTTTCCTGCGCCCCGCAGCCGAAAATGTGTTCGGCCCCCGGTTTTCCTCGCGCTTTTCTTGCCTCCCAAGCAGCGGCCCCAAACCGGCGGACGTCGTTTTGTAGTCTAATTGGAAGATTTAAGAGAAAGCTCCGGCTGGAGAGTTTTCTCCGACCGGTCCGCGAGGAGGACCTCTTCGGGCTTTCCCGGGCGCTTCCATTAGTTTGCTTACTTTTTTTTTTACGCATCCAACAACTGCTGCTGTAAGAGGTGGTTTTCTGCTATTTTGGTGCAGTTGTTGTTTTTTTGCTAAGCTTTTTTTTTCGCCCGCTCCGGAGCGATGCTGCGTTTTACTTTTGCATCGAGTTACATCCAAGCGAGCGCCACTTCTTCACGGCGCGGGTAAACACTTTCCACGGTCAACATCAACCCTCGTCGTAGGATGGAAACGCACACACACACACGAACGAAGGTTGGAGGTTTGAAAAAGCTGGCCAGAAAGCGCCCATAGGGCACGACCGGGATCAGGAAACCGGAGAAGCATTTGCATGCGATTAGAGTAAAAGGCCCCGTAACGGGCAGAGGGTGAGGTATCAGCTCTCTGCTTGCCTACCCCACTCGGGCTTGCGGCCACTAATTGTTGTACAAGTGCCCTTCGCCCGCCGAACGAAGGCACTTGAGGTGAACCAAAACAGGAGAAACGAAGAGGACGAAAGCAAACAAAAAAAAAAAAGAATCGAACGGGAGTTCATCTTCCCTCCGGCATACCAGAAGCACTTGCAGCCTGTGGAAAAACACTACCCGCCGGCACTTTGCCTGTGGCAAATCTCTGGTTGGTGCGCTCGGGAAAATTAAGTAAACACTCGCTCGCGGTCAGCACGGTTGCGGAAGAAGATGTACCGATTAGCCCGGTTTTCTCGCCCGGGAAGGTTTCTCCGTCCGTTCGCCTTTGAAAAGCGCTCCCGAGTGGACAAGTGGAAGTAATTTCCATTCTATGGAAATGTTTAAGGCCAATTCCGCGCTTGATACAGTGAATGCAGCAAACGGATGAGTGGTGCAGAATGAAGCAGATGGAAAACTAAAATAAACTCTGCACAGTGGTAGCAAACAGGGGTAAATAAAGCAAAATGTGGGGTTTCAAGAAGGCAATCACAAAAGTTCAAGTTGCTTTTAATTTCACCAATAAATAACAAACATTCAGATTTACTGGGGGAGTATGGAAACTAATTTACCATTGTACCAGCTAATGTATGTGCCAAATAAATTTTAAAGTATTCGTAATATTTTTCTTAACACTAATGTAAGCTGTTTTCGATATAAATCAATCCAAGGTGAAGAAAAACTAACACAAAACACACCAACAAAAAGGAAACAAATGAAAATGAATAATGTTCAAGTACTTCTTCGTAAAACCCGCCCTTTTTCATGTGTTTTATTGTTGCAAGATAGCTGGAACAATGAAGTTAACAAAACTAGAGAGAACTAATAAAAACCACTAAAAGATTAAGATAGTGGAAAATCTATTTGACAAGTCTTTTACGACAACGAGTGACTTAAGCTGTCAGTAGACAAACGTTCGCACCTAAAATTAGGCATGTGTAGCTTCTTTTCCAACCCAACCGAAACTCCTAGCTTGGAGCTCATTCAATGACTACCTCTCTCCCTCTTTCTCTCCGATACTAAGCTGCACTTTTCCACGCTCGATCTAGCGCGATTTTATGGTACAGTGAAAGTGTCCCTGGCCATGGGAATTCCTCACCGCAGCGAGCTTAATGTGCGGCGAAAAAAAAAACGATCCAAGAAGGAGACGAACCGGACCGAAAACAAACACTGTCCAACTTCGTCCGCCACCAAGTGATGCAAGTGGTTCCACGTAACACCACCACCGCCATCGCCAAGCCGCCCAGCGCTGGCGATAGGAAAGATCGAAACGGAACTTGCACACCGCAACTGCATCGCTGGAACGAAAGACACGATCGTCCGAGCAGAGATCGACCGAGGGCTGGCGATGCATTTTTGCACGCAGCTGCGATCTCTCCCGGGCCATGATCGACCGGCTCGGTCGCCGTGCAAGGACGACGAAAGTCGCCTCCTGCTCTCGCGCTCTCTCTCTCACTCCTCCCCCAGCAACGTTTGACTCAACGGCCCGTTCGGGGTCCAATGTCTCCGGAGGAATCTTTCACTTTCGTTGCCCCGGCGCCGCACGATCGTGAACTGGCCGCCCAAGTCATTGACGTCACGACGGCTTCGAGCCGAGTAGAAAGGCATCAACCGGGGCCGGGTTGCATCAAGTCGATGTCGCAGAAGATCGATAACTCCGTCCGGCGCTGCTGCGGTGACGGAACCGATCGATGATGAAACTCATCCCAGCCCGCGGAACGGTTGCTCCCGATTTGGTGGAGCAAAGACACACACACACACACACACACACACACACACACACACACACACATAAAATTAGCAACCACAAATCACCAGCAAACATGGGTGAAGAAAAAGAAAAGTGTCGCGGGTCGAGGAAAACCGATCGCGGACATGCTCGCGTCCGGATGGAAAGTGTCGGTGTTGCGGAGGCTAAGGCGCAGAACGAGAAAAAAAAACCTCAAAATAAATCCCAAACGCTCGCAAGACCCCAGCCGGGACCCCAGCCTGGGAAGACAACTTTCATCTCCTTTCTTCTGCCCGTCTGCTGACGGATGTAATCGTTTGCCCCTGGGACCCGTTACACGATTGCATCTTTATTGCGCGCGCCGACCGGACCTAAGCTCACGTCCGGAATTCCGGCGACCATTTCTCCGACGGAAGGAAAAAATAACAAACAAACAAATAACCGTCGCTGCGACACTTTACCGGTGAAAGGTGGGGAAGAGAAGCAGGGCAGGGGGGACAGGGTATGGGCCGACCGAAATCCGTGATCAACGTGCGAGTCACGAGCGCTCCGGATTTTTCGGCTGGAAATGTTATATGTATGATGCAATAAAGTGCGGATCGTGGATCGCGAACCGAAATCGGCGCCGTGATTTTGAAAGTTATCAGGGCGGGAATGTCCGGATGGCCGCGGAGTGTAGTGTTGCGTACTGGTCGCCTTACTTGGCATGGCCGCGGCGTACCTGGAGCTCGGCGCTGTTTTGGGATTTTGATTTCAGCAAGGGAAGCAAGGCGGAAAGATGCATTTTTCAACACCCAGCGCAAGGAAACATAGAAAGTTTATTTATTATCATAATGGAAACATGATGGATACCATCCGTATCTTAACAAATACGAATCCGATATAAATCCAACTACAACGAAAACAATCACTACCAAAAAAGAAAATTTACAGTTTCAACTCAAAAAGAGATTGGTTAAAAATTTAGCTTAATAGGAAATGGAAGGGTTTTCTAAGTGTTTCTAAATTCATTATATTCTTGACTGTTCATGTGCACTCATAGTTCTATAGTAGCACAAACCCTACACAACAACAGGCAAAACATTATAAGAACTTACGAGATGACAAAGTTAGGAGCATTTGACGTTTTCTACGTTCTTCTTCTTTCATCGTTCATGGTTAGTTAAAAAGTTTATTACTTTATTTTTGATTGATTTACTTGTTACTCATTGCAAAATCATAAAAATGCCACATTTGATAACGGACATAAAAATGAAGAAGAATATCGTAACATTTTAAACTAATGTAAAACGATAAGTTGACAGCCTAAATCATTAGTAAATACTCTTCTCCATCGCATTGTAACATCGTCACAGCGCGAGACCCTTTCGAGGATGATTGACATCGAAAGAGACACACTTAGAAATTCAACCGCTCACCTTCGCGGCAGATAATAAAACAACAAATTTCATCGATTTTCATTTGGGAAGAATTTCATCATCCAACCATCCTACGCATTCTCCGTTCGCTCCGGGAGGCTGTTTCCAAAAGTCCCCCTTTTGCCGCCTTTTGACCCTAACTCCCGGTTCCGGATGTTAGGCCGGCCAAGCAGGCATCTAATCAGCGCCCAGCGGATCTTGGGGTGGTCCCTGCCGGGCTGAACGATCACCGATCCGATGGTGGACCATTTCTCTTTTATCCGAACAGCGATCGCGGCGTGCCGTTGGAAGGGGGTCCGGCCCCTGGGACCGCGGACCACGAAATCCGGGTTGCACCGGGCTCGCGCACGGCCCCCAAGCTAATCGATCTTTACGCATCCGTTTCGTTTCGGGCGGCGGCGGCGCGATAAAGATTGTCCGTCCATTTTCGAACTCTCACTCCCGGAATTTTAATCGTGTAATCAACAGCCTCCAGAAGGGTTGGGGGAACAGGGGGGACGCGGAGGGGAGGCTCCAAAACTGGTCGATTGGCGAAAAAAGGCATCCGCCGGTGCCGCAGGGCCTTGTCGTACCGTCGTTATCGATCGGGGGAGGAAGTGTCCATGGGACCCTGGGAAACTGGCGGTCGATGTTCGCCCTCGAGAACGCACCAGGATTCCCCCGGTTCGGACTTTGGTTGGCTTTCGCCGAACCCGAAACGGAGCGAAATGATACCAACATTTTTATATTATTTTCATTCATACTCCGAACTCGAAACAAAGGCTACGATCGATTCGCACAACCGCGAAACCAAGCGAACGGGAGAAGGAGAATGTAAATATTTGTGGATTGATTCCGTTCCGAGAGGAGGTCTCAGGAATGGGACTGCAGCGAGCGACGTACGAAATCGACATCCGGGCTCCAACCTCGTAGGCTTTGTCGGGTGCGGGAGAGTGGGCCGTGAGGGGTCGGTGGGTCGTTGCCAGTGAAGGGTTCCCGTGGGGGAGAGGGCAACCAGAGCGAGAAAGAAAGCCCACCGAAGAAAGCTCGAGCCATCGCCATCCGAAATCGCTCGCTTCCCTCCGATGCTGGCCGAAAGAAGACTCGCGGACCGAGATGCTGATACCTCTCCGCGGGTGTGGAGCGTGTGCTGGTGTGTGCAGGCCGCGCTTTAAGCGCCACCACCCTCGCCCCACCGCTTCCACCCACCACCTTTCGCCCACCCGCACGCGATCGACGGGCGGGGAACGGGAAAGCAGAAAGTGCGCGTCTTCGGCTCGAGCTCGAAACACGGAGCCGGGTGGGTGCGAAAGAGAGAAAGGAGAAAGCGCTTCGGAAGAGCATCTCGGCGAGCTCGCGCGAAGAGAGAGGGCAACCCGGACCGGCCGGCCCCCGATGGGGGGGAAGGCCTCTTATAAACACCTCGGTAGCGCGAGGAAAATTGTCAATCCGTGTTTAGTTCCGTACCGGTGAGGAGCCTGCCAAGAAGCGCAAAGCGAAACGATTACAAACCCGACTCCGTTCCATCTGATACTCGAGAGCGCGTCAGTGACTTCCGCCCAGAGCTCTACCATGAAGCTGTTAATCTGTGTACTGAGTGTGTGCGCCCTGGCCGCGGCCCAGGACTTCAAGGAGTGTTTGGATAAGGATTCGATCTCCTGCCTGCAGCTAACGGTACGAAAAGCGATAAGCCAAACGCCTTACGAAGCGTGTGTTGTGTGTGGTTCGGTTGTTTTAGTTGGTTAATTCCACGAGAGTATGGACAGTTTCGGTGGCGTGGTTCTTAGTTAACCACCAGTGCTAAATAATACCAGTGCAAGATAAGCAATCATGAACAGACAAGACTTCATAAGCCGAGGAATAGTCAAAGCTTAACATGTTCAGTGTAAAACCAGGGGAATTTGGGAAGATTTTGGAGGCTAACAAACGATTGGTGCCTGGACCTATGCATTCGAACCCGCCCCGTTCCGTTCCGTTCCGATTCCGATCATGACACGATCACCAACATCCACTTCCACTTCTACTTCCAGTTCTACCGCAAGGCGCGTGAGTTCTTCGACCAGCCGCAGATCAGCGTCGCCGGTGGACTGTCGTTCGTGAAGGCGGCCGGCCGTGACTCCCGCTCGTACAGCGCCGACAGCGCCCAGGTCGAGTCGGCCAACAGCGTCGAGTCGCGTGAGGAAGCCCTGGAGAACTACGTGTTCGAGCGCTCGGTCAGCTTCCTGCGGGAGCGTTCGCTCAACCTCGACATGGCCGGTGCCGCCCGCAGCCTGTCCACCGTCATCCCGGAGGAGGTCAAGGGCCAGATGCGTGCCATGGTCGCCGAGGCTCGCGGTAAGAAGAAGATCCTGAAGGCGCTGCTGCCCATCCTCGGACTGGTCAAGCTGAAGATCGTCGGTCTCGCCATCTTGGCCCTGCTCGGCATCGCGCTGATCGCCAAGAAGGCCCTGATCGTGTCCGTCATCGCCCTGGTTCTCTCCAAGTTCCTGTTCCTGAAGAAGCTGCTGTCCAAGAAGGACGAAGGCCACACCGCCTACCACGGCTCGTCCGGAGGTTGGGAGCCGAGCGGCTATGGTGACTATGGTTCCCACAGCCAGCCCGCCCACTCCATCGCGTACGCCGGCCACAAGCCCGCGCGAAAGTAAGTTCCGGAACGCCAGCCGGAACCACAGTACCAACATCACACACACACACAACCCCCTCTAATTTATTGCGAGCGTCGTGCGGGCCGAACTCTGGGGAAGTTCCCGGAAGTCTCCGCCCGAGATCGAGATTAATTTATTACCCTAGCCGTTAGACGAGGAATTGATTTGTTCATTTGTTTTGTTGTGACCACGTTTTGCTCTACCAACGTTGACAGGGTGTCCTGTATTGCCCGCGTGCAATCAAACACACACACACACAGATATAGGAGGCACACTGTAAGCACACCATTTCCTCCTTCGACCGACCTACAAGAGGCCATCGATCCCGCGCGGTCGACACTCGTACCAAACACAGTAACACACACCACAAAAATACTATCGCAACCACTGATAGCTGCTAAACACTACCTACTACTACTACTACTACGACTACTACGTCTACATCTACGTCCTATCGTGAAGCGGTCGCGCTTCCTTTAATTTGTTTTACTCTCTTCGATCTAGTCTACTGTATCTATACACCTTGTTTACTTATCCCAAAACCACAAGGCCGATTGAGGTAATTCGATCCGGCGTCCCAATCGATTAGTGTTAGGCTCGGACTTATGTACCCACACACACTCACACGCCCAGCGTCCACCTCAGGGCCGGCTCCGAGCGCGTACGGGGTTTGCCGATTTTCTTTTTCTACAAGAAAACGGACCCCGAGCCCGGAATGTCGGCGGTTCGCCGGGCGGTGGTCCGAAACGTAACCGCAAACTGCGCACCGCACCGTTTGCACCCCCTTCCATCTTCACCCTACTGCCCACTTTTCTCGCCCGTACCCTGGCCGGACCCACAAACCTACACACACACACACACACATGGGTGGGGTTTGCGGGGCGCCAGCGGGTTCGATTCTATGACCGAAGTTCTAGTCTTCTATCTAGCTAGCTTTTTCCGCCCATCTTAAGCAGATTTAAAAAAAAAACGGAAAGGAAAATTCATCCCTCACCTCGGGACACCCGCGGTGGATGGGAGTTGCGGGAGGCGGGGACCGTTCAGCTTCCAACCCATTATCGGACCGATTTTACCGCTCCACTTGCCCCGTTAGAATGGGGCGAGATACTGGTGCATAATTTTCGATCAAGTGGTGGCTTGGCGGAGGCTGTGGACTCGGCCGGGAACTCACGGTGCTGTTAGAGAGGCACGCTAGATACCTAGGCGTGACCCCAACCGACAGCTAACCGTAACGGACCGACGCCAATTACGCGTGCGCACGGGAAAACCGTACGCAAAGCAATTTCATTCCGACGTCCGGGAATCGGCGTGCTACCCGCCCCCACCCGTTTCTTCCCATCCATCGTGGCCCGACCCGTCAAAGCAGGCCATCTTCAATCCCATGCGCACGAACCATGGGAAAGAAAAATGGAACGGAACGGAAAAGAAACATGGAGAACTACTGCTCCCAGAATACAACTAATAGGAAAGGAAATAGGATTCTGAATTCAGCTTCCACAGGATACAGACACAAGCAAGGTAACGCCACCTCATCAACCCACATACATTGTAAATAAGAGCAAAGAGCGAGAACTGGAAGAGGCAAAAAGAGTAGAAATCAAAGGAAATAAATGAAATGCGAAAAACGTATCAAAAAACCAAAAACCACCGTGCTGTGATTGGGTTTCATTCATTCATTCGTACGGCGATTGTATCTACCCTGTATGGCGATCGAATTCCTTTCTCCCGAGACCTAGCAGCAGGGGAAGCCTTATGCCGGCGCGATGGCAACGAAAGCGATCCGTTTGCATTTCAGCGCTGAACCCACCAGTCACGCAGTGCAGTTCCGTTGTGGAACTGGAACGCATGCACATGGCGGCTGACTTCCCCAAATCGAAAGCGAATCGTCGTGCTGACCTCATTTTGGAGACTCCGATCGCCCGGTTATGGCGTGACACATGCATCGCTCCAGCTCCAGGGGTTGGTGACAGCTTCGCGCAAAAGCGCACATGGTTCCGCGGTGGTGCGTACGTGCGCGCTAGTCAACGATGTCACGTGTCACGCATCCCATTTCACGGTTCGCTTTCGAAACGCCGAATGAGGGGGAGCGTTGCGGATTCCAGGTGTGACGCTACTGCGGGCAGGAATTAGAAACCGGTTCGGGCTCGAAATAAAACACGGACCAAACCAAATCCATAAATTTATTCCTTCCTCCCCGAAGTGGCGGGGAAGGTTTTGTTTTGCTTTTCCTGCTTCAGGTCTTTTATTTTGTTTTACGACACCATCCAATAAACGGACGCCAGTCTGGGAGTGGGGCCTGCGGAGTACCCTGGACCTTCCGAGTAGTCTGGGAGGATGCGATCGTTTTGCCCCTCGGTTGGGATTGGGGACGCCACTCCCGAGATGCCGTTTGCTTTCAGAAGTGTGTTAATTGCGTGTGGGCTCTGTCTGTAGCTTCCCCCGTGCTATTAAATATTACCTCTATCGGCGGTGCGATTATTACGGGGCTTTTCTGGTTTTCCACCCGTTCTTTCGCCCAAAAATGTTCTCCACCTTCAAGCCTTCCGGGCGCGTTCGGGGGCTGCAGTCCGCCGATCGATCTCGAGGAGTGCATTCTAACTGCCTATTTTTTATTGATTTACAGTTGCTCCCCGCGCTCCGGGTTCGGGTTTCTGGGGCAAGAATGTCGGGTTTATTTATGCTAATTTGTGCGATCCGAGCAGGTGGCCACCGGAAATGGGCTATCTTTTTATTTTTATAATTGGCCTAAGGCCGACCGATCCGATGACAATGGTCGAAAATGGGGAAACCACTCACCGGACGCGCGTTCACATGGAAGTGCTACCCGTAAACAATCGCAACAACAACAACAACGGACCGAAAGGTAAGCGCAAAAAAAAGGGAACTCCAATCCCGGACCAACCTAAGAGGTACAAAGAACGTTTCCTTGACCACCCACCGGTGCGTACGCGAGTGGCGATTACGTTATGCTTTCACCGTGCGCCCGAAATGCGCCAACTTTCACTTTTACTGACCCCCTCCCCCCCCTCATGTACGTCCCCGTTTTGTTCAGCCCCCCAAAGAGGTAGTTCCGGGCCACCGATGCTGGCCTCGATTACGTTCCGCGAAAGACAAGTCATGCCATCGGCCGGTGACATTTTGATTGATCTGATTGGGTTTTGGTTTGGGCTTCTCCCTCGGCATTCCGACCGCCTTTCGCTGGAGGCAAATAGATTGTAGCATTCTTGATTTGTGATACTTTTTCTTGCGCTTTACATACGAGATGACAGTTTGGATCAGAAGGATCCTTGAAGAAATTAGAAAGTTTTAAAGTAGTCTAAAACTAAAAGCTTTTCTAAACCATTATTACACCAACACAAATTTTAATACACATCAACACAAATACGAAAGTAGAGACAATCCTTAAAATTTGATGACTTTCTCGACGTAGCCAAAAGACTGACTTTCTGAAATTGAATCTTTAACAACTAAAAACCGCTGATGTTTAACTTAATATGCGCAACAAATTGAAAACAATGTCTGCCTCTTTGATGTCTCAATCCATGCAAACTCCAACGGAACGAAGCGGTTTGGTGAAGCGCCCAATAAAATGCAACTCAAGATCCGCTCATCGAACCGACAAAACCGAGTCTTGCAGACACAAACTTTGCCTACCTCCAGGCGTACCCGCTTTTTCACCACACTGCACGCTGCGTGTCTTGAGGAACTTTCTCCGCCTTACGCTTTCTCGAGCTTGATCTTGGGTGGTTTGTCTTTTAATTCGCTTTGAAAACTTTCACCACGACCCTCCCAGCCCGGGAGTCAGGGCTCTGCGCCGTCGCTCAGCCGTCGGTGTAAACTTTTTAGTTTTTCCTACACTTGACAAACAAGAAATCAACGACTAACTTTTACCGGATAGCATTCTTGTTTATTACAATAAATTTCACTCCATGGAGGCATGCCGAAGAACTTTCTGGATTTTCTTTCGTTAGGCTTCTTTGTATTCTATGGAACTCTCGTGATACGGATCAGCAGTTAATTTTAATATTTTCTTTACGTTTCCTAAAGGCTGGGAAAAAAACGACACTAAGTATAAACTACTCAGAAGTCAACAGTTGCTTATTTCAGATATGAAAACAAGCCCCTCAGCTCTATTTCAAGCCGTCAGCTTGCAAGACACACCCTGCCCGGTGGCTAATAATGGTGCTTGCTAATAAATTATGGAAATGTTGTTCGATGGGAAGCCGACAGAAGGCTTGACTCAGCACTTCAATTCGGGCGATCTGAATTCGAACCAAATGGACGACAAATGTCTGTGGGAAAAATAAGCACAAAATAATGGATTACGAAAACTCAATCAAATGGAAACATTTTTGACACCACACGCAAAATCGCAAAAAAGTCACATTATGGTTCCAAGTGTTTTATGTCGATGTCCGATTCGGTCCGTTCTGAAGCGGATTAGCAACAGGACGCTAAGGCCATAAGATAAATTTCCCAAACTGCTATTATATTATCACACTCTGCCATCGCTCCCTCAGTTCGATTCCGGAGATTTATGGTTCGTTGCAGGAAATTACTTTTCGAACAGAACTCCGATGGAAAACCCCTCCACCGCCGGCAGAAAGAGAAAGAATGATAATTTCTTAATTTTCCACCTCATTTGCTGGTGACCGGTCGGAAAAGTCATCCCGAGTGGTAATGAAATGTCATTCCAATGACCGCGCCATGTTGCGGACGAAAAATCACAAGTTGAATGGACGTCAGGAAAACGGGTGCGTCTGCCGAAAAAAAACCCCCAAAGTCGGGTTTGATAACCTCACGCCTGGTGCGCTGCTTTACCCGGAAAATCTAGGTCAATGGCACCGACCAATGGCCTCAAAAAGCAAAATACAAATTCAAGTTCGAGGCGGAGAAGGGTGAGCCTGGTGTTTTTGTTTTGCGCTCTCATCATTTATTCGCGCGCGCTGCTGCACCCAACTGCATCGCGCCATTCGTGGAGGTCGCGAAAAACCGACGAAACAGGCACATGAATCGTGAGGAATTTCACCGCCAGTCACGCGCCCATTCCCTATGCCCTTCCCATGGTACAGCGAGGGAATACTAAAAACGAAATGAAACTATTTCATTTCACAGTCAGCCGGAGCTTCGCTGGCGAAGCTGGTGCATTCCCCAAAGCCACGCGCTGAATGCAATGCACTTTTGCACATTTTTCCCTTCTCGCGCTAACGACCCACCGTCCGCGCCTTCGTCCCGCGGTTCCCGGGGGTCCGCCTTGGGGAAGGCGGCAATTATTATCTCCTCGGGACAGTGAAAAGGGGGAAACGAAACGGGCAGTTTTACGACGACGACGGAAACCGACCGAACCAGAGACTGGCGAACACGTCCCGGCCCTGAAATATAACGGAATGTCAGATCCGGGCTCGTGCCGCGAGAGCCAGAAATAAAAAGGAGCTGTAGTAGAGCCGTTTGCTGCCTCCATTAAATTGCTGCATCATGTGCAAACGCGTCGCCAGGCGATCCTTTCGGGAAGGCGTTCCGGACGGACGGACGGAAGGACGGAAGGACGGAAACCCATTAACATTCGGACGACGCTGAAATGATGGAAACCGGGCCGAATTGCTATCGATTTGTATCCTCATAGTTTTCCGAAGCCCAGGAGTCGCGGGCTCGGTATCGATCGAAAGTAAAGTGTACCGCCCGCGACTTCGGCCGGGGCAGTGTCCACTTTCTCGCTAAATGGCCGGACGCCTGACGTCAGTGAATGGCCGCCGTCCGGCAGAAGCCGTCGAGGCGCTCGGTCGAGTGGCCATTCGTTCAACCCGCTCCGCTTTCTGCCGCGGGTTTGGTGTGTAATTTTTCCTGCGCTTCCACGATTTCCTTTGCACTTGCCATGATTTGCATGCTAACCACCACCACCACCACCATCAGCACCATTTGTACACGCGCTTGCAGATGTTAAACGGAGAAAAAATCACAACACGACGCGTTTAAAAGAGTCCGCGAACAAAAAAAAATCCCACCGGGAAAACACATCCGGTCAAAAGCGACGCCTGGGTGTGGGGAAAGGCGGTGGGGAATGGCTAATGGATTGAAAAGCAGTGGCCTTTGGTAATTGAATTGCTTGCAATTATTCACACTCCGCTTTTGTTCAATTTTACATTGAATTCTTTTTTTTTTGCTTCCCCCTGGCACTGGAATTACTTTCATTTAATGCAAAACGAGATACATTCCGGCCATTAAAAGTGATGAATACTTTTTTCGCCCACAAGAAAGAGAGATGACGCTGGCTGATGGTAATGGCCAAAAATGTATCCCTTAGCTGGGAAGGACGGGATTGCGTTCAATGATTTTAAATCGATGTCCATTCAGAAGGGAATAAAACTTTTCTTCATAATTCCCCGAATGGAAAAGTTATGTTTCCAGGGTCAGTGGATTGAAAACGCCCAGTTTATTATCTGAGGGAATCAATTATAAGTTCTATCGGTAATCCAGAACATGGAACTCGAAGGAAAACGCTAATTACTGTTTTCATAATCCTTCAGCTTCGAAGAGGTTCAACAGTTTCATGCTAAAAATATATTTTTATCGACCATAGAAAAACTGTTTCAAATTACAAAATTAAATGCTTCAACGTGGGTTGAAACTTATCTAAAAGAATGTTTTAACCCAGGTGGACCAAACACTACTATCAAATATTTATTAATCGACCCAAAGGTGCATTTTATCACCACCCATAGATGACTAACTTGAAGATAAATTTTGGTGACTCGCTCCACGTGCGGTCCGGGTTTTTCCGTAAAATATGAACCTCCCCCTTCCGGTCTCTTAACGATCCGATGTAGATTGTGTTCGTCTTGTCGTAGAAACACGCGATCCCCAGCGGCAAGTTCACGTGCGAGTGTCGCCCGAACAAATCGTTGCCCGGCGAGGTGGAAAAGATTGCCAAAGGAAACGGCGCTCATTTAGGCTACGCCGCTCGGACCCGAACTGCGCCTTCTAGGGCGCCGTTCCGTTGCATCCTGTGCCCTCCGGGCGGCCATTCCGAGGTACACACGCACACACGAACGCTTTGGCGTAAATTATGGCGTACCTTCATTAATGCTTTGATTTCGGCTAACCCAAGGCCCATCCGAAGGGGGCCCCAATCATCGTCATTAGCGTCATCGAAGCTGAGCGGAAGCGTTTTCGTCCAGGGTGTTGGCCCCATTTACGTAAGGGGCTGTGACCCATTTCGGGGGCTTTTCCCCCCGTGGGGGGGGTTAGGGGTCCTTGGGATGAGGGTTTCCGGTGAAAGCAACGCGGTGGCCACCCCGAAACCCCGGAGTCAACCCGCGCGCGTACTTACTTAGGTGGCTTAGAAAAAAAAGTCAAGCAAGACGGGTGCAAGAAAGCACCTAAACAGGATCCCGGGAAAATGCTCTTCTCGTTCGGTGTGCGACCGCAACTCACACCGTACGAATCGACCCTCGGAACCGCACGAAAGTGAAACCCGGCCTGCATTAGAAAACGCACCGGGAGTTTAATTACTTTCCAGCGGCGTCGATAGCCAGCGGTCGCCCAGAGGGAAGGTGTCTGTTTACATGGAAGTTCGATCCAGCGCTCCAGCTTCACCATGCGACCGACCGTGGCCATTACGGGTACTTAGACACCGGTTGTAATTCGTTTCACAGGAAAGGAGAGCCCTGGATGGTTTGCAAATGGTTTTCAATTAGAAATAAATAGTCCTTGCTTTACATGATTATGTCAAATAGTTTCGAGCGAAATGACCCATTTTAAATATTTAATTTAGTTCTCCGTAAAGAGTAAAGCAATTTCAATCAATTTGCAAAATCATAGTAAATTCTTAACAGGTGGAAACATTCTTTTTAAATTTGGTCCAGCTTTAACATGGCTTGATGGGCATTTGATTTACTAAATTAGATAAAAATTAAGTGGCATCAAAATTAAACTAAAATTATGTTTGTTTGCTTGTTTTCAGAACGTTGGCTGTTTTAAAAATAGTTCATCCTTTTTAACCAAACACGGTTGAACGCCGACGTCAGTGTGTGAGCTCGCTCCACTGACCTTTCACTCCGGTCCCATCCCGAACCCTCCCGTGGACAACCGAGCCACCCTTTCTCCCTGGCCAGCCGAGATGACCAGCACGTGAAACGAAGCCGGACATTAATCATCACGATTCGCTTCGCCGATTCCGACCACGCGATACCGTCTGGATGAAGGGCCGGGGTGGCCACTACACTGACCCCGAAGCTTCCGAGTGTGTGGGGATCGAAGGTTGGGCAAAGATTTTCTCACCACAAACACACCCACACACACACACACACACGCGGGATCGGGACGACGCACGGTCGGACCACCGTCTGGTCACCATTAACCGAGAGCGAAAGTGAGTGAAACGGAGTAACGATATATTTTTGCCCTACCCTGCCCAACCTCCCCACATGCCTCTCCGGTCATTCCAGGCGGCATCCACCGAGGTTCATTTTCTTCCCGACGGTTCGTGTCCCCTTTTATGCTCCCGCACCTTTAGGAGACCGCCTTTATGTATGTATGCTGGAGCCCCGCGGGCCTGCGGTCGGTTTTGTGGAAATAGAAAGGAACCCACGGCACGGCCGGTGTTAGTGAGGGTCTGGGTAGTTTTTTTTTCATACTTTCCTCCCCTTCCCCCATTGTCACCCTGGAAAGGGGCACCTTTTTACTTTCAATTTCCAGTTCATCCCTGGGGCGCGCGCGGATTCCGGAGGCTGGCCGGGGACGCAAGATAAATCTTAGACGAAGAAAAAACTAAAACGAGTACCGATTTCAATGTGCCCAATAATGGTTTTCCGAGCGGGAATGCGTTTTGTTCCCTTCGCCGCACCGATGCTTTATTGTCGAAAAGTGAATGTACGCCATCCCGGGGAAGTGGCGCGGACTGACCGGGACCATTAGAATGTACGCCACGGCGACGCACAACTTTCTTTCGCCGGCCCGTCGATGTTGAGAAATGGATTGTACGAAAACCATGCTCACTTCCTGGACGTCCAGGTCAACAATGGCAGAAAATACGAGGGTTTAAATTTCCTCGAGTCAAAGATTTTAATCTACTATCGAAGTGATGCAAACTTTGATTAGAAGAAGATTAGTTTTGAAATTGAATAATGTAAATTTCTCCCAGCGAAACAGCACATGAGTTTTGTCTTCACGATGAATTTAGAAGTTCGAATTTGTGCACTCGAGTTCCTTTTAAAAAAAGTGGAAATAATTCCTATTTAATAATGCAGTCGAAAGAAAATAAAAGATTTACCTGCTCAGGAACATTGAAGAACGATATATTTTATATAAATAACAATTATCGTGCGTTACATCTTAAGCTCATAAAGTTATTCAACATAAGCTCAAACAGAAACGGTAAAAATATTCCAGTAACGTTATTTTCTATTTTCTATAAATCAATGCGATCAAACAGGAAGAGAAAATAAAATACTTCACTAATATTCCATCCTGTTTTTCCATTGATATTTTTCAAAGTAAAGGAAAATAACAAAGGAACTTCATAATGAAGTACGGAACCGTACCGTAATCAAAAAGCAATGCAAGACATAATGCCCGCATAGAAATGCATAACCAGCGGAAGAAACATGTCACATGCCAACCCCCATTCAGCTGCCATATAAACAGATGCCTAATTCGATTATGATGAACCCAACTGTATGATTTATGCATCGGGAAAAAAACAGCTCCATAGAGACATTTGTCACCCAAACACACACACGCAAGCATCGGCGCGCGCGTTGCCTTCCTTTCATCCAATCAATCATCGATCGATCGCTTCGGGGAACTCCGGTGCGACGCATCCACTTTTCACTAACATGTTCCCTTCGCCGATGGCGGTGGAAAATCAGGCCTCCCCCGGGTACACCTGCCCCTTCGGCAAACAAACAAACCACTCTATCAACCTTCAATTGCGAACACCAAACAATCGTGCGACAGAAAATAAATACCCTCGCGAACGGGGTCCAGCCCGGGGGGTTGGTAATGCTCGCTCGAAACACAACCTTATCGTTCCGTATTTTCCGCATCGATCCGCCAATACATTGTCCCTCCTCCTTCCCCCCCACTCATACCCGCATAGCGGTGGAAAACGGCGCGCAACTTGAAAGCGCAGGTAAACATGCACCGACCCTTACGGAACGAAACCCGAACGGTGGAAACGCTGCGTGCCCACCAGTTTTCCCGCCGCCTCATGGGTATGGTCGGAAAAATCGAGCCAAACGTAAAAAAAAACGAACTGAGAAAGGGTCTGGCTACCCCATCGTCGACCGGATGTGATGGCGTGAGAAATCGCAAATCAAGTACCTCTGGTGTTGAGGTAACTGGCTGGGAAAAGCGGGTTCGCTGGTACGTCCACCGTCGCGCTTACATCAGACCAACCTTCGCGAGCGAAGGTTCGGAGGCGTAATAGCCGCGTTGAGTCCTGGGAACGCCGCCCTCGAGCGGGAGAGAGAGAGACAGAAACTGCCGAAGACGTTCGAGGGGGCCATCTTTCTTCCAACGCCACCAGGGAGAGGAAAAACTACTAAACAACAACACCCGGGCATGCCGACAACCCAACGCGCTTTTACTGCCTTTGCTGCAGCGAAGTCCGCCGCCGATAACGCAAGGGCTCTTGCGTAGTGTTCCCTCCGGTACCTTTTTTTTTGCATTATTGCTTCATCCAACACATCCGGTACATGGCGTTGCGGACGACGCAGGCCTTAAACGGTCCTTCCCTTCGCAGGGGCGCAGGGGTACGCCATTATGCGGGCCGAGGGTTCGCCGACAGGTTTGTCGATAAGAGACGCTTATCTGCCGACCGCCAGCCGACGGGTCTAACAAGGAAAATTGTTTTTCCTGTTTTTTACTCGCACCGCACACCGCCATCTTAACTCCATCGCTAAGTCAACACCGTCGAGGTGCTTCTGTTGATGACATTTTACCTTTCTGCCTCCAACGGGGCGGGGGGAGGCTCCATGTGTGTGGGGGTTGGTACTAAAGCAAGCCCATGTGCGGTACACTTCCGGATGATTTACGGTTTTCGCGCTTAAATTTCCGGAAATTGGTGGAAACCCCTCCTATGAAGTGTAGGATTTTTTTCCCCCAAATCCGTAAGAAGAAGGTCGGAGAGGCAGAAGAAAAACTCCCAAAACGGTAATTTCTTTATTACTTAGGTTTCGCCAAGCGGTTGATTACTCCTCGTGTCATCCATTTTTAACGTGTAGTCAACGAAGACATGCTGTTTTAGTACATTTTTTAACTACAATCAGTTTTGACAAAAATTTTGTTACACAGTTTATTCAAACAACGTGTTTTTAGAAAACCAAGCGAAGGCTAAGTTTTCCAAAGGATATATGTATGCAATTACTGTAGCTTAATGTTATATTACCTCACTACTTTATCAGTGTACTAGGCTGATGTTAATTCCTGCTGTCACTTGTGAAATGGATGACGTGGCAGTCAACGTGTTAACACTTCTTTATTACAATGTTTTTTAGTATAATTTGTTTACAATAATTACTAAACCAACGATTTTTAAAGGCTAAACAAAACCTTAGCTTCCCAAGGAATTGATAAAAATATTAGTATAATGTTTATGTTGCATTTCCATTTATTTATGAGTCAAAAACTTTTTGGAACTGATTTTTGCTGTCACCCACTTTTAAGTGACATGGCAGTCAACGTGTTAAGACAATTCTTAGTACACTTCCATTTCTCTTTCGCTAAAATTGTTATTCTTTTCACGCAACAGGGGAGACAAGTTAACTCATAATTTTTTTCCTATGGGACACAAATAAACAACCCTTGAAGGTGTCTTTACAAAATGGGAGAATTGACCGATCAGTTTGCACAAACTCCCCCAAACGGTTGAGTGGGTGAAAAGCGAAAGTTACACCATCCTGGGGGCCACCCGGGGGCTAGATCCGCCTCCCCAGGCGAGCGGGAAAGGCTTCCGCAGGGCGCATTTGTAATCGGCACGTGGTAGTCTACACGATCGAGCGCCACGGGTCACTGAACTTTGCGCGCCACGGAAAGAAAGATCGGGACGGCCGGCCAGCCGCGCCGGCGTTGATCCGGTTCCGACGACGAGGGTTTGATTACGACGCCAAGTGCGCCAAGACGCCCGGTCGTCGTCGCAGCCGCTTCCTCGTGCAGCAGTTCGTGTGCATTCGTCGGGCATCTCTGGCGTCGAGGTGGTGCAATTGCAATCGCTGGCATGCTGCGCAAAGACGCTTTCCGACAGCAAACAGAGAAAGTGAATAATAGCTGCACATGCCAGAACTAGAGACATGGTCCGCTCGCCGAGCATTGGCCCGTGTACATTCGAATGAGGTATGTTTAGTTCAATTCATTTTTCCAATGTCATAAATTTCCGCTCGAACAGCTTCATCCCAGCAATGTGTTTGTCAACGTTTGTGAAAAATATTTGATTAAAGCGCATGCAAATATAAAAAATAAGCTGAAAAAAAAGATATGAAAAAATATTTTTCAACAATTGTCAAAATTTGTTTAAAACATTGCACAACAAACTCTTATAAACCCTACCAGAATATCATAATTTGTGTCTTAGTTAGTAAATACTTGATTAAAGAAAATCAGTAAAATATTTACTATCCTGCATCAAAACACCACAAGTTAGTAAAGTTAAAATGAAAACAAATTAAGAAAATGTTTTTCATAAATACTCACATTAAATAAAAACATATTTCATAAATCGTCATAAATTAAAACACTTTAAAAACATGTCTACAAAATGTTTAAAAACATTTTAATGTTTTATAAACAATAAACAACAAAATGTTTAAAAAAATTTGTCTTAATAAAAAACAAATTAATCCTGTTTTATTCGTTATAATAATATTTGACAGAGTGTTTCTTTATTTCACGTGGTCAACTAATCAACACTCACTAAACGCTGCGTGTTACGAAGCGGCATTATTTGCGGCTGCGATTTAGTTTACTCCTCTCCTTAGGAGAAAAATTCTCTTCGACGAGCATTTCCGTTGGCATTGGCTAACGTCCCTAAAGTAATTGCACCCGCCCCTGACCTTGATCGTTTCGTTTCGACAACAATTGGCCTCGGACCGTTTCTGCCCGTTTGCCTTCGAACTGCTTCCGTCGAACAGTCCTGAGCTGCGTCTTGCGCAGCCACCCGGAAAACACAACTCCACCCCTCCCTCCCTCCCTCCCTCACCTTTCCACACCCCCCCCCCCCCCCCCCCCCCCACCGAAACCGAGAGGGATGCGATGCACTCGGGAAATGGGCCGCCGAGCAGTCGAGCGCGCGCGACGAATCGAGTCCAAAAGTCAATAACCGGGCACGGCTGTTGCGAATCGGCTGCCTCGGCTCCGGTTTGCTGGCTCGAGGGCGCCCGCGGTCACCCCGGCGATAACTGTTCGGCCGGTCGAGAGCTGTATTTATCGCCGGCCGGGGACCGTTGCGGACTCGTTCGGCCAACGTCGAGCTGGGATGCGGTTTCGGGAAGAAGGAGATCCGTCGGCTACGCCGTCGGTTTGGACCATGCATTGACGCCAGGGACCGAGGACTGTCCGGGAGGCGGCCGGCATCCGCTTTGGGGAGGAATTTAATTATCGGCCCGTGTGAGATCGCTCCCGTCCCTTGAGAATTCCCCCAACCCATTTTCGATAAGCCTCCTGCCTGCAAACGGGGCTTTCTGGCGCAAGCTGGCGCTCGTGTGTGCCGATACATTGTTCGCGCTCGCACAAGAAACTGTAATTTGCGACCAAGATTGGTTTTCGCACAGCTGCGTCGGCACAGACTGCAGTGTAATACTGACCGATTGAGTCGATCAGGTTTGTGGACGTGTGCCTTGCGGTTTGGAGACGCGGTTGGCTTGTTCTGTGCAAGCGGAAGGCTGTCGTCTGTCAACAAACTTGAAGAGGAAATTATTTTGATGATTTATTTATCCATTTACCTTACATCACATATTGGCAGTTTCTTGGAGTTGACATCTTGGAGTATCTTGCAGGCCACTGTATGATGGTGAATCAATATCGCCACCAGAATTACAACAGGAGTCCATGCAATGAATAATTCCACCCAATCATATTTCCTTGATGAATAGACCAGTATAATATGTTTGCTTCAAATAATACGTTGAAGAAAGCAAACAAATTCAAGTCGTTTTGTGAACAGTTTAACGCAAAGAACATAAGGTACAACAAGTCATAAAAAAGTCGTTGAATGCAATTATAAGCATGTGCAATTTATTACAAAAGATTATCTGAACATTAACCACGCATTGTCATCAAAAACTGCTGATATTTGCACATGTTTACTTTAAGTTTGGTAAAATGGAAGTATTTGTACTTGCGCAGATTATTTCAAATCTTTTCAGAAGTGATTCGGATATTTTTTTCGGTATCATTTAAGCTTTATTTTATAGTTATCCGGATGTTTTGGTAGAAGGTGATTTATTTTAGCTTATATTTATAACATTTTTGGATGATTCCTTTTAGGTCCTTTTTGTATCAGTGCCGTTTTTGGATCCATAAATTAATTATGGCCGAAATTGCCATAATGGCTTTCGCAATGTTTTGTTTTTGTTTTCATCTGACATTTCACCTGTCTAATCAGTATTCAACGTACACTATCTTTGGAAGAATGGAATCCAAAAACATGTTTCTACTTTTGCTCATTTTCCAAGTAGAGAACCCTAAAATACCCTATTTCCACAATTCTCAAAGAGGCAAGCCTTTTACTCGTAATTCTTCTAGCATATAAAAAAAACTGATAACAAAATCCCTGGAGGTTATAGTTCTTTAAAGTACACTCTACTTTTCAAATCAGAAGTTTTGGACTTAACAGAGTAACATCAATATACTTTAGGACTTTATTCTCCTTCATATTTCATAGCATCTCTTCCACAGTTCACTGCATAATCGAGTAACAGTTTCACATTAATGTTGTTTCAATTACATGGAATTCTACGTATACTCCGAAGAACCACATTGGATGACAAATTGTAATTGCCTGGCCATGCAAATCGATCCTGAAATTTCCACATGGACTTCGTGAGGCTATTTCCACACACACGTTGAATGAGCTATTTCAGAACGCTTACGATGTATGCAAATTCGAGCGCCTCCGGACAAATAATTTTCCACCGACTAATCGATAACGACCCATATGCACGCTGTGAAACAACCGATTGCGTTCCCCTTGATTCGGTCGTTTTGTCAAAACGGAATCACCAATGCCGGGCACAAACCTGCAGGATTCGACGGAATGATGATGGTCTCGCTAATTTGCCCGCCGTGAATGATGCTACAAACCCTGATAACATCGTCGCGCTCGACAGATTTTATCTTCTCCTGGGCTTCCGGCGAACACTAAACTCACTCAGTCAACCGGTTTCTTGTTTTTTCTTCTTCTAGTAAATTATCCAAAAATCGATCCACAGCTCATCGAATTACTGGACTTTATTGCATCCACGCTGACCGCTCGGTGTACGGCCTCAATTTTTCGGCGTTGGTTGGGGCCTCCTCCGCAACCGAACCCAGATACCCAGATATCCGAGAGCTCCTACGAACCAGTTCCAGCTGAGGATTCGCACCCATCAGCACCGGGCTTGCATTCATGGTGGATGAATTATCTTCTTTCTGCGTTCCGCTCACGATTGGCCAATTGGCCCCAAAAAAAAAACACCGAACCCCCAACATCCACTTAATCCACTCCCGGCCGAACCCTGGCACACATAAACGAGGTAAAAAGGGGGGTGAAACTGGATATTCGGGCGAGAAAAACTTGAAACGGACGAGAGTTCAGACTGCCCGGAACCTAGTTTGCACTACCGCCAGCCAAAAAACCAGTTATCGTGATGGATGAGGAAAACAACCGGAAAGCCAAATCCGAACGATCGCCACGATCGGGTACGTGCTTTGGAAGTGGAACCGGAAAAATCACTACTGATTGGAAAGAACGTTTCGCTGCTCATATTAAACTCGCCCCCTCCTTCGCTTCCTTCTTGTTTTTGACTCTCTCCTGCTCCATTGCCCTTGGAACCATTCAATTAAACTTGGATAAAAGTTTTGCTTTCAACGAAGTATCGCATGAATTTAATTATCCTCCAATCCGCGCAAATACTGTTTTCCTCTACGAGCGTTGGTTGGAAGGGTCTTGTTTTTGAAATCGAACAAAGTATCCGAAAATGAGCAACACAGGGGAGGGACAAGATCTAAAAAGAAATCAAAAAACACACGGACTCTTCCAACATCCCTTTGCTGTTAATTTTTATTTTCAAATATAAGATATTGAATAGCCGAAACTTTGTGATGCCTTCTTTCTGCTTTCGGGATATCAGGTTTATTGAATCTATCTACCCAAAGCTATTCCTTTGAAAGGAACCGGAAGAAAACTGTAAAATTCAAGCTCTTATCGTTGATCTTTAAGGTGATTACTTCATCGGTGAAGAACTTGCCACAGCATCCACAGACACACGAGGAGACAGTGGACGTCGTTCCCTTCAGAAGATAACGGAATCGTCCACGACGTTCTGGTGGTCACTAAGCGAGACATCAGACCAGCGCAGCACGACGTCCTCGAAGTCTCCCGCCGGGTACGACTGCCCTGACATTAATTTATTCACATTCGTCTGCCCGTTTTCAGCCCTCCACCGTCCGTCCTCGGCGCATTCGGTGGGTCCACTTCGACCGAAACGGCTCCGGCGGACCGGTTGGACGGAGTCCCAGACCTGGGTGGCTACGTTGCGTGACATAATTTTACCCCCTAGCTGCACCTAATGGCACATCCAAGCCGAACCGGGCACCCGGGGTTCGCTTCGTTTCCGGGCGACGCGGAAAAATTCGACGCTTTTCGCGCCATCCTTCATGTCAGCATGAAGCGTAGAGGTTCTCCTCTCCCCCCACCCCCCAAAGGGTTAACCGAAACTGGGTCAGTGTGGCAAACTGTTTTCCATTCCGAGGTGCACTTATCTAAAGTGGATTCGATTTCATTCGCCGCTGCTCCCAACTGCGTTGGATGCCATTTGATGCCGAACTCGGCGGACCGTACTTCGGCACACTGTACTACTTTCGCACAACACGCAGGAGGGGGTGGGAGTGCACTTGGTTGTGTGTGTGTGTGTGTTTTTTTCTTCTAGGAAAATTCCGGCCAGCAAAGTGTACCATCCCTACGCCAGCGATGGCCGGCGAAAAACAGCTGAAACCGTCAGGAACAAGCTGGTGCCAAACTATCCGGTTTCGTGTTTTCACCATCCGCCATTATTTATGGCACCGGAATTCCCAGTAACCTCCGACACTTGCAACGAAAGGTGCGCCCTTTGTGATGTTTTCAAACGACAACAACTATTTGTGAAACTTACCTCTCATGATCTTCAAAATAATGGAACAAAATATCTATTTCATAGAAAGGGATCAGGTTTTATTTATAACTCAATTTCAAATCATTTCAAACTGTTAGCTTTCAAAAGTAAACAGATTAAAACTACTATTACGCTGTTGGAAATTGCCCCTCGGGCCGATTGGATCGTTTTCTAAATTGTGTTTCTAATTTTTGTTTTCCATCGTTCATATCGCAATTTTTCATCCGATACGCTCATCATCCGGCAGTGTTCATTAAAAAACACTTCCATATGGCATTATTCGAACTTTCATATTTTGACCAATTTATCGCGCACACGGCGAGATTCGAGCGAAGAAAAAAGACATCAAATAATTACACCCCTTCCCCGGAACTCGCCCGAGGTCTGCCCATGTTCATCACACCTTCGCGCTGGTAAAAGTAGCAGCTTTCTGTCAAAATTTACTTTTTATGTATTTTTACATCGCGCACACATGAGTACAAACGTGCGGCCGCGGTGGAGCCATCCGCAGTGTGCATGCGCTTATTTTCACCTCAATTTTTTTCGGCAGCCGAAACTATTTTGACACCGATATACTCCACATTCACGCCCGGTTTTCCTCGAAGCGAAGGTAAGACGGTAAGAAGTGAGGGATGATCCTCACACGGGACACACGTGAAAAGATGAAACGCTCCACGCGCACAAACGGCCAGCCTCGTGCCAACGAACAACATCAACAAATTTGGACGCAGATAATGAAATTTTTGGCTACTTTCGTTCGTTGCCACTTTCGCAAGTGCCCGAACTCGGCTCGGATTGCTGTTATTATGCCGCTTTCTTCGCGCTGGTCTTCCGCGAGCCTGACCGCGCAGTTCCGGTGGTTCCGACTCATAAAACATGTGTGTATGTTTTGCCCAAAATTTTCCTCCGCCCGGTCCACGGCCTCCCGCAAACCGCGGTGGAATATGTATTTTGCGGGCTCGGACCATCAAACCACGATCCACCATGGCACGAATCGGATGATACGGGAAAAAGAAAACCTCATCCCCAACCGAAGCCAAACGGTACCACTTCCGAATCAGGTGCCGTACCGCTGCCAGCAATCTTCACAAATTAATGCCACAGAAAAAGAAAGCTAACAAATGGAGAAAAGCATCGCGGCGAAATTATTTAACCGGCATCAAATTAGTACCGTTCTCCTTACCAGCGCGTGGGACATGTTGATCGATGCTTTTGGGGATCTCCGGTTTTTCCGACCGCATCATGCTATCGTGATTCATAATCATACATGACTCAGCCGTATGTCTCCTATGCGTGTCATCTGTTGTTTTATTGCTCCCTAAAACATGATGACGGACAGCTCTTGAACAGGTATGAATTTATACATGCGATTTATTTATTCCTCCTTGTAGGCAGTAAGATTTAAATGATATAGTTGAAAAGTTGTAGGAATCCATTTTTTTTTAATTCAAATTAACGTTACCTACAAATCACAGACGACTTGAACATAAAAATAACGGTAACATAAATCATAGAAAAATTTCTTTTTCATCGCTGCGCAACTGTCCTACAAACCCAAACCGGCGCCGACTTTCCCAGGCCGCGCAAAACTCGGCATCCTGGGACCTCCCGGTTAATTAGTGTCAAAGCTGGCAGGAAAAATGTGCACAAACCCACACCGACACGATGGTGCATAGATGAGAAAACGAAAGCGAACGAAAGCGCTGGCCTGCCGTGTGTGACATAATCCTTCCACCACGTTGATCCTCCGGCTCCGAAGGAATGCTCGCCGCTCACACTCGGTGACAGTTCGCTGCTGGGTTAATTTTTCCTTGCGCGTTTTGTCGGTTTTTATTACTACCATCACTTTTATTAAGTTATATACGTACCGCGACTCCACTGCCACTGGTGGCGGGCACTTTCCCCGAGTGAGTCCGGGGGGAGTTTAATTTTCACTTTGACCAGCATGCAACCAACATCCACACGCATCGCTGAGGGGTTGTTTTTTCCCGGTTCCAAAGCCATTGGAACTGCATCCCCCCGGTAAATGCGCTGCCAGCGCCAATGGAAAGTGGTTCTGTTTGAGGCTAGAGATCAACTACTTCGGATCGTATTTCCTGTCATTATAACGGCTCCGGATGTTTTGCTGCGGTTGGCTGGGAGTGGGCCGCTGCGAAGGGGGTTGCAACAAAGTTCAAGTTCAATGAACATCGGTCCCCGGGGGCGATAAAATCGTCGCTTCGCCGATCGGTCCTCTTGCGGTGAAAGAAAGCACGTCCTCGTCGGGTGACAGTCAGCTTTGAAGATGGAGCTTGAAGTTGATTTTCCTGAGCTGCTTACTGATTTGGGAGAAGATAAAGAAATCAAAGAATGAGATAAACGTACCCTGACTTATTCTCATCAGGAGGGAAAGGAGGGCTAAGCATGGTTCTCATAAACCAAACCTCCCTATTAAATGCCCGTCCACCTGAAGGGTACACCAGAAGCCGCCCGGCACTTGGAATGGAAGGCAAACCTCAGCCAAGACTTCAAAACAAACAAAAGCGTCCAGAAATACCTCTTCAGCCCAAGAGCCACTCCAGCGCACCAGGGACCGTGAAACAGAAACAAAACATAAGGCTAGTAATTTGACTACGGATCCCCGACCTCGTGGACGCGTTAGATTGGCACAGTTTTTCGGTTTCGGACCGCGCTTTCCGGCTGTTGGGGCGGGCCGTCCGTCACTCGTCCGCACCCGGCTCGCCGAAGGAGGAAGTCTCAAGTCGAATCTCCATTGTTACGAGATCATCATCAGCACCATCATCATCAACACTCCACTCCGGCCGGATGCTCGCCGGGCAACGCGCGGTCCGCGCTTTGTGGGTCAAGAGATTCAAACGGTTAGATTTCGTAGGACCGTGCGGCCAACTGACCGTGTTCAGCCACGGAACTAGGACCCGAAACCCCTTGAACGGCCGTGCCGGACGGAAGTGGCCCCGGCCACGGTTCGACGGCGATGGGAACCGGGGAGAATGGAACCGCCTTTGGCATTATCTTGGAAATCGTTAGAAAGGTACTATTTAACTTCAACCCGACGAGATGTGTGTAATATGTTTTTATTTATTTCATCCATGGCATGGATTTCTTTCTAAACAGAACATGTGAACCAAGACATGTGTGATGACACTCTTTCAAGTTCGTTTGTTTTTCTGACACTGTACTGGAACAGAAAAGTTTATTACTTTCTTCTTTTAAATTGATTGACTCAGATTTGGCTGAAAAAACTTAAAACGAAAAAAATAAAATGTATACCATATAACTGAGCTTACGAATAAGTTTTCTTTGAATATAATTTCAAACAAAAAATGAATTATTTTTCTTTGAGGCAAAATACAATTTTATGTTTTTGTTGACGTAAGAATTATTTGAAAAACAACTAGCACTTCCTTCTGCTTAACATTAAACCAACCAGACTTCTGGTTGCGTTGGGAAAAAATAAGCCATGTAAATAATGGTGACAGGCTCCAATTTATCGAACGCGAAGAGAGAAAAAACGAGCAACCCTTTCGGACATCGCGCACTTTTATCCGAACGAACGGAAAATCTGAACCATTAACATCTCCAACGGACCAAATTTAGTCATATCCGTAGCACCGATCTGCCCGTCAGACGATAAGCCGCCTTACCGGCCTCCCTTGGTTTCGCTGATGTTTAGCCGAGTGACTTGGCATGCCCAGCCCGGGCCGGGCCTAATGAAGTGATGACATAGTAAAATGCGGAAAATTACGCACCAACAAACACGGTAGTTAAAAACAACTTTCTCCCGTCCCGAGCGTAATACTCGCTGGGCACCGAAAGATAGAAGTGAGCATAGAAGCAAAGGGAAGAAGAAAAACAACATGTTAATTTAGTTTGTACTACGAAGAAAGTTTCAAACAAATCGATAAAATCCTCTCCACCCAATGGGGCGGTTGATGGGAGTTTTTTCCTCGTTTTGGCACCAGACTACTATCCATCATTTCACGTCAAGCAGCAGAGAAGATTTGTGGCCGGGTCATTGACCTGTAAACGGAATGAAAGTAAACTTTATTTTGATTTGAACGAAACGAGGTGCTCGAGATAATTGAGGGTATTATGATTGGGAGCGCGGAAACGATAAACTTCTCGACGCTGGCCCATACAAAAGGTAAACAACACTTTGAAAAAAGCGAAAAAATGGCTGGGCGTCTCGACGATCCAAAACGACGCCACCTGCGTGTCGAGACGATGCGCGGATACGAAACGACGCGCGTCGTTATCGTCGAGCAGTTTCAAGCACCTCCTGGTCGATGAATCTCTATAGACCGTATCTGTCCGAAGCATATGTGGGTTCTATGGATCTTGGTATTTACCAAGAACATGATAATTCAGGATGCACTTTTCATATCAACGTTGTGTTTAGACAAGTCACTTTGATTTATTTAGCCATTAAGCCATAGTATAAAACACACCAATAACTCGATCGTTTTGAAAATTGATTAAAAATCAAAGTGCTCGAAACTTGTTAAAAACTATATATTTATATACCTTGAAATACTTGTATAAATACCCAGGTTGCTATTCGAGCAAATATGCGGAAACTTTCGAGCAATAACGCGGAACTGGATCATAATACCCTCAAATGTTAAGCGTCCATGCAAAGAGGAAGTATCCTGCGAGAGTTAACCTTTTAGCAAAGTTGTGTTTCGAGCCTTGACATCCATTTTCACAATCGTGTTCACCAGCGGTTTATCAATCACTTCACTGTTCCACAACCAAATTTAATCCTTCACAAGTAATTCATCATGTCAATGAGTATTTTCCCCTAGCAATTAATTACACGCTTCTTTAATTATAATAAAACCAACTCAAATGCCCTATTCTGGCGAAGAAAACCCGGATTTTCTCGACCAAAATTGTTTCACATTCTGCAGATTTGAAAACATTTTCCTACCCCCTTGTGGAAAAGCTAAACAAACAAAAGTGTTTGTTCGAAGTACGAGAAGTATATTCTTAGTACGCTTTTCGGTCAGCATTTCCATCGGTCCAGCACATTTTCGCAGAAAAAGTACAACAACGCAAACCTACCACACCGTCCAAATACAGCCTTACGGACAAGTAATTAGGGGCTTCGTTATCCTCGGCTTCTCGTTTCGTTTTAATCCCATCGCAGCTGAGCTGAGGGCTTGCAAGGATAATTTATTTAAGTTCATATTTTAACGCTCGTTTCTCTACACGAAGCCAGAGCGGAGCGTAGAGAAAAAATAGTGTTATGCATCTAATCAGTCAAAAGCTACGAAGGGCGGCATTTATCAGAGTTTAATTAATGATTAAAAACGGTGGGGAAAACGTTTCACATTGGGTTCGTTGAGTTTAAAAACGAAAACAAAATTATTACAAAAAAGGATAACCTTCTTGAGCAGTTTCTTGAATCATGGATATAAATTGCTTTCCTCATTAGAAGAACACAAAACTAACTTTTACAATACATCACATACACTTAAAAGTTTGTAACACTCAGTGCACTACATAAAATGTATGTTGGATAGAGGTAAACTTTTGTCATAACACCAAAACAAGAAATACTACAACATAACACATGTTTTAAGATTAACTCCGCACGCTTCTGCTACCATTCTAGTGCAACGTCACTGCACAAGTGAACCACCAACAAACCACCCTACCGGATCTACGTTGACGGATCGGTGTTTCAAAATCGCATCCCTGCAGGACCCTTTTCCCACGATCCGAGCCCCTTCATTGCTTCTGCATTGAACAAGTTCGCCAAACAATCTCCCCGGTGAAAACAGGCACGCTCCCTCCCCGGGACCGGAAGCGACCCCACCTGTTTGGTAGCAATATAAAATACAATAATAAATGCACACGCGTCAATGTAAACAGAACGATCCGGGGGTGGTGGAGTTTTTCCAGGCTACGACGAGCGAGAGAGGAAACAGCCGGGATGCATTAAGATAAGCGCCGGGGATGGAAGGGTGGAAAGGGCCAAGCAATGGAATGATAAATTCAGTGCGAGCGAGAACGGCAAACTCGGGTGAAACAAATGTGGAATAAGTTGATCAACTATCAAGTTCAAGTTGAAAGGCAAGCACAACTCCAACACCACAATCATTCGCCTAGAAGGAACGGGCGGTCGCTACCAGGGTGTGGGGGAGGGGGGAAAGCTGTCCCAAAGAGAGAAAAACGGGCGCGGGAAAAAAAAACGATAAAATAATATAGGAAAGCATTAGACACACTCCGCAAGAGAATGTCGATGAGGATAAGTTGTTGGAAAAAGAGATTAAAGCTTTATTTTTCTCGACGTCTTTTTCTTGCGTCTTCTTGCGGCAGCAAATGGAAGGAGGAGGGCACGGGAAGGCACGTCCGCAGGGGTAGGGGGAGGGTGGTACGCAACGGCACACACTGCGGATGAATGAAAGTTCCTCGAGGTTCCTCCAAGACGCGCGCACCGCGATTAAGCGAAGCAACGCGAAGATCAAGTCCGATCCAACTCCGGGAGTTGGAGCAATGCTTGGGGGGGGGGGGGGGGGGGGGGGGGAGGGAGACGGTTTGGAGGGTGCTGGGAATACGTTGCCCTCGCCAGCGTTGTAAGATGTGTGTGTGTGTGTGGATGTGTCGATGCAGTACGAAGCCCACCGATCGCGAGGTAGCTCGAGAAATGAACAGTAATCGGCAGTGGAGAACGTGTTGTTTGGAGAAAGGAAAAGAGATGGCCGACGGAGCGGGTGAGGGAGAGGGCGCTATACGCTGGAAAGCGAGGAAAAGCGACGGGGTACGGCCGATGCCTTGCAGAAGAGGTAACCGGCGAGTGGATAATATTCGGTTTCCTCGTTTTCTTCGCCGCGGCGAGGCGAACCCGAGCCGAATGACGCTGAGGGCGCCACCGGGTACGCCAGGTCTCACATACGCCGGAGTACGTCTCTATAAATTGACCGTGGCGCGTTCCGGAGAGCACAGACATATCATATCCGTATCACGGCTCAGATCGTTTCCCCAATCCAGAGTCCAGCTGAGTCTCGGTTCCGTTCCACAGGGGTCCTCAGTGTTTTCTGGGCGTTACGTCTCAACTCGCGACAGTGCGTGTGTGAATCGTGTTTAGAACCTAGTGTTTACTTAGCTCCGGTTACCAGTAGTCCCGTGTCACGATGGCCTTCGCTTACAAAGTCGTAGTCGGTGTGCTGTGTTTGGCGGCCCTGGCCGTGGCCTTGCCGGCCGACGAGGCGCGCTCCTCGCATAACTCCATCTCCGGCGGCGACAGCGACCTGTTCGGCAGCATCTCCAAGGAGTGCGCGTCCGCCGACTCGCTGACCTGCGTCAAGCGAAAGCTGTTCACGTTCTTCGATCGCGTCATCGCCAAGCGCAGCGTGTTCTCGCTCACCGAGGGTGTGACGGTGGTGAAGACCCCGGGTGCGGCCGCTGAGACCGAGGGTGCCCCGCGGGCCCTTACCGGTGATGAGTCGCTCGAGCAGCTGATCCTGTCCCGTGTGCAGTCCTTCCTGTCCTCGCACACCATCAAGGTCGACCTGAAGGGCGCCGACATTGTGAATGCCGTCACCTCGACCGGCCGCGCGCTTGAGGACGTGTCGGAGAACCTGCTCGACGAGGAGGAGGGAACCGGTGAGGCCCGTGGCAAGAAGAAGAAGGCCGCCAAGATCCTTGGCCCGCTGCTGCTCGCCGTCGCACTGAAGGCCGCCGCCCTGCTGCCGCTGCTGCTCGGAGCGATCGCCCTGATCGCCGGTAAGGCGCTGCTCATCGGCAAGATCGCCCTGGTTCTGTCCGCCATCATCGGTCTGAAGAAGCTGCTGTCGCAGGAGAAGCACGTCACGTACGAGGTCGTCGCTCACCCGCACCACTCCACCAGCCACACGTCCAGCCACGGCGATGCCTACTCGCTCGGCGGATCCTATGGAGGCGGTGACGTCGGCGGATACAGCGCCAGCTCTGGCCACGGTGGCTGGTCGCGCTCGATCAAGGACGCCCAGGACATCGCCTACAACGGCCAGAAGCCCTAAGCGAGCCGCCCTGTAGCGACAGTAGACAGTAGAACGTAGTAGTTGTAGCTACCGAACGCCGGTCGTAAGTGTACTCCTTACAGGAGCTGCCTGTACTCTACTGGAATAACCTCCGCAGGACTGGTAGAAGGAAGCGATGAGGAAGATGTCACCCATCAGCCTCATCAACACAGCATTCATACACACCCACACTCACATACACACACCATCAACTCACACCTACTCAGTACCACTCGAATACTCCGAGCGTTGCGTTGACATTATTTATTTAATTTATTTAGCGTCAAGCGAGGGATTTTGTTTGTTTTGTTGTTTTCCATTAGGGAGTGGTGCTGGGGAAGGGGCTCGCTCGGGGAGCGTTAGGGTCGGTTAGGACCTGTACCTGCAGCGTTTAGCGTTACCGAGAGGAAGTCGATAGGGCGCACTCTAAGGCTCTAATGCGCTAAGGTTCTCAACCCACGTAGAGGTTATGTCAGGATCGCTCGAAAAACTCGCCGGGATATGACTCTAAGCTTCACTCGCCTCAGCTCTCATCTGCCTGTGACCTTGCCATCTTCATCGTCTATTGTACTATAATGCTTCCTTAGCTCAGAATCTCAGTCATTCTATCGTCGTGTCTCTTCTCCGTCCGTCTTTGCATCAATCTGATTGAGCTGATCTCCCTATATCTCTTCCCGTTTGAGTCGCTAAACTGGCGGTAGCGACGAGTTCGAGGATCGTGTACAACCCTGCACTCTCAGGCAAAAGTCCCGCGCGAAAAACCCCCCCTAAACCCAGTGAAGCGACCCGCAAGCAAACCGATCACCAAAACCAAAAGAGAAGAAGACGATGAAATAAATGCTCAAATTGTTTCCAAATTGCGTACCTTTCGGCAGCCGACGCTGCTGTGTGTCGTGTTTTCTTTAGGCTCCTTCCCGATAGATAGAGATCCGAACTTGTTCCGGAGGTGGAAGATTTTCCCCTGCGAACCTTTCTGTCACATGTCGAATGCGTGCGGGGCGTCAACCGCTTTTCTCTCGAGGAAAACGAGGCCATGAGCTGGCAAATTACTTTCGATGCATGCAGCGTCGTGCGGGAAAATTCTTCACCAAACACTAACAACCAGCTGGGTCGAATGTGTGCTCCACATGCTGTACGATTCCCCGTGCCCGCCTTTCCTTTCGCTTTTCCGTTCCCACAGTTCCCATGAGGAGGACCCCGGCGCTGCTTCTCTGCTCCCGCTTGCAAGCGAAACTGATCGCACGTTACGAAGACGTCGTCCAAATGATGTCCCACGCAGTGAAACGCTTCCCGGTCTTGGCTGTGTAATTTCCATCCCCAGGAAAAAAGCGGGCCCGCTGTGGAGAAACCCCTTGCTTGACGGTCGTTCCGATGATGGGCAAGTTTGTCGGTTTCCTCGGTCGACGGTGAGAAATGGAACAGTCGTGTATGAGAGCGTGTGCGACCATACGTCTTCATACTACCACTCGGCTAAATTTTTGCAAAGAAATTGCACGGCGACACGCCATCGTTCTTCCGGCGAGTAGTAAAAGCCCTTGCCAGCCCTACAAAGGAACGCAGCTCGAAGCAGAGCAACCTCCGGTTCGCATTTGAAACAAGCAATTTCCGAGTGGCGGTCCAAAATTGGGCCCTCGCTGGAGGAGGCTCTCAATTTTCGCCAGTTTGCTTACATGCAAACGCGGGAGAAAGTGCATTTTGCAACTCGGTCGTCACATTTTCCTGCGGTGCAATCGAGTAGAGCGTCAGATAGAGTACAATTTCTGTACCAACCCATTTACCTGGGGGGGATTATACTGCAGCTGTTTAATTTGTTCAATTAAACTGTTTTGATGCAAATGTGTTGACGTTTCCACATAAGAGAATATATTTTTCAAATAACAACAATGAGCACATGATTTGGTCTGGAGAAAATCAAATGTATTTAAAAGGAAAGTGTTCGATGAGTTCTAATATCCGAAACGTATGTAATCTATACTCTGCTTTCATATGATTACACTCTTTTACAACGACTGCTAAACAGTTTTTATTTAACCAAACAGCGATTCAAATATTTGAACAATTCAATCGACAAGGCAACTAATCACGCTTTCCAAAAGCAGTGAAAATACGAAGCCATATTATAACACTCCTCGAAACCGTTACACTTTAGCTTTAACAGCAGAAAGCATTGATAATATCATACACGCACGCTGTATGTTTTCGCTGCACAAACATCAAATAAATCGTACGTACGAACGGTGGAAATCCCATCAGTGTCTTAAAACAACAAAACATATTGCATACTCGTGAGGCGCACGAACCGGCCATGATACGCCCTAATACGCTTCCCGTGCTTTTAATACCACCACCGGCAGCATGATTTTCACTTTAACATGTTTCCCTTGGGTGGAACAGGCGAAAGCATCCCCGCGACTGAACGTCTTTAAGCTCCGCACTCAGACGCTTAAAACACGCTCGCGTCCGTATTCGATTATGGTAGGAAAAGGGAGCGAAAGGCAACTTGCAGGGCAGTGCAATAAAAATGAAACTATATGGCAATGATCAGCCCGGGCTTACTATCTCCTCTTTCTGGGCAGATGCTTTCTCGCGTCCATGCGAGCTGAAAGCACTTCCGAAGCTCCCGAGATGGTCGGAGGAAAAACATGCTCATGGCGTGGAAAACAAGATGAAGGGTCGAGCAAAGCTGAAAACAGGAAAGAGCTTACGGTGAAAACAAATTAAATTCTCGCTTGTCTCCTGTTGCATAAACACAGGCGAATAAAACGGTTGCAAGGTTCCCGGAAAAGCTGAATTTTCCGTTAATCAATCCTTGGAAATTGATAAAGGCATAGGGCAGCTATTTTAAGTTCAACTAAGAAACACCGAATGACAATAGAAAGTACTTTGTATTCGTTCGTTTGATCTTTTTATGGAAATTGTTGGTTTTTGTTGCCTGAATGGATTTACATATCATTTATTTCATTTTATTGAATATGTAACTTACACTGTTTTAATTAAAAAAGGTTCGAACTCCTTTTTACAATTATATGTTTCTATTTTCACAACTTATAAAACATAACAAGTAAAAATTATATATTCAATCTTTTCTGAAAATACTTTCTTGATTATTAAACAGCACTAATCTCCGTTCATTAAATGAAATAAATTTACAATACAAAAGATCCTGGGAAGTCATATTTTATGTATTTTTCATTAGCAATCTGGATTACATCAAGCCGCAGACCTTCTCCAGGCGATTAAGTAAATAGCGGATGCTTTTCCCCAACGCTGCCTAAACCAACGCGCCGGCATTCAAACAGTTCGTTATGGGAGAAATTCCAGCACACTGTTTTCCTTATCAAATGTGACGTCGTTCTGAGAAACTCGTTTTCTTTTGTTTCCACTAAATTGCCGACATTCAACATTCAAATCGTCCTCATTTGTGCGTTCGCAAAAGTGCGAACCAATGCGTCCCCGGGCGGAATAGAACGAACTAATCCTGCCAGGCTTCTCGGCAGGCAAAGGGAAAGAATACAAGAAATGTGTGTCACCCGGTAATGACGTGCGCTGAATCGCGTTTCCTGCCACCATCGCAACCTCAACAGCATTGCCCCTTCTCTGCCTGGCTTACGTCCGCCGTTCGGTGAGCTTTGCGCAAATCTCTGGTATTATTTTATCGGCATCTTTACCGTCGTCGGAGTCGTCGTCTTCGCAGCGATCGCATCGATAGACCGCGTTGCTCGGTTTATCAGCGCCATTTTATTTCCACCCCATTCCTTCTGCTCCCGGTGGACATCGGGGAGGGCGCGGGTTGGGAGCCGCACGGGGAGAAAAACTTGTGCTTCATTCCTTTGAAAAGTGAAATGTGCTACAAATGAAACCTGACCATGCAGAGAAGGAAGAGCCCGTTTCGTTATTTTTCCCACTTCTATTTTCCCGATCTTCGCCTTCGGAGCACTACTGCTGTCTCCTCCTGATCCGAAAGCTACCCTGGAAGCAAGGCTGGACTCACTCCGCCATTGGCAGACGACCCAAGCGCGTACGTCAATGTTTCTAAACATTCCAAAGTTTTTTCCCTTTCAGTACCATCGCGCTAAGGTTTATGTCGACGTTTAGGACCAGTTTGGGTACTCGAAGCAGGACCCGGAATGAGTCCTACGAATGTGGGAGAAACATAACCGTACGAGATTCGAGTTTCCCATCTCTGGGGCCACTTTTGGACTTGCCGAAGAAAACTCTAATTGATGTGTTTTACTTCCGAAAACTGGTTTTCGGTAACTCGACGAAGGTACACAAACCGGTACCGAGGGGTTGAGCAGGAAGAAAATGACAGGAAAAAGGCACTAGAGATGTAAAGTTTTATATATCCGCTCGCAAAGTCACCGTATTTTAGGACACAGGTTTAGAATTCACGGTACGAAGTAATGTTAGACTTTCTATTTTATCTTACCGTTCGCAGAAACTAACAGTAAATGAAGCACAGCAAAGTTTTATTTTATTTAAAGTTTGTTCTTTCCGTTCAGAGGGTAAGTATCATTAATAACTGTTGTATTTGTTACACTTTTTTATGCAAACTAGAAAAGGTAATAAAGCTGGTCATCCTCTACTGCGGAGCTTGAGGGGATTTTTAAGCAAATAAATTATGCAACTAGATGCTAGTTACAAAATTAAGACTTAAAGAAAGAGCAATCAAACACATTATCAAATCCAATGAATCACTATTAAAACATTGTACAAAAGATATGCAGTTCTTAACATATTTACTGAAGTTTCAATATCAAGCTTAATGAATCATCCTCGAACCAAGCTAAATTCAAAGAGTAATATATAGTGTACAAACGCTTTCTCCATAAAACTAAGATACTCAGGAATATTGCAGGAGTTTAATACTCCTAATAATCAATTTGAAACAATTTGTTTCAGCTTCTAAGAACTTCCTAATTGAATCAACTGGCAAGACGTTCCCTTCAAACATCAAGAGAAGAATATGAGCTGCAACGAAAACAAGAATATTAAAGTGTTCGCTCGCTAACAAGCGATCCGGTTCGTCAATGTGCATCCATCTTGCGTCACAAAGCAAACAACTCTGGGAAAAGTAACACTTCAACCGGTGCATGCCGTACCGTGTCGTTTCTGTTGGCCGACATCTGCTTACGATCCACCGAGGAGAAATGCACTCTCACACACACATACACACACACACACACAGGCGCTGTTGTAAAAGCTTGTGTCATCCGTCGATTATGCAACCACGGTCGGTCGATAATAGCCACTCGTCGACGTTCTATCGTCAGGCGGAGCCTCAAGACAGGAAGGAGACGCGAACAATTAACCACATCGATTATCCACCGGGTGGCGTTTATCACCATCGTGGTGTCAGCTGGCTTCCCGTCTCCGTTGTCGGAGGCTGTCGACAGCAGCATCCACTCATGCTGGAGTTCAAACGCCACAACGGCGTCTCAGATACTCAGTACATCAATAATCTACGAGGGATAACCTTCGCAGAGCCGACCGAGTCAAACTCCGTCCTTTCAGCAGCAGCGTCTAATTACAACTAATCCCTGGGCGAAGCTGGCGAGATTTTCACGGCCGCCCGTCTGCGTGTGATTGCCGAAGGGAGGGAATGTATTGAGATCGTTGCCATTTGGCCAGGGAAGCGTAGCGACCGATTCGTCGGACGGCGGGCAGGATTTTCTCCACGCCCAGGCCCTTTAACAGGCGCTGGCAGACCGTGGTCGGTGTTTGGTGCACTCAAGCTTCGCGTGTAAGCATGCAAAGTCAAAGCTGTGCCGGCCGGCTGGACGGAAGAACGGACGGACGGATGGACGGAATGTAAATTGAATTAACAAGCAGCGTCCAATAATTAGTAGAGTGAATCTGGGAAAGTGTGTAAGGCACCGGCCGAGCGGCAGAATCACGTAGTCGAACTACATCGCAGTCCCATTTTGGGCGCTTTTTCTGGCTTACCATCTCAATTACGCCTTGAGTTCTTAGCATGCGTGTAGCGACATGATGGATACGTTGTTCCCCGTCGGCACGTGGCGAGTACATCCATCAAACCGTTCCGACATCGGACGGATCGATCATCGTTGGATTCACTAAAAAGGCTTATCATCGCATCATAGTTCAGGGCTGATTAATTAGGTTGGATCAATCAATGTTCGCCCATATCCTTAAAAAATCGTTCACAGGAATTCTATTTCATCCGAAATGAAACCCTTTCAAAATTTCATGAAATTTAATACAATTAACCTGCAGCTATTCACCCTCAAATTGGAATTTAATTAAATCCTTCACTGCAATGAAATCAATATTTGCCATAAAAACCCGCATCTCCCAATCATGTTCCAGTCAAAAGCCGGAAAATGGAAGATCAACCTGCCGGAAACACTTTTTATGCTTCGCACTCGTAAAACTATTACTCCAATAACACACATCCTTGGGTTTCGCGTTCGCAATGCATTTCGACTCGTTCCCGTCCGCTATTTCAACGCCTTCCCCTCGCCGTTAATCGGATTACTCTGCTCTCACTCAGCCTGCTGTTTTTCCCCTTCACGGAACATTGGCCACTTTGCGTTACCTAGTTGCTTTTGCTTTCTGCTTCCATACGCAAACATATCATGCTGCACCATAAACATTTCATTCCATTCGCTGCAAAAAGGGAACGCCCAACATCTCGCATTGATATATGCAAAGATATTAGACACAAAGTAGCAAAGCGATGCATTGCTGGATTTAAAGCTCATTTAAGTATTTTAAAACCAACGTTTATAACAACTTTTAAGAGCTGTCATGAACGTAGTCTAATTTATTTGGTGATTTATTATCGAATCAAATGTACAGAAGATACGTAAACAATTTTCAACACGATAAATAATCCCCTTCGATACGTTTTGACACATGATAGATGTATCTGGTATTGCAAATTTTATGCTAACGATCAATCAATCAACGAAACGCTCTTCAATCAATAGCAACTCTGATCGATACATTTCACGAAGAAAAATCTCACTGCACTCTGCGGAACCCTTCCCATGTATGCAGCTTGCAAGTGGAAGCATAAACCTTCTCCCTTTGCTATCACCCACGAGCATTTCACTTGCATCTCTTCGGTATGGCTCATCAGAAACAGCTGATGTGCAGTCAGACGGAGGAAAATAACCTCCCTCCAGCGCAGCTCGCATCTTGATAGGAGTAAATCGTGCGTCCGGCTCTCGAAGTGCATCGAGCATTTCGCATGTTTTACCTGCCGAGGAACCCAACTCCACCTCCAACCGCACGCCGAATGATTAGCAGGTTTATATTTTTTAATTAGCTTACAATTTGCCGAGTTTATAGAACAGAACGAAGCACCACGGATGGCCCCATTTTTCCGTTTGTTTACCCAAACTAGACCCGACTTTTATGAGCTTTTCATGGTGAACTCATCGTGGGGAAAGGAAAGTGTGCAATATCGTGTTACTTTGTGGATCCTTTGCTAGCGCAGATGAACAATGCAATGGAGAAATGGCAATCCCAACCTTTAGATCCTTTCCCAGTATGGTCCTGATGAAAAGGATATTGTTTGAGCTTCTGTTTTCCAAGCATAGAACGTGTTTGTGGAAGTTAAACGCCATCTGAGGGTTTGACGTGTTTGTTCCTGGCAAAAGTTATAAAGCAACACTAATGGAACATGTACCATTTTGCAAAATTACACAAACGCTCGCGGTACGCACTATATGGGGTTAATTTTTTCTGAAGTGAAATCAAGAAATAAAAGGCTTTTAAATCCCAATCTTGGGATAGAGAGTTACATTCGCTTACGCTTCGTCCGATTTGTTTTTTCCATTCAGATGATGGTTAAGAAAATCTATCCTACTCTACATACGGTTGGCAAAAACAGGATCGATGAGAATCACTGAGTGTCCCCGTTTTTTTAGCTATGCGAAAAAAGAACTAAAGCGTCCGGAAGCGAACGGTATCTGCTCGATAAGGGGACTTTCGTTTTCTGTCCCGTTTTCCACCGGTTCCAAGGCGTCGTTTCCTCTTTTGCGGTGTCGATGTAGGTGATAGTCACCCGAGCATCGATGCGAAAGCTCGATTATGTCAGAACACAACCGATGTCGGCCCACGCTATCCGTGCACCACTTTTACAAGGCAAAAGGGAAACAACACACAAACTGTTTGCGAGAAGAAGCCTGATCGCTGCGGAGGACAATTAATTGAAAATGCGCCCGACGAGCGTTTACCGAGATGCTAATCAATTACACGAACTGGTTCACCGTTAGGGATGATTGCAAGGAAATTACCCCCTGATTGCGTCAACGGCCGCAGCGCGCCCGGTATGCGGTTTGCGGGAGTAGATCCTTGGTTCTTGGACGCGCGCACTGGGTTAGGAGGAGCGAACGTCGACAACATTCCCTGGACCAGAATGGTTCTACGGCAGAACGCGACAGTTATTAGCTCCGCAACGGGACTTTTGTTTCCTGCAGCATCCGCCGAGCGGTGTTCTTGAAACCTACTGCCTTTGATGCGTGTTTTTCTGACGATCCACGACCGGGAAAATGCATTTGATGGGTGCAAAAATGGTTTCTGACAGTTGGAGAAAAGCACAATCGAATGGATGATTTACAAAATTACCAAATAATACTAACAGTATATCTCTCTGTCGTTTTCTACGCCGTTTAAATGTGAGTTTATGCGAAGTAGATTATTACCAGCAATCAACTATACAGCAAATTGAGACTCAGGTATAATAGGTTGGTGAGAATTGGGGTTTTTTTATATATGTAGAATAGGTAAGGAAAAACGATTAAAACGAACTATCAAATTAATTCGCCCAAAATTGAATTCACGGAAAACTAATTTCAAATGACTAAAGGACGATTTCAATATGTTTACGGTACCACGAATTGAACAGGATCTTTGAAGATTTCAAAATTGTCAATTCAATAGCCTTAGTAATCATTTCCAATACGTTGTTTACTCTCCGAATGTTTTATTCACGTACCATTCACTTTTAGCCAGTTAACGTTCCATAATAGATACAACGCTGCACCTATGGCATGAGCATCGTTTCTCACTACTATCTTGAAGTCCCGGTTCCAGGTTAGGATTTTTAGTTTGGAGGATCCTTATATGTGTGGCAGCCTTACAATTGCGCACAGCACTGTAGGTTTTATAAAAATGTGCGTTACATCAAACGAATTGAAATATTGAATTTTAACTTTAAACATGTAGTAGTGTGCTTAGCGTAATTTAGGAAGTAGGAATAAAATTCGATCCTTTCCGATCTCAAACTTCGTCGCGAACGGTTCTATTAATTTGTGAGAAAAGAACACGCTAAAGTGGTGACCCCGACGAAAGTGACCCGACGACCCTGTGAATAAAAAATCTACAAAAAGTGACATGGCAACCGAAGACAATAAAACTCCTGTCGCTGAAGGTGTCAGCGGGCACGCGGAACCGTTCGTCGAATCTGTTAAAGTGCCAAGAATAAACCCGCCCAGCATGATGGATACCAATATCGAGACTTATTTCCTCTCGTTGGAATTTTGGTTTGCAGCATCGGGCATTAGTTCCATGCATGACGCACGTCGGTACAATATCGTAATGGCGCAAGTGCCGCCCAACAAGCTAACCGAGTTGCGCTCCATTATCGATGGAACACCGGCAAGTGAAAAATATTCGTATATAAAACGCAAATTGATCGAATATTTTGCCGATAGCCAACAGCGCCGCCTCCAACGTGTACTATCAGAATTACCGTTAGGAGATCAAAAGCCCAGCCAATTGTTCAACGAGATGAAGCGTGTGGCAGGCAATGCTTTAGGCGAAACGGTATTGCTGGATTTGTGGGCTGCTAGGCTGCCGCCGCATGCACAGGTAGCGGTCATTGCTTCTCGAGGCGATGCGTCGGACAAGATAACAATAGCCGATGCCATCGTTGATTCAATGGGCCTTCGTAGAGTGGACGCCATCGATCACGTGCAAACGCCGACACCAACGACACCTGTTCGAGAAAAAGCGGTCATTGACCCAATTGCGGAGCTTACTCGTGAAATCGCATCGTTATCTAAGCGATTGGATAAAGTATTGCACACCGGAAAAAATACACGTGGGCGATCGCGTTCACATTCTCGTGGCGGAGAATGGAACAAAAGTCGTCACGAAAGAGATCCTTCGAACGGACCTTGTTGGTACCATAGAAAGTTCGGGAACGACGCCCGAAGGTGCCGAAAACCATGCACCGCCGGTGCACGTGGTCCAACAAGCCAAGAATGAGGTTGCTCAGCTGAAGCAGTGGGGGACATCGGCGAACAATCCACCACTGCCACAATCTTTCGCTTACGGGTAACGGATTCGACCACCAGGAAACAGTTTCTGATCGACACGGGAGCAGACGTATCCGTGGTGCCGCGAGGAATACATTCAGCGAAAGTGAAGCCCTCTTCTTTAAAATTGTTTGCCGCGAATGGAACACCCATAAAAGTTTACGGAGAAGTACTATTGAAAATAAATCTTGGTCTTCGTCGAGAGTTCTTATGGAACTTTATGATTGCGGACGTGCAATCAGGAATAATAGGTGCAGATTTTTTAAGTCACTACGATCTATTAATCGACTTAAAACGCAATCGTCTCATCGATAACACCACCTATCTCGAGTCAAGCGGATCACTCGACAAAACCAGCACGCTTTCCGTAAAAACGTTTTGTGAAGTATCGCCGTATGCAGATCTATTAGCCGATTTCCCGACAATTACCCGTCCCGCTACCCCGGGAGCAGTCAACGGATCGTCGACTTGCCACCGCATCGAGACTACTGGCCAACCTGTTTATGCTCGACCGCGACGCTTGTCACCGGACAAGTTAGAAGCAGCTCGTGCGGAGTTTGAAAACTTAATGAAGCTCGGGATTTGCAGACCGTCGAGTAGTAATTGGGCCAGCCCCCTCCACATGGTTAAGAAAGCAGATGGTTCTTGGCGACCATGCGGGGATTACCGCGCCTTAAACGCGCAGACCATTCCGGATCGGTACCCCCTACCGTACCTTCAGGATTTTACGTCGAACTTGCAAGGTAAAACTATTTTTTCAAAAGTTGACTTGCAGAAGGCGTTTCATCAAGTTCCTACCCATCCTGACGACATCCCGAAAACGGCCATCACCACTCCTTTTGGACTCTTTGAATTCTCTTTTATGACTTTTGGGCTAAGAAATGCAGCTCAAACCTTTCAACGCCTCATACACGAAGTTGTTCGCGGTTTTGATTTCATCTTTCCCTACATCGATGATCTGTTCATCGCGTCGTCATCACTAGAGGAGCACAGAGAACATTTGCGCTTGCTATTTGAGAGACTCAAGCAGCATAACTTAACGATAAACGTTGCTAAAAGCGAACTGGGACGAGAAAACATAAACTTTCTGGGACATTCCGTCTCCACCGAAGGAATCCGTCCACTTTCGGATCGCGTCGAGGTCGTTAAAAACTTCAAGCTGCCGTCTACAGTTAAGCAACTAAAAAAATTCTTAGCCTTGATTAACTTTTATCGACGATTCATACCGAACGCAATCCAAACGCAAATACCGTTATTAGCAATGACACCTGGCAATAAGCGAAACGATCGTACGCCGTTGAAGTGGACCGACGAAACAAAAGCTGCATTTGAGAAATGCAAAACTCAACTCGCCGAAGCAACCCTACTGGCTCACCCCGTTAAAACAGGAGAATTGTCCCTCTGGGTTGACGCTTCAGATATCGCCGCAGGTGCGGTCCTTCACCAAATTGTCGATGATAAGGTTCAGCCGCTTGGATTTTTTTCGAAAAAGTTTAACCCCGCTCAACTACGCTACAGTACATACGATCGTGAACTCACTGCGATATTCCTCGCAGTGCGGCACTTCAAGTTTATGTTAGAAGGACGGAGTTGCCACATATACACAGACCATAAACCGATCATCTACGCTTTCCAGCAGAAGCTTGATAAAGCATCCAACAGACAAGTTCGCCAATTGGACTTCATCGGGCAATTAACGACAGACATCAGGCACATAGTGGGCAAGGACAACATCGTAGCAGACCTACTCTCTCGCATCGAAAGCATCCAAACTGTACCAGTGCTTGATTTCGACGCGCTAGCTGAGGACCAAAAGACCGACGGCGAACTACAGGATATTCAGCAGGGTAAAATTAAATCTTCATTGATTCTAAAATATTTTTCGGTTCCAGGCGGAAAGCATCAACTGCTTTGTGATTGTTCGAGTGACAGCATTCGTCCTTTCATTACAAAGCGGTTTCGCAACGCAGCACTCCAGGCAACGCATCATCTATCCCACCCTGGCACTCGTGCAACAGCCAAATTAATGACTGAGAGATTTGTTTGGCCGAGCATTCGAAAGGACAGCATCGCCTTCGCCAGAAACTGCATCCAATGTCAACGCTCGAAAGTGACCCGACATACGCAGTCGCCAATAGCGCGGTACCCAGCACCGGACAGCCGATTTTCGCACATAAATATCGACATCGTTGGACCCTTCCCTCCGAGTAAAGGAAACCGTTACTGTCTTACAGTCATCGATAGGTTTACTCGGTGGCCGGAAGCATTCCCCATGCCGGACATGACCGCGTCTACAATCGCCGAAGCTCTAGTCTCCGGATGGATATCCCGATTCGGTGTTCCCGCCTACATATCGTCTGATCAAGGACGACAATTCGAATCATCGCTCTTCACCGAATTGACTCGTTTGATCGGATCTAAACACCTGCGCACGACTGCCTACCACCCCCAGTCTAATGGAATCATCGAACGATGGCATAGGACCCTTAAGTCGTCGATCCTTTGCCACGATCCCAACTACTGGAGTCAACATCTACCGATAATTTTACTTGGATTACGGACAACCTACAAAGAGGACATCAAAACTTCGCCTGCTGAAATGGTATACGGTACGACTCTCAAGATACCGTCTGAATTTTTTGTTGACAACCTGCAGAGACCTAACGAAACAGAATTCGTCGCTAAACTCCGATCGACTATGCGTGATCTTCGCCCCCAAGAGACTGCCAGGCACGGGAAGCGAAACATTTTCATGCACCAGGACCTGCGAACATGTAAGAGCGTCTTCGTTCGCAACGATTCAATAAGACCATCGTTATCGTCTCCGTATGAAGGACCATTCGAGATTCTTAATCGAACAGAAAAGTTTTTCAAATTGAGCATACGGGGACGTGAAGTCAACATTTCGATCGACCGTTTGAAACCCGCGTACGTATGCAGTGAACAGCCAGCGTCAACAGAACCAGCAGCCACAACTCCTGCCGAGATTCCACCGACTAGAGTAACTCGCTCTGGCAGACGAGTTATTATCCCTTCCAGATACCAGTAGAGGGATCCTAGTCTAGGAGGGGAGTATTGTGGCAGCCTTACAATTGCGCACAGCACTGTAGGTTTTATAAAAATGTGCGTTACATCAAACGAATTGAAATATTGAATTTTAACTTTAAACATGTAGTAGTGTGCTTAGCGTAATTTAGGAAGTAGGAATAAAATTCGATCCTTTCCGATCTCAAACTTCGTCGCGAACGGTTCTATTAATTTGTGAGAAAAGAACACGCTAAATATGCATAAGGTTTTGTTCACCAGATTCCCAATCGATCCCCTTGAAGGAAAACTCTACTGGCTACATTTCTCAAGAGAACAAACAATCGAATGGTCCAATCCTAATGGGTTCGAACACCAAATATTGAGCGAAGGCCCACAGTTAGCATAGATCAGGCACATGAAGGTGTCCTCGGAGACAGGTGAACATTGTTATGTCGACAACTTTGGGTTGATGATCGAAAGTAAGAAAAGTAAGAATTTTTCAATTAAATTGTATTTTTAAATTTGGACTTTTCAAAACAATATTCAATTGTATTATACATCTGTCATTAAATGCCCTATTGATACACTCTCGATACAAAATGCTATAACTACACCTTTCGCGTGTAAGTGTTGTCCATCGGTTCTATTAGAATTACCTGGTCAGTATCCCAGCGAATTGCGTTGAACTAAATATTTAGCGACGATTTGGCAACATACAAAGTACCACGTCTTATTATTATACCGGTAGACACATCGTCAAATCAACGAAAAGCCAGTGTCCTGCGCTAACAGCCCTCATCTAGCCAAGCCGAGCCGACAATTCCCCCGATGATGGCATGGAAAGTGAAAATCGCGATTGTACTTATTAGCACTTTCCATTATGCTAATGCCATTAAAAGCTAACGAACCGTAAAACAACCGATCCAACCACCACGGGTACTTTGTCGCGTCTGACTGAACGCTATCAGAGGGACGATCGGCAGGCCAGGGAGCCCTTTGCCGGAGCGATCGTGTAAAAGTGTCATCGTACCGATCGCTCAATCGACCGTGAAATTGTTAATCCGAGCACCGTCCGGGAAGGGCCAGTGGCCGCCCAGTCTGCCGCCACGGTTACGCGCCCTTGCACCTGCGTCGAAGAAAGCACTACCGACTCCAACCTCGAAAAGAAAGCCCTAGGGATGCGGGTGGGGGAGTTTTCTTCACCGTGGCCTTGGAGTGGGCCTGACGGCAAAGGGAAGGAAGCTCATCCGTGAACGGGGGTTTCGAATTCCCTTTACGCATCCTCGAACCTCGGCGGCAAGCGAAGCAACCCGCAAATCGGACACGGATTTTGAGGATCGTTCAAGCGCGAAAGGATCGGCATTGGCGCACGCGATTTCGCACCCCGCCGAGTGCAAGTGCAACAGCAACAGCCTGCAGAGGAGAATAGAACCGAACGATGGGTTGAGTCGAATTGGTTCGGTGTTTGTTGCCTTGGCAGGAGATGAGCACGTCGGTGATGAGACGGAGTGGGTGCGTCTGCGGCGGGAAAAACTGCACCGCCGGAGAAAAGAGGATGGCGTGCCGGTTTCGCGTGCTCGATTTCTGCCCTGCACGATGCACTCCGGCGAGCCAGTGGTTCGCAACGGGAATTTGTGCGAGCGAGCGAGCGAGCGAGTGAGCGAGTGTTGGCAGGTTTGCGAATCCTAACCGGCCTAGGTCGGAGGAAGTACTGGGCGGGGAGGTGGAGCTGGAGCTGGAGAAAAGTGCGCCCGAGCTGCAGGGCTCGCGGTGCGCCGTGGCCGACTATATATTGGTGCCGACGGCCCAGTGGAAGGCACAGTTTGATTTCATTCGTCAACAGTTCTAGAGCTAAAGCCCAGCAAAGCGAGCAAAGAGTGCAGAGTGAGTTCGGTCTCGTGCAAACTGTGATCTGTTTTCAGCCGGAAACAGATTTACTAAACGCTCCCATCGGACTTCCGCTTCGAAGCAGGCCTCCTGAGCTTCCCGAGTTCCTTCTCTATCCCGCCCCGGCGTCGCGAGCACGAGAAAATGAAGGTGTTCAAGTGTTTACTGGTGATAAGCTGCCTGGCGACAGTGTCCCTCGCGCACAGTGCCTCCGCCACGCTGCCGATCAGCTCGAACTCGATCGACGATAGCGCGCCGCCGCAGCAGCAGACGCCCCGCGCCGGCTCGTACCTCGGCGAGATCAAGTACCTGTACAAGACGTACCAGGACTGCGCGAGCGCCGACGTCTCCACCTGTCTGAAGATGAAGCTGCTCACCATCCTGGACCGCGTGTCGCGCTCGGTGAAGGACTTCAAGCTCGGCGAGGGCGTCAAGTTCGTGCGCGACCAGGAATCGCCGGTCGACGTCACCCCGGCCAAGACCGAGGCCCAGCTCGAGATGGAGCTGCCCCGCTCGCTCGACGAGAAGGAACGCTCGCTCAACTCGATGCTCTTCGACAAGGTCCTGTCGTTCTTCCAGTCCCACACTCTGCAGGTGAGTATCCGGGCGCCCGGGAGGTTCCTCCAATATCGCGAGTTCTAATCCCAATCGCGCATCTGTTTCGCGGGCTCGGTTCCGTCCTCCGCAGGTCAAGTTCCCGTCCAGCGAGGAAATCAAGCGCTCCATGGATGAGGTCCGCGGCGGCGGCGGCGGCTTCGGTGGTGCCGGAGGCGGTGGCTTCGGAGGTGGCAAGGACAAGGACAAGAAGAACGGACACTGGATCATGATCCCGCTGCTGCTCGGAAGCACCCTCGTGCCGCTCGCCTTCGGTGCCCTCGCCCTGCTCGCCGGTAAGGCTCTGATCGTCTCCAAGCTCGCCCTCGCCCTCGCCTCCATCATCGGCATCAAGAAGCTGATCTCGAGCGGCGGCGGTCACCACGAGTCGGCCCATGAGGTCGTCGTCTCCGGTGGACACGGTGGCGGCTGGGGCCGCATCGGTTCCGGCCAGGGTCTCGCCTACAACGGCTACGGACACTACGCCCAGTAAGCGCCCGCCCCTTCCGACCCAACCCACCCCGTAGTTCCCAGCGTTTGGCGCCGCCATCTCGTACATCTCCGGTTGAGGTGAAGTCCGGAGGAGCGGTCCGGAGCCGGGACCTGCCTTTGGGCCAGCCAGCAGCCGCCAACCACCGCCACCGATGGCAGTCGCCCCTTTGCCAAGCATACCAAACAAACCCAACCCCAAAGCCCAACCCCCCTCACCCCCAACAGCCCAACCATTCCAAAGCCGAAAACCAAACCAACTCCCTCCACCGACGCAAAGGACGCCACGCCAAAGCCTGCCACTCCGTAGCCGCTGTTGGCGACTGCTGACCGCTCGCCCCATCGCAAACTCCCGCGGACTCCAGCCAACCCCTCCTCCGCCCCGCATCTCCGGAGATCGAAGCGCGCCAGACCTACACTCGCCTACACGCAGACAAAACCGACTGATGAATGGTCCCCGGAAGGAACCATTTTTTCACGCCGTGTCACATGGAATTTGAGCAAGAAGACTTAAAGTCTCGAGGTACTTAGTAATGATTACACAATCACCACTCCTTTTCCTCCCCCCATACTGTCGTCTCTACCAACACCCCGCTGTAACGTTTGACGCTAGCTTTACTAGAAGTAGCACCAGCTCCCGTTTTTGCTTGGAGCGCGTGAAACGGTTTATTTATTTAACTTAATTTAATTTATTGTACTGCTCCTGAACAGAACTGATAATTTATGTGTTTTTTTTTGTTTTGTATGAATTTTTGTTTTTGTACGATACATCCTATTTTTTTGTGTAAAAAAGTGCAGTCAAATAAAACTTAAAATGAACAAGTAAACAAGCCGCTTTCTTGGAATCGTCTTTGTGGGAAAACTGGGATTGAACGAAACATTCTACGCACAAACACTCCCCAAGCTGGAATATCCAGTTTGACTTTCACTCCAGTTTTGGGATCCCTGCACCACCCGTGGTCTAGTTTTCCAGGAGGCCATCTATTTTCACTTGCAAACCCAAACAAGTTCCTGGCGACCGATAAACCAACAACGTTCGTTCCGCGAAAAACGGTACTATTTGCGAACGCGTTTGCAAAAACAAATTGAGTCCACAGCGCCGAGTCCTGTCCACCCGGCCGAAACCAGTTCAACACATTTCCCGCCGGGCGCGGATCGGTCGGGGAGGGAAAATAAAAACGCTTCCCGGAACACATCGGACCGGTTGCAGAAGGTATTTCATTGATTTCACCGGGCGATTTCCACTTTCATCGAGAGAACCCGGCCGGCCAGCCCCAAAACCGGCCGCGTAAGGAGTTTTTCACATCCCGTTCGAAGGGAAAATTGGAGCGTGAACTCAGCTGTTGAGAGGCGTGCTTCTAGTCGAGAGTTGTAGGTGAAAAACGGCAAGGACCACTTTCGCCTCGAGCCGTCCGGCACACTGCTCCCTTTCATTGCTGCACGGCTTGTCGTGTAGACTGGTGGAAAACTAAATAATTAATTTTGGACAAATGCATTCGAAGAATTTACGTTGCTAATGGTTGTTGATGTTTCACTTCGATAGCAGCTTGTGTTTTCAACATTTGCACTCTTGACTGAAAAAGGAATAACGCTGAACACATTAACAGCACGCGAAAAGTGGATACTCTTGAAATCGCAGAAAAAGGTTGATAGGTCCGGCTTACGAAATATTAAAGTAATCAAAAGTATAAGAGTTTCAAATTGAGTAAATATAATCGCTGAAAATATAAACCCGATGAGAATGATGAAGTGAATATCACACAAACATGAAATGTAGGATATTTATAGTAGAAGTGTGGTATATTAAAAATTTCAAAAACAAATGTTACAGCATACGAAAATCAAGTTGATTCTTATATGAAATTCAAAAATAAACACTAACTTAGAAACATACCTTGATGATAATCATTATTACACATTTGTCCACTTTAATACGGTTGTGACAACAAACTCTCATAGTGATAATCAGTAATTTATCAATCCAAAAAGCTCCTATCGGAGCCTTAAAGCTTCCACCACACCATCTGTAAACATACAGGCGTCAGTCAGCACCAAAACTTCATCCATTCCAACTCCGTTGAAACTTTCTTCCGAACTTTCTTTCCCCACTCTTTCGCCACTTTCTTTCGCCGCTTTCTTTCAACCGGTTGAAATATTTCCTTCCGGGCGAAATGGCGCGTACCCTGCGCAATTTCGGCGCGCGCTTCTCGTTTCGCCCTTTTCAAAGCATGTCTAGATCAGGACTGGAAAACAGTGAACAGAACCACCCTGTGTCTGATCACCGATCGGACAATTTACCGTTATCCCGCAACCACAGCATAAAATGTTGCATCTTAATTTGAAGAAAACTATAAAGGGAAAAGCCATGATAGGTAATTTATGTTTATTTGTGTAACATCAACAGAATAAAGCTGATTGAATAAAAAGCTTACTTTTAATAACTACAAACATAAAAATGAAATGTTAGTTAAATTAAGTACATTATCATAGTCGTTTAATCACAAAACCAATGTTATGTTTCCAGATGGAAACGTTTATTTCAGCTGATTATCGTTTATTGTTTCACGCCCTTCGCCACAGTTGCTCCATTTTGTAGCAAACAAACATCATGATTGGTCCCATAATAAACGTGCTCACTAGCAAAACGACCAGGTAATTCCACCCTACAACTCCTAAGCCCAGCCTGAGTGAAAGAGAAAAATAAACCTAATGCTTCAGTTATGCTACGCTCCATTCGGGACCGTGCTAAGTGAAACAACGATCCATTGGCTCCATCTGTTGCCAGCGGGAACAATAGACCCGGCTGCAAAGTGTTTGGTGCAATTGATTATGCCACTTTAACCGCGCGGCACGGGGTGGCTAATCAACTGGAAAATAGGTGGAAATAAAACATGTTTACTTAATGCAATCGGCGCGAACGTGATGGTGTAAATATCCGTGGGTTGTTAACAACACGAATAAGGGGGTTTTAAACGCATCGTCAACACGGCTTTAATCAGTTTATGCTGCCGGGCAACGTTTTAATAAAATTGGTTAAAGCGTTACAATTGATAAACATCACTGTCATGTTTTTTATTCCCCTTAAGATCGGATGATAGAAAAAGTGTAAAGAATAAATATTTGCTGCAACCATTCAGTATATAATTAAGTAGGGTGTCCGGGATGATTTTTACTAAAAATTATTGCAAAAATCAAATTCTTTCTAATGGCTTGTCATCAAAAACACAATTTCTCGTCATTGTCAAATGCATCGTTTCGAATTGCTGTCAAATTTGATCGGACAACAACAGTTCAAAAAGTATAAAAACTTGTAAAATAAACAACCTACGAGCAGCGGGAAGCTTCTCCGACGTGTTACACCAAAAAGAAAGTGAACAGGGCCTCCCATTCCCTTCGATTCCACCGAAATCCGGACTCCCAACCGATCTTCCCCGCGCGCGAAAGCTGCTCGCAACAACCCCGGGACACCCACGAGTGCGAGCACCGTTGCATCATTAATTTCCATTACTTAGCGCACGCAAACGAGGCCGCCGGGTGGTAGCGTCAAAGATATGTTAAATCCATGTCCGGTTCCGTTTTGTACCTCCGATCCGGCCCTTCCCCGCCAGCCGGCTGGCTGATCCACGCCGTTTCTAATGCCAACAAACCGATTCGATCGCGCAGACGTCACGACTTACACAATCGCGATCGGTACGGAGCTCTGAGCAGACCCCAAAACGGAACTTATTTTCCTCTTCCTTTAATCGACCGCTAATGGTTCGGGTCGTTTTCATACGGAAATAGTTACGTGCAGTATCGATAGCTGCTAGGCTGTTAATTATAATTCAGAAAGGCTTTGTGTTTACTTAATTAGTCCCGATGACGTTTGGAAATCAACTGTAAGTTTAAATGAAATTTGTCGTTTTCATTTATCCCATAATTACGTTTAATTTTCTAAACAACACAAAATGCCTAGTATACTCTTTTGTTGTGCGATTTCATTTTAAGCATGAGTTATTCCTAAGCTGCATAATAATTTAGCATTTAGCAGAATCTATTTTAAAAATAGCTTGGAAATATTTTAGAAAGGGAACCAAATGCAAAGAGACCGACTGTTTCTAATCGTTTCGGCTCCAATTCCAAGCCTGGCGCTCTCCAGCTTAATGTGATTTCGCTTAAAATTGTTTATCGATGATAACCAACACCGGACTATTATTGTTAATTCGTATTCGGTCTTCCATTCGCTGGCAAAAAAGTAACCTGCACTAATGCCAAAATCAGGTTTTCACCATCATTTTTCTTCCACCCCACCTCCCGTTTCTGGTCACTCAGAGATCAGTCATTAACCCCAAACTTCCGATAGTACCAGAGACCGTACCCACATACACACACATGCAGAAAAACCAAGCCTACGCGGTCATCACGATTGCAGTAAATTGATTGCAGTCCACAAGCGGCGATCGCACAAACAACTCCGGGAACCGAACGGCAACGCCAGCTTCCAAATTCGATCACTTTCCATTTTCATTCAACATCGCGCCCTCACGGAGGCTTGCAAGACCGCCTTCCCCCTTCACCCGCCTCCTTACCCCATAGCCACGGATGGAGCCGGATCCGGATCCGGACCACGTCTGGTAGAAAGTGAGCAAGCCGAACGAAAAAGCACACGAAACGCCCAGGCAGGCCTGAAATTGCGTGGCGCGGTGATGGGTAGCGAATTTTCTCTTTGTCCTTCCGACCGCATCGATCATCGTCCCGGGCAACCGCCTCGGGGGCCTCTCCGCTCGAGATGAGAAAAAGGCGGGCCCGGCCGCGCCAAAAGCCGAAAAGCCCGCGTGTCGTAATGGGCTGGGAAACGTTTCTCCTCGATTCCGGAACTGGACGGTGTCGGTCAATCCTTCGCCGGGGTCCATTCTTTTCCCGCATGGCACACACAAACACACAGTGTGTGTCGAATGCTGCGGGCATCAGCCAAAGGCACATCCAGACGAGGCAGGTCACGCGAACCGCCCGCGGAGCGATAAAAAATAAACGCACCAGGGGGGGAAGACGGGTTTCAACCGTTCCGGCCGTTTCGGAACCGTTTTGTTTAACCTCATCCTCGTTCCCTGAACCGGGAGCCCCCGGTACCCGAAACGGCATTCCGGGTTGGACAAATTTTCGAAAGTTTTACATTTCGTTTCGGCACTATCGCCGCTATCGAAGCCGCTGCATCTCGCCGCCGCCGCCGTCGTCGTCTCCGTCCGATAGTGGAAGTCGCACTTTCGGAAGCGAAGATGGAAGAAAAATGTCGACGGTCACCGGATCCGGCGGACGGAACTTTGCTGAGTAGTTTCGGAATTGATCACCAATCGACGGTGGGCCGGTGCCGATAAGGGAACTTTACAAAATAAAACTTTGTCCCGATGGAGCGCCATCTTGCTACCTTCTTTCACTTTTTTATTATTGCGTTTGAGATTTTTATAGAGATGTCTGTCGAAGAAACTTCGATGAATCTTTCATTTTGCCTGCCGGATTGAAAGTTTTAATTCTATTTTACTTAGCGAGGCTATTGACGACACCAATGTAAAATATTTAGCATTTTCAGCAAAACTACTTACATACTATTATTTAGCATGATATGTTACTGACTAGATTACAATTGTACTCAAATTAATTTAAAAAATGGATATAGATTGATGGTTTTAAAAAAGTTAATAATAATTGTTTTTTTTTATATTCCAGTTCATGAAGGGCTGACTATTTGAATACAATTCATTTAAAAAAATTTGGCAAAACAATTTTCCCGTGAGCTAGTTTTTTCTAACAAATATTCAGCTCTACATAGAACATGGAACAAATATGTTTTCGTTGGAGGACTAATGAAAAATCATAAATCAAAACATAATTGTAAAATTTAACAAGAATTAATCGGTAAACTCCGTGTTTTGCTTCCACTCGTTATTTACTAAACCGGTTTGATTCTTTAATTTTCTTTATTGAAGTATGGAGGATAACTGCAAAAAATCCGGACCAGCACGATATCGAGGTATCGGCAAGTTGATCATCTCGTACCCTTTTCTCTTCCACGCCTCGTTTTGGAATCCGATGCAATCGCGTGCTAGCAAAGCCCAAATTTCCCTCGAACCAGCAGCCATCGTGTCGGTAGAAAGCGAAAACTTTGTATGCTTTTTGCAGCCGGCACTGCGGACCTTGTCAGCGTGCATTACGCACACGTTTAGCGATCGATGTCATCCGGCCAGCGCTGACCGCGTCCGGGGGGGGGGGGTTTGTTGAGGCAGCCGCGAGTCTGCAAGTATCAATGTTCAGTAAGCAATTAACACCTCTCCCAAGCCCGACGCCGTTTTGCCCGGGGCCCTCGCAGAAACGAGCGGTCGGACCAGGACGGGATCGCTGTAGAGCATACTTTCAATTTTCATTGAGAAACTTGCAGCCAATCTCCAGCATCGGCGACGGTGGTGGCCGATGACAGGCACGATGACGGTGGAAACCGGTGAATGAAATTATTTGTGGAAAGTTTATCAAACACTCACCCTTTGCGTTTTCTCCCGACGAGTTGACGAGGCCTGGCAAACGCGATCCGTCAGTCCGGCAGTCGTCATCCTGCCGTCGGGGTTGGGCTTCCGTGGCCGGGGACAGAAGCGCGGGGCCCACACTGCTGTCACAAAATCCATTAGCGTTCGTAATGAGACACCAACCGTTTTATGCGCTTTTTTTTTCTCCCCATCGCCATCGTTACCATCGGAAGAGCGAGCCTCGGGGTCGTACGAGTGTCCGGTGAAATCACTCCATCGGGGTGGTGGCGATCTAATTTGCTCAAACGGCCACCAGCACCGGTCCCCCTTTGCACCACCCCAAACAATGACACCTTTGTGGAAGCAAGCGCCCTCCAAGCGATCTATCATACTTATGCCAAAAGCCACCACCGGCGTCGGCGTTGAGGAGGCCAATCAACACGATTGCACACCGATGCATAACCGCATCGATTCCCATCGTTGGCGGTGGGAAAAGAAAAGCCACGATCGCCGGACGAACTAAACGTTAGGGGCAGGGGGCGGACGGTTTGGACGGTACGATGCAATTGTTTTCTTATGCAGTTTTCCACAACGAAAAGGACCGACAGGTTTAAAAGGGCGATCAATGGCAGCTAAACGTTTTCCAACATGCCTCCCCTGGCGCGAACGATCGAAGCGGAAGCGAGTAAATCCCATCTCCCTCATACTCTCTTTCACTCTCTCTCTCTCTCTCTCTCTCTCTCACTTAGCTATGCTTTAGCATTTCGCTGAAAGCAGCATCACGATGTACAGGATTGTTTCGGCAGCGAGGTGAGCTACAGAAAAAAATATACACAACAAAATGGCACATCCGGACTTCGCACATTCGAGCGAGCGTTTAAAGTGAAAATGAAAAGCGAAAGTGAGGAGCCCAATTCCTGCGACTTGACACTGGAACAGCTATTTTAGTGGCCGGTTCTTCTCCATTTCTTCTTTTTATTATGTTTTGTTTTCTATTTAAATATTACATATCTTCTTAGCATTGATTCCTTCTTACAATGTGTACATAGGATTAAAAAAGTAGCTATAATCTTTTACGAAATTATGTATGATTTACTAAAAATAAAAAATTAAAATGTTTAGCAAGAACTACACTTATTCGCCGCTAGAGTAAGTTCAGTGAATCGACATTTATAAGGCACCGAGTAGACCATTCTCCGGCGACGTTGGATCCCCTGACCGGAACAGAGTATAATGGGATTTACAGGCTAAATCTTACGCCAACGTTTCAACCGCGTGCATATTCTTTTCACCCAACATTGTTTCGCAACATACACTTGTGCTTCTAATGGTTAGCCAAGCGAGAGTTTGTGTCATTTTTAAATAAATAAGCCTGTTTTGGTATTCGAACGGTGTCTACACGCTCATTTTCCTGATTCTGTTGACCATCTTAGACGATAATGTTACATCGTCAAGAACTTTGTGGTGTTTCTACGATACAACTCTTAGTTCCCGTTCTAATAATGTCCGTACATTTACCATAAATCTTTGAACAAATTAATCCAACATCATCATCTGATATAAAGACGGCGAACATCGTTTTTCTCATTTACAACGGTTTGGAGTTTGTATTCCAATATTGCGGACTCTTGGTATTTGAGGGGCATAGTGTCTGTTATGCTAGCGAAACAGGATGATCCAAACCTTTGTGTCAGCTCCAAATATACGGTATTTACCGGAGAGAATCATACAGGTTGGAGCAACATGAAACCTAGCTTGCCATAAGTTATCGAAATGTTACTTGTTACTCAATTTCACTTGTACTGCCTTCACTTCTCATTTCACAGTCCGTGTGCCATCAACAATGGAGAATGTCCGAAGCACATAATATGCCTGCTCAACCCACGTGACCCATCTGGTTGAATCTGCAAACCGATTGCAACTGAGCAACGTGGCTCAAAAGCAAAGCGTGTAAGGAAGTGAAATAAAATTCCTGATATGTTTCATATTCATATTCTTTAGTGAACTTTAATATTTCTACATTCCTACCATTCCTCCAGTGAAACCTACCGATAGAAAAATATCGTCCCTAGTTTTAGACATAAGTTAATAAATTGTTATCTATTTCAATTCATAGTCTAACGGTACGATTATGATATAGCCCTCCGTTGAACCAACGGTTGAACACAGTTCAATTTACAAATCAAGTATGTGCAACCTTCCACTAATGCGAGCTGCTTGCATAGCACGCTTTCCGCGAACATGAAGGTGACAGATCGAGATGCAGATATCCCTTACGATCGAGTCCGAACCGCTTCCCCCAGCGGACGTCACAGACCACACTACCCGACGTGATTGAAAAGGGAAGCGTGAAGAAAAACCAACCCCAGCTATCCCCAGCAAGTACGCTGCAATTGGATAATCGTCTCCGGGCTGCAACTGGATGGTCTGCCGATGGTCTCGACGGTCGCTGCCACGGCCACCTCCAGCGACATTCTCGGTTGAACCAGACCTTGACTCGCGCCCGCCTCAAACACTTTCGACTTCGAGCGTGATAACGGGTCGGTTCGTTGACATTTTTCTCGGGTGGGTTTTGTTTTGTTTTTTTTTTTCGCTTTTAACCACCCGGAGACAGGGGAAGACGGATCAGGGGAGGATTGAACGCGCCCTACAACTGGTCCACACCGAACCAAACCGAACCGACTGGATGCGCGGACCGACCGGACCGGCGTCGACTGACCGCGCGGGGTTATCTCTTTCACTTTCTCGAAAACAACATGAAAGTTTTCTATTCGCCCGACTTTTACCAACGTCCGAGTGGATCGTTGCCTATCGCCACGAACATCACCATCATCATCATCATCATCATGAACGGCATCGACATGCCATCAGCAGCAGCAAAGGTAAACTTCTTCTGACAGGCCGTTTTTGTTTTTCGGCACCATCATTCAGCTCGACATTCGGGCCGACGCAGCGACGCATACGGTGAATGTCCGCCGGCTATCAAATGGCTCCGATCATTGAGAAATTCGTACAATTTTCTACGGCCCGCCCCATTCAGCGCGGCGCTGACCTGAAACGGCCAACCCGCAACCGGAAAAGCGAGCTCCGTCAAATCTCAACCTCCGACGCTCGTCCATCTCGCCCCGAAGAAAGCTATTTGACTTGTAAATCCGAACGGATTGATATGTAAATTTCCCCTCCCACCACCCAATCCTCTTGTGCAGCTCCCAATTAATTGTTGACCAGGCAGAGCAAGACACACCGGGCCTCGCGGAGGCAACAGAGGCAGAGAAATCTCGGAGAGTTTGGCTGGAAAGTGATCACCCCGCCATCGAACGATCCGTGTACGTCCGAGTGCGAGCTGGACCCTCTTCCCTCCCCCTGCCTGGGCCGTTAAACAGGTCAAGCGAAAGTCCCACTTTTTTCGGGCGCTCCTGGAGTGAGTGTCGCTTCCGAGCAATGGGAGCCCCCAAAACTATCGGCGTACGGGAAAACCTGCCCGAAACGATCATCTTCGGACGGCGCACTTAGTGTGCAGTGTTGCGCAACGAGTACATTGTTCTTTCCGCTGGACTGACCCGCGAGTCCTCTTGTGCGGAACTTGCCTGTTTTTTGGCAACGCTCGCAGAATTTTCAGACCGCATCAGCTGACCTGGCGGCTGAGGGCAGCGTAACGGTCAACCGTCGAAACGAAACCGCCAAACCGTGTGCGGATGGACGGAGCCGTTCGGTTATAATGACCCGGTATCATTCCGCATCGGACTGTGCGGAAAATACCGTCGGACCTGTACCCTTTATCTGAGCCGATCTGCGGAGATACGTTGCGTTTCACCGAATTGTTTGATGAATTACTTTATTCCACGACTCGTCAACTCCAAACAGGGGGATGAAATTTGCAGAAAAATAAATCTTATTGTTTCTGAATTAATGTCTTCGAATTTCCTATAATGCCTCTTTCTTCCCAGAGACACACGAAAATTCAACCACACACGCACCCTTCAAATTAGCGATTGTTTGCCGTTCCTAGCGCCATCAGTTGATTTCTTCTGGTGGTAGTTCCGTTTTCCCTGCAAACACCTAAGCAAACAGCAGAAGAAAAAAGGTTCGTTCCACAAACCGCCGGAGAAATGTGGTTAACGAGGAAAAATTAATTTTGATTGGCCGGTTGTTGGCAATGGTACACCTTCGGTATGTTTTTCCCTTCCCGTGGATATTTTTCCTCCTCATCTGGACCCCCGAGCAGGCCAAAGCCAGCGGAGAGTACCAATCAAATTTGAAAATAAATGGTGGTCGGTTTTGGTGGAAATTACACGTACCCTACACGCAGGAACTCGATTGGGCCCCAATTTAGCTGCGGTCATCCATTTTCGGAGCTGGCGGGTAAAACGGTAGGCTAATGGAGTCTTTATGTGCCCGCCGAATGGTGCCCAAGGGTGGCGGATGAGGAAATGGCGATAATTTGACGCCGTTCAGTACTTATTTGTTTTTCCTAAGCACTCCATTAGATATTCCCGAGTAGGGTCTTGTAGGGTAAAAATGAGTCTCCGTAAATTTCTACTTGGGAACAGAACTTTCTGCTCGATAACTTAGCACTACTTTGTGGACTTAGTTCCTTATCGTGAATCACTCCTTATTCGTTGGTATTTTACAGTGACTTTTTAATCATTGATCGGTGGTTCGAAACTGTTAAAATTTCTCCCGGATTTTGGATGATCTACAGACATCCGGATGCCGGCCGATGGCAGTAAACCATGCTCACCTGTTGCCGTTGTCGAGGTGGGTTCTTAATTTTCCGACCGATAAATCTTTTCCCCAACCCACTACCGAACCTTGCTACATTCCCAAAATGCCTCCCCGTTGGAAGGTATCGAACATTGGCTAATCAGAAGAGTTTGTTAATTGATGCTAATAAATAAATATCCCCACACACACACGCGCGTGCACGCACACCACGTTTTTCGAGGGGTGCAATTAACGTGCGCGCACGCGCCCCTGCTCGGCAGAAGTATTTCCATCTTCTTAGACCCCCAATTTCGGCATCCAGCAAAATCAGGCACCCCCGATGATCGTTCGACCAACGGTTCAACCTAATTCTTTCTTTCCGGAGCGTATTTCTCGCGTGTTTCCCGCGTGTCGGAGTGTGCGCCTTTTTCCGATTTGTAGGTACCATAAATAATGCAAATCTCTATCAGCATCCCGCGCGCATCGAAGTCGATGGTAAGCTTTGGTTTCTTTTTTTCCTTTTATATTCCTAGTAATTAGTAGAATGGGCCGATGCTGGGAGAGTACCGTTGTGTGGCAACCGGTTCTTTAAAACTTCGTTCGTTGGATCTCGCCTTGGGAGACAGTCTGGCTGATAATGGGTAAGGGAAATCTGACAGGAAATTATATATTAACATGAATGAACTTCCATAAAGCCAAAGATAGAAGCACTCAACGGTATACAATATTTGAAAGTCAAGAATTGGTTGAGGTCCTAACAAAAGTATGTTGGTAGCTACATTCTTTGAAGGAGGTCAACTCATGACTACATCTTACCCATTTTAAACCTTTTACGCTTCTCTCACCTTTACCGAGGTTTACAACTTTCCAACCACACCCTTGAAATACCGGCTCCATTACGAAAGACTTCTCATCTTCCGGCTGACGGTGAAATCATCAGGATGCCACAGTACCTCCACCCCAAACCTCTGTTGCTTGCGTCTATTTCGCAGTTCCAGTTCACAAGACACAAAAGCACGACCAATCCACGCGATTCGTATGGCCGGGATCCGGTAACATCTACATGTGCAGCAGGTGCAGCAGTACCGCATTCTCACTCGATTTCATTTCGGCGGACGAGAAGGAGTAAGAGAAACGCATGCCCGAGTTATCGTCCACCAGCATCGGCCCCATCCGGGGCAGCAACTTTCTTTCGCCGCGAATCAATTGTCTCGGTGTCTTGGAGAACCTGCCTTGCCTGATGCGTTGTCTCCACAGCTTACATGTTTGTTTTCACCGACCGTTCCAACAGTGATATTTAATCCTGCATGGTGAGATCTGACGGTGGGATCGTGCGAATAAACCTTCCAAACTGGAGGCGGGATGAGGTGGGGTCTAAAGCAGGTAAAATACCGTAAAACAAATGACCGGCGGCATCACTCCGAGGTTCCCGATGCTACTCACGATGTGGACGAGAGCGAAAGCCAAGTGGCCGAACGTGTGCTAGATTCTCCCCAGCCCCGGGAGTCCCAGAAGACCAACACCCCCGCACCGATTTGCGCCGCTGGTATGCAAATTTTGGCACGACACCAAATCCATTCACCTGCGACGCGAAAGAAAGCGCAACACCGTGCCAAAGCGATGACAAAGACCTGCAAAAGAAAGGTCTCGGGAGGTGAAATTGAGCGGACGAAAATAAAGGGGGATGGTAAGAAATCCCAGCTAAACGATACTGCGTGCGACATGTCCGGCGGGCAAATGGCGTACGGCCACATACACCAACTCCCGGTCCCGGTGACACGTCAACGCCGAAAGTCTCGGGCCGGCAGACAACGATGACAGCGGTGAGGGAAGCAAGCATCCGAAACTGTCAACCGAGCGGCGAGATGGCAATGAACGCGGTCAGTTCGCATGATATTGGTACATCGGCTCGCAACTGCTGTGTGCACATCCGACCAACCGGTGGTATCGCTTTCACTTTCAGATTCCCCCGGCCACTCCCCGACCGCTCGATTGCATGGACACGCACATTCGCACTTCTTCCCTGCGAACGTGAACATTACACATTTATCAATCTCGGACCACACCAACCTCTCACCGGAGTGTTGTGCATTTTCGATGCACTACGTGAAACTTCTCACTCTGGCCTACCGGGAGCCCTGGAGGTCTGAAAACTTAGGCCAATTCCACACTCGTCGAATCTAACATTTTCACCTACGAGTTCTACTTTCCGCCGCTCGAAACAAACAAACGAAGAAGAGAAACCGACTGTTTGTTGATTGGTAAACAGGCGTCGGAATTGGCACGACCAGGCAACCATGCCGGATACACACAGCAGGCCGGTACTCCGGGACTCCATTAGGTCCTGCACAGCTGTGCAGGTAGCGTTCTACAGCACTTGGAAAGAATTTGGAATGACTAAGTGAGTGCCGTGGTTTTGGGAACCCGCAGATTCCATCACGACCATTTCTGAACCGGCAGAGATCCAATCCGCCGAACTTTCGCTGCCTACCGAGCGACCGACCGACCGACCGACCAACCGGTGGTTTTCATTTATTTTTTCGTCCGTCTACAAAGTGAATGCCAACGATATGATGCCCCCGGCTCACACACACACGCACTCTGGACGATGCAGGACGAGAAAGTGTCGCCAGTTTGCGGACGGAAAGTTTTGTCTTTTTGCCTTCCCGTTTTCCTGCTGTGGCTGTCTTCCTACATTTTTGTTTATGATCATCTCGAACACTTCAGCGCAGCTAGCGGGATGTGCGCACACATGTATGGTTCGGTCACCAACAGCTTGCTGAGATTCTTGCCGATCGCACGGGAAGGAGGGGGGGGGGGGGGGGGGGGGAGTTTTTGTGGAGACCCATGTTGCTGCCATCGGCTAGGCTGATGGTGACACCGGACTCACCGGCTTTCCGGCGATGATCCAAATACCAAGTTCGTGAAGCAATAGGTGTTGGGAAAGGTTTTACTTCCAAGGCAATCAGGTTATTCCTTGAATTTCCTAGATTCCACCCAAACAGGGTGAAATTAGGCGTGTTTTTTTTTAATTTTTCCTAATGGAATCCTATTTGATAACACATTTCTGTTTTGCGAGATATTTAAGAAATACTCCAAAATTGACTACGCTTACACCATATTTAAAGGCATATCAAATTTCTCATAAGAAAATATCCTATCGACATCGTTTGATCCTTCATTGTCTACGATTTTAAGGTCAAAACAAACAGAGAAATTTCCCTCAATTGACATTTCTAATCCGAAACTCAAAACGGATACTATTTCCTTCAAGCAGCCGCATTTCAATTTCTGCATATTTCCAACCGTACCGTTCATCGCGTTACGTTTCTTCAACAAGTATTCGAAACGCACAGACGGAGAAATGAAAACCGATACGACGCCTATTTTCACCCGACCGCGACCCCTTTCAGCGGGGATTCTGCGAACAGCGCAAATCTGACGGAAATTAGAAATGGTTCGACGCTCTTCTACGCCGACCTCCTACGCACCCGTCACTGACGTCAATCAAATACGCTTCCATCCACGATGGAGCCATCATCGGTGAGCTCTAATTTTGAAAATACGGGAAAATTAAGGTACGAACACGGGTTGATTTTGCGTGCTCTCTCTCTCTCTCTCTCTCTGACTCTTTACGCATATTCGGGCTTTCCATCTTTTCGGAACTTATCACGGCTGATCCCTCCTTTGAACTTCCTTGCGAGACGTGTAGTCAAATTGATCGGCAAAGAAATTGAACACGTCCAAGGGGCGATAATCACCACCCCCACAACCCCACCCCCTTCCAGCTGTCTGTCGCTGCCGGAACGTGAAGAAAAAGCACCCAGATCCGCGATCGGTTCGTCTCAATAGGTTCGGAGCGCTGAAAATTGATTCGCTCCAGTTCAATGGCAATGGCGTTTCGCACTGCCCCCTTTTTCTCCCTGCCAACATAAGCATGTTTGTGTGTGTGTGTCTATGATGTATGATGTGGTGAGCATGGGGTGGCAATTTTTGAGAAAGTGCGATGGCAAAAACTAAACACCAGCGCTAGCAACACCCATCGGGGCAGCCATCGGATGTACTTTTAATTTTCCTGCGTGCCGTGTGCGTTTTTCTGCTGCCCATTCCACTCCGCGAGCTGGAAATGGGAGTCCATTTCCATTTCGACCGGTATCGGTGGCCGGACCGAGCAAATGATGGCGGTTTTTCCGAACCGACAGCAACAACAAAATACGGCCGCACAAATGCAACCCGCGAGGCACTGCAGCTATCGATAGTGAACCCTTCCCCGATGGACACCCGACTTCGTACAATTATTTTCCAATTTTCCAAGTTCAAGCACACACACACACGCATACACACACACATACACTCATCCTTTTCTCCCTTCGAATCGCGCCGTTACCGAGTGCCTCAAGGGAAGCGGTGAGAAAATCGATTCACACTAAACGCTTTTCCGAACTGCAACCCTCGCCACCCAAAGGGAAGCGTGGTCCGACGGTGGCCAACCTCGCGTCCGGAGCGAACATTAGCGTACGAGCTGCATCCCCCCCCCCCCCCCCGCCCCCAACCCTCGATCGGCACCAAACTCGCGATCGTTTCTTGGTCAATAGCACTTGGATGCTCCATAATTATCCATCACTTTCTTCGTCCGAGGTCCGGGCGCAATTTTCCCACCGCATCCGCCCCGTTTTGCGCTAATCACACCGGTTGCCGGCCAAGGAGCGTTGCTCCGTTTCTTTGCCGACGAGGGTTGATGGTTTGATGAAACATGGATATCGGCTTTGGAAGCTACATTTCCGCAATATTGATGTTAAACCATCTTTTCCAACACATGTACTTCAAAAACACACTCTGTTTGTTAGGTTCCTTCTTCTGCTTTAAATTATTTTTATCGACAACTTAATTATAAATCCACGCGATCCACCACTATGTTCATATTCAATATTTAATGCAATTTAAATATATAGCAAAGTGTTTTCCTTTTAAAAATCGTATATTTAAATTCATTGCACTCCCTCAAACATCTGAAAGAAAAGAAGTATGTGATTATTTCTATCATCCAACCATGCAACAAATTCGCTGTTGAAAACGGTTAGTCTTTTTGGTAGGTTAATTTTTCCAAGCACAGCTCAAACAATCGTCAAGGTTCAAACAAGCTGAAAAGATAATTACTTCATCATGGATAACAAATTCCTTATGCGCATAAATAATCATGTCTACCATTTATGTGCTTCCTATGGGGCAGCTTTCAGATGAGAATAAATGAGTCTTCAGGGAGAAATTATGATCCACAGAAGAAGGCTTTCGTGCTCCCGAAACGTAACTAAGGATACAAACAGGGCGCGCTATTGTGTAAATGAACCACAGCAAGTTCGGTTGTCGCGGAATTTTACAAGCCAATTTAATTAACGCACCCCTCGACGGAAGGAGCTTTGCGTCGCTCAATGGAACGCTTTGTTCATCCAAGGAGCGAAGCATTAGCTTTGACGAGTGGGAGCTACTTTTATGCGCCCCATGATCATCGTCATAAACGGGCCGCCTAACGTTCACCAATAAAAGTCTTTTAGTCGTTAAATGATCATGAAAATCACAACATGTGTTAGGGTGGTCCATTTTGGATAATGTAATTTGCTTCTATTGTTTTGTTAGGACGAAGTTTCTGTTTCAGAAATATGTTATCCTATTTAGTCGTCTTTACAAACGTATTGAAACATTTATTTTTATCGTCCAACAATGTATTATATTTTTAGGAAAACTATCCAAAATTCCGAATCGCCACTATTTAAGGTTTGTTATCCGACCCATTAAAACTTTTGTTCAATGGCCGAATCAAATTCTGACAACGTGAACAACGAACACCGGAGGGAAATGTTCTTCACAAAGCACGACATTGGACTGACGGTATCCCTCATTATCCGGTAACGGAAGTTCGTTTTGTCATGTACTCTTCCGTGTTTGCCCCAGCTACGCCCAAGGCCCTTCTAACATTGTACCACACTGTCACCGACTCGTACCGGTTCCCATTAGGATCAGAGTCCGTCTTCCAACGGCGGACCACAGAAGAAGAAGGTAAAACTTCGCAACCATGCGAATGGAAACGATTCGCGCACAAAAGAAATGGCGGAATAAAAAGCACTTGAGAACTCGAATTTGCATTTACTGCGCTTCTTGTTAAAGATTTTCATTGCATCGTACCAGCGAGTATTAGATAAAGTGACATCATTTGTAATTTCCTTTTGAAATGTGTCTGGTGGCATTAGGAAAGTTTTATCGCTGCGATGCAAAACGGTAGCACTCGTCGGTTCCAAGAACTGTCCCCAAACCGTTTCGTAACTTTTTTTTAGTTTCTTTGCGAACAGTTTAAGTCATAAAATGTATGATGTATAAACGGCTCCATTAAACTTAAACAAGCGTTTTTCGGTGAGAGAAACGGAAAACTGCCAAAAAAAACCCATGCCGAAACCGTTCGCATTTCGATTCGATTGAGAAACAGTCGCACCCGGGATTAGTTGGAGAATTGGCCAGCCCACCACCCGTTTTCCCTAGTTTCCCAGGACCCGCCGGACAACTCCTCCTCCCGACATCTCCGCCGGGGAGGAAAGTCCCGCTAAATGCGATTTGTTCGTTCGATTCATACGGCTTGGGATCGGAATATGGATCGGATTTCCTGCGTGCGTTTCGACCCCTTCCGCCGCTCTCTGTTCTCCCCAAAAATGGAGGAGGGAAGGGGAGGGGGGAAGGGTGCTGGTTGCATCTCATTTTCGAACAAAAACCAAACTCCTTCAGGCGGTCACCGAAAATCCAGAATCGTCCGCTGCCGGACGAGAAGCGATTCGGAGTTTGGGCTTAAAGGTTTTTGCTTTTTCCCCATCTTCAGTCCTTCCTCGCCCCGTGCTTTGCAACTGTCCCTCCCGGCATAGCCTTTCCCGGGGCTACACACGCACACGCGAAACACACACGCCGAGCGCTTCCCGAAAACGGGATGGCCTATAATTCGTGCCCGCACTAATTTGACCTAGTAATAATCTTCCCGGGGAGCGGATGATGGTGCTGCGTGGTTATGGAAAGGGATGGAGCGGGGGGAGGGATAGGGGAGCGAATATTTATTTGACAGTGACTTCCCTTTCCCAGGCGAACGGCGTGCCAGAAGCAGCACGCCGACAGAACCTCCCTCGAACGTCAAAGGAAACAACATTAGAGTCCGGTAGTCAGCATCTTTCCCTACTGGACCCTTCTTATCTTCCTCCTCCTTCTTGCCAAGCCAAGACCTTTTTGTACCGGGAGTCGGGCTGAAGCTATGGGTCGACCGGAGGCGAATGGGTGATTTTCGCGCTTTTCAATTTGTGATGTTGTTTTTTTTTTATTTCGGTTTTTCTCCGCCACCAGCGTGAAGTTCACTGGGTCGACGTTCCAACGGGAATCGGCTGGATGCGAGCCCCCTCACTCGAGCAAGGAGAAGAAGGCGGGTGTGAGGTAAATAGGCCTTCCAGAAGAAGACAACGGCCGGAATCGGGCGAAGAACGTCCATCGTAGGCTCCCGTCCGGCTCTGATCGTGCCATATAAATGGACGACGGACGCGAAGCGTAGCGCGAAGGTCACAATTAGTGTCCCCCTCGCGCGCACGCCTCCCCCAATCCGCCCCCTTCCCCGAGGTCTTTATGTCGACGCGATCGATCGAGGCCCATTGTGTCGAATCGGTAGATCAATAAAAGGCCCCAATCACCGAAAAATGTTGCGGGTTCGCGAGGTTGGCCGTTTTTCACCGAGCTTCTGCTCCCCTTCCTTTCCCCCGACGTCCCGTTTTCCTTTACCCATTTTTGTGTACCACTTCCAGGCGCCTTCCCTCCGGATCCTCCGCACGATAGTATGAGCCGCTTGGTGCTATCACTTTTTCGGGGATGACGGGATGGATGAGGTACGCTGTTTTTCTCTTTGTGATAGGCTTCGAAAAGGGGAGGAGAATGAGTCCATTTTAGGTATCTCTTAGTTGGTTTTCTTTTTTTTTTGTTTTGGATTCAATGCTTCCTCAGCATTGATGCTCTACCGGTCGACATGCGTTGATCAGGAATCAAATGTGAAAATGTACTTTCGAAATGGAAGAAAAGCATACAGCATCCGCAAAGCCCGCATCGGACAGCTAAAACACGTAGTCCTATCTGCGGCCTATAAGGAGGAAAAAGAAACTAAAAAAAAAAAACAGGGTGAAAGACGGGGTGAGAGGATTGATTAGAAAACGGGTCGATCGCTTTCCAAACGCGAAGAGGAACCCGCCCCGATGGCCAAGGCTCGATATCGGAGGAGTAGAAGAGAATGGTTGTGTCCCGAAAAAAAAACACACATCTCCCGGACTCCACGCAGGCCAATGCAAACCGTGGGCAGCATCGGACCCAGCGCCCAATCACTGATATCATCGTTCGCTTCCCAAAAGTTTCACTCAAGCATTCGACACCCCTTCACCATGACCGCTGCCGCCGCCGACGCCCCCCGGTTGACGGTCTGACATTTGAGGGTCGCCATCCCTAATTGCATGCTGCATGACAAGCTACGAAACGAAAAGCTCTTCATCTGTCAAATGAAGGTTTCGAAAATGTCAGAGTGTGTCATGGAAAACTGTGAAAGTGTTAAAAAAGAAAATAAAATTCACTTGTTTTGATTCATTTTTCTATAAAGTTGCTATTTAATAATTATCACCTATCACTAAGGGATTTATTTAGATAGATTTGCAATCTAAAAAATTAAGGAAAAAGGGAATGGAATTTGGAAATGACTGAATTGATAATCGTCCACTATTTTCCTTTTACACAAAACTTGCTCATAAAAATGCAAAGTGGTGAAAACAAAACTTTTTCATCAATTAAAATTGAAATCCACATAAAAAAAAACAGTTGGAATTCTGAAGTGATATTCTATTTACCAGCTCTGCCTACCACAGAAATGAAAAAACAACTCAGCTTTTAAATTTTTAGGCTTTAAGGCCATCGTGTGGAACATAAAATCTTTTTCCCAATTTATCTGCTCTCATTCCCCAAATGTAGACCTATCCTACATACGGGTCAGATTGATCGATCGAAGCCAACATCTGAACCGCGCCGGTAAATAACACAACTATTGAAGCCGCGCTAATGTGCCTTCCATTAGCAGAGAGAACCTTTCCCATTGATAACAGCGCCCGCTCGGATATGCAAATATTCCCTCATCTCCCAGTGATTGACCTACAAATCGGAGGATCGAAAGAAAAAGCAAACCGCTACACCCGTGCCGTTTCGACCGTGGGCAATCCCAAAATAAACCAAAACCTCATACGTGATAAGCTAAACCAACCAATCCATCCATCCATCCAGAGCCGGGAGTCGGAAAAGGAGTCGCACACAGTCCGGGCCGGAACGGTAGGGATCACATTCCACGCCTCGCCAAAGGTTCGCCGGAGGAGAAAGTGCTCCTAATCTGCTGCTCCTTCTTGCCGCGAACGGCTGCTTTAAAATTCTAATTTTGACACACAACTTTCGTTGCGTCCGGCAAGCGCGTATTAATCGTTTGTCGAAGCGTCGCGTTCGATTAGCATTCGGAACGATACCGCTACGTACGAGTGGGATTTATTTTAAGCCATCCGGAACATCCTCCCCGGCGCCCCATGCCCGATGCCGGATGAGAAATCCTGGCCCAAAACCTCGAAGCAATGATACAAACATTCAAAAATCAACGATTGCCCGATTTTGGGAAACGTGCGACCGCTCATTGGGGCGACCTTTCGTAGCTTGTCTCTGCCTTATTATTTTTATTTTTATTTTTTGCTTTACGGAATTATCGAGGGAAAGTGTGTAATGGAACACCAACATACACACAAACCGACGAAGGCGTCCAAGATAGCAGATAATAAGTGAACAAATCTTGTTCCCGTACAAGATTTGTGGAAAGATGTACACATCGTTGTGGAGAAAACCTTCAAATTTGCTTTCGGCTCGTGCTGTGGGTAGGAGAGGGCTACCGGGTGGAGGGGTGGAAAATATTTGAAAATTATTTAAATTAATCCACCCGGAATCCACCACACACGCGCGCATGTGCATGTGTGCGCGTGCGTGTCCGATGTGTATGCACTAAATCGCACATACTGACTTCCTCCTTCACGGATGCGTACGATCCACCAGCCGCCTCGCGATGGGACGAAACGGGGCACGGGGCCCCCGGGGGCGGGACGATCGGCCCGACGAGGAGAAGCAGGAGACGAGTGAAAGCGCAGAAAAAGTGGACGAACGGAGAAAAGAAAAAGCAATGAAAATAAAATAAACCAAAAACATCCCAATCCGATCGACGACGGCCGAAAACAAACGAACAAGATCAACGCGCGGCCAAGCGACGAACCTTTTTTGTTTTCTTTTTCTTTCGCTCGCTCGCTCGCCAGCGCCTTTCGGGCGATCGCGCCGGTTGTTTGGTTCGCGTTCGGGCCGCGAACCGCGACTCGATGGGAGGGATGGAGATCACTCGAGGGTTGGCCAGGGGGTGAGGAGGGGAAAGGGAGGGGGAGGGAGGGGTGGTAGCTAAACGGAACGGTGTGGAACCGGTACGCGATCGTGCTTTCTTCTTTCTCCAACCTTTAACTCGCGATCGGTGAAAAATCCAACGGAAGGCCAACGATGGCTCCCTTCTTCCGTCTACTGCTTTCTCGCGCTCGCTCTCTCTCTCTCTCTCTCTCTCTCTTTCTCTCTCCCCCACACATCGTGCAGGAGTGTGTGAGTGTGTGTGTTCGGAAGAGGAAGATGCAAGCCGTCGGGCGAAGATGCTGCCCTCGCGAGTGGCCACGGCACCTTCGTTCGTCTCGTTCGTGTCCGTAGCGCTCACCCACTCACGCCACCGCTGGCGTACGTCCGACCGTACCGGGGCCCGGGCCACCGGGTCCGAGCCCGGCTCGGGGCTCGGGCCATTTCTCGGGCACCGGCGAAAGAGAATAAAACCCGCGGCCGCATTGTCTTCCAGTCACAGTTCACCGGTTGCTTTCCGACAATTAACAGCCGCCTCCTAGCAGGACGAAACCCCCGGCAGTGCAAACTCAGTGGTGAAGCCGAGAGCGAGTGCCAGTGTGTGTGAGAGCGAGAGCGAGAAGGAATTGAACTTTCCTCCTCCGACAAGGACTTGTGTGACAAGTGTGAAGCAATATTCGCATCCTGTGAAACCGAAGTGAACCGATCGTAGCAAGCAAAGCAAGCAAGTTAGCAATGAAGCAGTTCTATGTGTTGTTCGCCGTCCTGGCCGTGGCCGCAGCCGCCCCCCAAACGGAAGCCGATGGAATACTAACCTCCGCCCTGAAGTTCGTGCGGGACTGCGGCGAACAGTCGATTGTGCTGTGCGCCAAGGTAAGCCGATGCGAACGTCGTTGAAAATTCCGTCTCCCGTCTTGCCGAGTGCCATCGCCCTCCCGTCGGTTCGCAGAAGTAAACAAAAAATCCGGTCCCACCCGACGGATGCTTCCGATCGGAAAGTGGCCGTTAACCGGGCAGAGATCAAGTGATGATCGATCGCGACTGAATGCGAGTTCCCGAAGTCAGCCGGGAAAGGATGGGAAAACCGGCCCAACTTACTGTTAGCTAGCTGTTTGTGACAGATGAGAAGAAAAACATATATCGAAAGATTGATGTCCAAAGCCGGAGACGTCCTCGCGACAGAAAGTTGTTCCCACCGATCGGTCTTGTGCTACAATTATCGTTCCAACTGCTACCACAATGTCGTGAGCAAAGGAAGAGTGATCGATAGAGAGAAGCAAAGGCAGGAAGGAATAGAGAGATGGCCAGCTGATACGCCTCAGCTATTGGCACTGCTGCTATCTGGTGCATTCCTCGTCCGCTCGGATATTTATGGCAGTGGGTAAACCCACATTCGTGTCGACCAGCTGGAACCGACGGGCGTGCGTCGTGGCGACTCCTCGAGATCAAAGACTTACTCCTCCCGACGCCCAGCGGAGCTATCGATTTCCACTAACCTAGATTTGTTTGTTTGTCTGTTTCTTCCCATTCGTCCACCCATCGCCGAACGCGCCGCACAGGAACGTGCCCTGCGCCTGGTTGACGCCGTCGACGGAGACGTCAAGATCACCGAAGGCATCACCTTCGTCCAGACCGAGCAGAACCCCGCCGGTGGACGCTCCCTGAACGACGTTGCCCTGCCCGCCGAGCCGGAGGCCCGCGAGTCGGAGATCGATGGACTGCTCGTCGAGCGTGCCGCCCGCTTCCTCGGAACCCACAGCCTCCAGTTCTCGGTACCGAAGGAATCGATCGAGGACATGCAGCGCTCGCTGGATGAGGGTAAGTCAGCGGGTTTTCGGTGAAGACCTTGCCAGATCCCACAGAGTTAGCTGGCATTCCAAACGCATTGTGGTCATTGAGCCCATTCAAAACCCGACTCCCCAAAATCTTGATGACTCACTTGGGAGAATTTTGGGAAAATTTTCGAGTATCTCTAATTTCTCGATCTTCTCCTCTTCGGGTTCTCTTTACCTCTTCCCCTGCAGCTCGTGGCAAGAAGAAGAAGGTCAAGAAGCTGCTCCTCCCTCTGCTCCTCCTCCTCAAGCTGAAGGCCGCCGCCCTGCTCCCGCTTGCCCTCGGTGCCCTCGCCCTGATCGCCTTCAAGGCCCTGATCGTCGGTAAGATCGCGCTCATCCTGTCCGCCATCATCGCCCTCAAGAAGCTGTTCGACAAGAAGGGAGAGCAGAGCTACGAGGTCGTCGCCCACCCGCACTACTCGCACTCGAGCTCGTACGACGATCACCACGGATACGCCCGCTCCCTGGACGCCGCCCAGAACATGGCCTACGCCGCTCACGCTCAGTAAGCTTTGCCATATTCTGCAGCGAGAAGCCGCCGTGGCTGCGTCCTTTCGCCCGATACGGGGGGACTGGCGCTGCGTGGCTGGCGTAACACCAGACAAACCAACCAACAAACCAACAAAACACAAACAAAACACACACAAAACTAACAAACGAACGGAAGCGCCTCGAGCGCGCGCCAAGTGACAGATAGATTAGAGAGAAGCAGAGACACACACCCTGACAGTAGCAGGAGGAAGGAGATTTTAGATTAATTTAATTTATTGCAACAACAAACTTCCCCCCCAAAAGAAAGGTATTTAAATTAATTTATTAACCACACAATTTGCAAATTGCGCCGGCTCGCCAGTCCTTTTCTTTTTGACTGCGCGCAAGCGGCGATCGATAATATTTATTGGAGTGAGTTTTCAAAACCACCAAACCCCGGCCGCCCGGCACTTCCCTCCCCGCAAATTTCTCTCTCGAGGTTTTCGCCGACCACGGCGGAACCGCGATTGACCGGGACGGAACGGAGATGCGCTTCCGGCGGTAAGCTGTGCGCGCCCTCGTCGGGCGCCATCTTTGATCTTGACCTTGTGTGCTTGTCAAACACTTTTGTTTTGTCCACCGGTGTGTGTACGATCGGCGGGTTTGCAGCTACTTCCCTCCCGTCAAACGGTACGGGGGAAGGTGCCCTTAGTTTTCTTTTTCGGAAAAGGGGGAAACACTGTTTCTCTCCCTCTCTTTTTCTCTCTCTTGATCTGTTTTCGATCTGTCCAACCTCCCGCCAGGAGGGGGTTCTTCGTCCAGTGAAGCTAGCGTAGCGAAACCAAACCAAAACGGTACGGTACGGCCTGCCGCCAGGGTCTTCGGCGGACAAGTGCATCACTTGTGCGTCGGTGTGAGATGCTGGTATCTGGACCTATCTACACACTGACTACTTACCACTAACTGCTACTACTACTACAGCTACCATTGCCTGCTCGCTAGTGAGTAGTGCTTATGCAAACTCCTGAGTAGCCTCAAGGAGTACATCCAGACCGATGCCAATACTCAACCCTACGCGGAGTTCGTTGAGCTCAGGCGCACCTGGATGGCACATGGCCCGAAGAAGTAGGTCGTCCGGCAATGTCGGGATCGGTCCCCTCTTCGGGATTATGCCATTCGCTGCCGCCGGCGACTGTCACACTGACACCGTGCTGATCCATAAACCGGTCCAACGGGACCGATGCTCGGCTGTGGTTGATCATCTCGACACGAGAAGAACAAACAGAACCAAGCAGACGGATAGCCGAACCGGAATCTCCCGAGAACGAAATCGACCGGGCGGGTAACGGTTGGCCGATATTTGCCCTTCGAATTCGCGACTCCGGAGGCGCGTGTGTGCGTGTGTGAGCCCCGGTTCTTCGCCGCAGGTGTTTACTTTAATAGGCTTAACACACCTTAACGTTTACCAAACTTGCAGAAATCCAAACCATCTACTACACTATAGAGCGCTACCTCTACTTTTTTTCATTGCTCCTGCCTTTCTCTCTCACTCTTTCGCTCTCGTCTTTTACACTCTGATACTTATTCTCTACCATGTAGCCGATAAGGTTAGCCTTAGTTGCAGCACAGGAAGCGGAAACCGTAACCTAGAAACACTTACAGGAAGACCGTTAAGGCCACACAGGCGGCTTCTGGAACTACGCGAAACGAAAGTGCCGTTGTATTTTTCGGATGCGAATTTTAACACTCTTGTTACTTACACTCTCGCGCACTTTTTATTTAACATTTTCTCGAGCGTCTCTCTCATTCGCTCCTTCTCTTTCTCTCCCTGTCTCTTAATGCGCCTTCTTGCGCGCCCTTAGTAGCTAAGGGCATTTCAAGTCTGTAACGTTCTTGTTACCCCCGTTCGAATAAGGCGCATTCTGCCCCATTCCAAAAAAACGAGAGAAAGGGAAGATAGCAAACCGACCCGCCGAGAGGCAAACCGAGAAACAGAAACAAAAGACAAAAAAACATCAGGATCAGGATTAAGGGCGATCGCCAAATGGGGATCGCGTGCTGTAAAGCCGTCTCGATACCGCCTGCGTCGTCGCGCGAAACGTGGAAGGGAAGACGTTTTGTAAGAATGATCTGTTCTGTTATTTATTGTTTAAATTATTGTAACTTTAATTCTTCACCCGGCCGCCCTCCCTTCGCGAGGCCGCGAAACTGGGGTGCGATTTCGTGCCTGCAAGTGTTCCGCGAGCTTTCGCCCTGGAAGGGGCGCTGGAGAGAAAACAAATCCAAACAAAAATTTGACAGCAATGGAATAAAATGAATTCAACAAAGAAAGCTGCCCCTCCCCCCACCGGGGTGTTCCTTTTCGATTGATTTTTGCTCCGTGTGAACATCCGCCTTGAAAGAGTGTGCATCGAAAAGGACAGAAACGGTATCGGTGCCAAGTGAAAGCATCCATTCTCGGCCCTTCGGTCGTGGCGGCAGTTGGCACGACCATTTGCAAAGGGTAAGTAAAACCGAAAATAAATACGCTCCCTTTGCGGAAGAAGAAGCGAACGATCGGGAAGAAAACAATCACCGCACGCCGGCGGAAAACCGGCTTTTGGAAAGTGATCGCGCCTTGATCGTAACCTTCCAGCGTGCTCCGGTCGGTTCCGTCGGGATCTTCGGGCGGTCCTTCACCTTTTCTGGTCGCCTTCGTTCCGTTCCGTCGCGCCTCCTCAATCCCCCGCGCTGTTCAACCCATCGCTGCAGGGAAAGTGTAAGTCGATGTGTGTCAAGATGGTTCGGTAGAAGATAAAAATAAACTTAAAAAATAAACAACGCACAAGGCACATCCGATGACTCGAGATCGAAAGTGTTGGCCACGTCGGCTAGCCAAGTTTAAGAAACCCTCGTGTTTTACTCCTCCGTTCCATTTTCCACCTCTTGGTCAGGGAAACCCGGTAAGCGCAGAAAGCACACTTACGATCGACCCACTCTGTCCTGTTCGGGATGGGGGGGTGGGGGGAGGGAAACGATCGGGTCGATTTTGTTTGTGTCTTCACCTTTACGGTGTTGTTGTTTTCGTCGCGAAGCGAAGCGAAAGGAGCGTTCCTTCGGACCACAAAAAGCACTCCGAGTGGTCAACGACGGCTCGGACAGGCTCGAACGTGAATTAGAACACGGCTCGCGGCAGGAGAAAGTTTTTCGGATAAACAACAACATGCCCTCAATGGACCCCCACGCGCCCCATTGCCTTGAGGATCCAGGGGCGCCTTCTTTTTCGGACTCCTCGGCGATGTATTATTTTTATTTCGACTTCTCCCATCATCATTATACTGTTTCTTCTTCTGCTACTGCTGCTGCTACTTACGAACCGTGTGTGTGTGTGTGTGTGTGTGTGTGGGATATTTTTAAGGAAGGAAACATGTTTTCATTCTGCGGGCAATCATCATCCCGGAGGCCACTTTCCGATGGAGGCGAGAAAATGATGTTTTTTTTTCATTTCAATTCCACCCCGAAGTACCTGTTTGTTTTATGTTGTTGGCTCAGATAAAGCCAACGGACTGCTTTGAGAATAAGTGCGTGTGAAGGTGTGCCGTGATGAAGTTTTATCGGATTTCGGACCCAACCCGGTGCCCGGCAAGAAGGCAGTTGATTCTGGTGAAATTGACCGTCGGTTCGTTCGATTGTTCGAGAGTCGTTCTCCTTTTCCACCTCCTCCTTTTTCGAGCCTCGAGCGGAAAGCCTTTTTTTTCTGGTCCGTGTATGTAGGCAAGCCGGTCGAGTGGATGGCTTGACTTCGATGGAAAAATGTGGACGCAAAGTGCAATGCTCTCCGCCTTGAGCTAACAATTCCATTCCTTTTTTCACGGAATTATGATAATGTTGCTTTATTGTTTTACAAACTGGGCGAAGAGATATTCATCAATAGCGACGCTTGAGCCGGGGCCAGGAAGGCACAGATCTGTGTCGGTGCTCGATTTTCCCGTTTCAGCACGTGAGTTATGATGCTTAAAGGTTAACTGTAGATGAGCTGTTCATCCTACTTTTCCACACAGTTTACGATTATCTTCCATTTCTAGGTTTGCAACTACTCCACTTTGCGGGCTCATTGTTCGCTATTGACGGAAAAATGGCGATTAAATATAGAGTAAATATACTGACGATCCTCATTTAAACAAAAATAGCCCAAATGTGAAAAAGGGGGAGATTAATTCAAATTTGTTTGCCCTACTGATTGGCTCAAATATGGAACAAAACCTTAGGCAGTGATGGAACTTACATGTGCAAGTGTGATTCGACAAAATTATAGATCAGAAGTCAAAGAGATTGTTGAATTCTATATGAATAACAAATACTTTTCAATGTTGCTATCAAAACCTTATGAAAAAGAAATTCAAGTTAATCACCATTAACATTTACGACTATTGATTCCTACCAGTGCACTATGGAGCGAAAAGAGCAAATTGCCGGGATAAAATTCAGAATCAAATGTTTTGCAATTTTTTCATTGTAATATCGTGTAATACTATTATATTACACGAAATTATGATGTTTCGGGACAATCCCGCCAGGTGGCACTGCAGTGTTAAACCCCCCAGGCAATAGAAAAACAATTCTTTATATAATTTGGTTCGAGTTCTTTGTAATACTGTTTCAAATTTTCAAGTTTAAAAAGTTTGTATTATAATGAAGATGAATTCTTTCAACCTTCTTTCTTTCAACTTTTCCTTCAGAAGAATTCTTTCAACTTTCTTAAGGCAGAAACTCTCCAGAAATAACAGTCAATTTTGTATTCAAATTTTCCGAATGCTGATGTTCGGTTTTAGATGAGATAATCCTTGAAACTCCAACCGAAACCGTGGGCTGCTTCAGTTGGACTGAAACTGCGACCCGAAGCGATCACATCGAAGCCCTTTGAACGAGGCTTTTCAACTGAAATTGCTCCCGTCAAGCAAGACGCAACAGTACATCCACCCGAAAGATGGTTGTCGCTGGAAGACACAAAACATGGCATCGTGCGAAAATGGCGCACTCACCATCTCACCAAAGTGGCTCGGACAAATTTCGCACAGCCCATTGTGTGCGTGCGAATACAGATATTCATTTCACCGAAAAACTTGCAATAAAAACTGAAGGCAGTGAAATGAGCCTCCGGCACCGCCGCCGCCAACGTCGTCCTGCCATCTTTCGGCGAACAATTTTCGGCCCTTTCATTTGGTACTAGTTTGTTTCTTCTTTTTTCTTTGGTTTTGGTTTTCGCGTGCCAGGTCGGAACAAAGACTTTTCCGTTTCGCAAAATCGCAAGTCGCGGTAGGTCGTGCGTCGTGCGTTACTTTCACTTTCGGCCGCCGGACTTTCGCACGATGCCCAGCGTTCGGGGAGAACTGTGCGAAAACGGTTTTTGCCATCTTGGGATTCATTTGTCTATCTCTTCGCTTCATGTTTTTGTTTCGTGCGTTTTTTTGTTTTTTTTTTTTTTGGCATCGGACGAAATCCCACATCACTTACCATTTGGTTCCACCTTCCCCGTGTCCTTTCTGGTTGTGATCCGGGGGTGTTTGGAATATCTTTATCTTTCCCCAAACCCGGACGGCCACCCGGCACGTGTTTCGGTTTAAACTCGCCCGGCTGAATTTTCCCTCTCCCTTCGAGCGTCCACCATCGGTCGGTGAAACATTAAAAACCCCAATAAAAGCCTTAGAGCACCTTTCGCTCGGACTAGCATAGAAAGCAACCTCCACTCCGGGGGAAGGAAAAACTCGCGAAACATGTACTAAGCCCCAAAATGGTCAGTTTTGCGTAATCACTTCCGATGATGACTGCCAACCGCAGGCCTCGGGTAAATCACGGGTCCACCGAGATAACCTCCCGCAACAACATGACTATGCTTTTGCCGGTTCAGCTCCCCCACACCGCTCCCTTCTCGTTTGCTCTTTTTTTTGGCGAAACTGAGCCACAAACAAATTTACTCGCTTCAAGGTAGAGCAACGACCAGTCCAGAGCAGGGAGGAAAGAAAAAAATAAAAACACCGAAGCGTATCCCTTCCCACATCGGTTTTATTTGCTTTTGAAAAGGGACGCTCCAACGAGATCGCTCCCAACCAAATTACCTGTCTATTGCGTCCCATTGGTGGCCGTTTGCCTGTTTGGCAAAATGGTACCAAAATGAGGCAGAAAAATAACATGACAGGCGCAACCACCTTGCTAACAAACATTATATCACACTGCGGTCACCCTATCGGTGGTCATTTTCAGGGCATCTAGACACGTGCTGCCCTTCCCGGAAAAAGGGTGAAATGAAATTAGTTCAATGGGTCCACCTTGCGTGAGGTCCGCATTTGTTGGGGGGGGTGTATTCAACCCCAACATCGTCGTAAAGTAGCCCAAACCCCGGGTGACGTCATCGGTAATTAGGTAGCTGATATCGGGTCCCCCCCCCCCAGGGGAGGGCGCGTGGGAGTGCACCATCATCCATTACGGATGATGTTATCCGGTAACACCGACTTTTCCCTCCGACAAAATGGTTACCACGAGAAGCGGGCTGCTGTAACCCTAAAACAATCGGTCACGTATAACCTGAAGAGAGGTTTGGAGGCTTAACCTTAGCGCACCTTCCGAGAAATTTAGGCTTTCGCTATGATTCACACCGGATTGTCCAATGACGAACGACATCGCTTTTCTTTGTGTTGTCTTTGATGTTCACTTTAATCCACCAGCCTGCCACCTTCCGTGATCCGAGTGAGTGCACTCTGGCCGGAACCCGCCGACGATGACGACGAGGAAAAGGAAAAATCGGTGCGCGTAATTCCTTCGAGGTTATGTAAATTTGCGCTCATAATCGGACTCCCGGGAGGTCGGACGGGCGGTGAGGCGGGAAGGGTCAAAGTGGACCACCCCGGAGGGAAGTTCCCGGACTGTCTGTCTGTCGGGCCCGCAGACCGGAGATACGGATCGCTACCTTTCCACCTTTCCTCGGCTGCCACTACCGGCGGACATTGTTGTGCGTTACTTTTCCGCGCTTTTATTTTCCCATCTTGAAGACCACTGCTTTGTGATTCATTCATTTTTTTTCCTTAGTTTCGTTCATTTTAAGGAAAATGGAGGTGTTTGAGAGAAGGTTTGTTTTCGCCGCCGTTTTTTCCCAACGGTTCTATGGCGGGGAGAATGTTGAAAAAATCAGCGACATTTCGCACTGTCGCCTCTATATATATACAATATTTGGGTGAGGTTTTACTTTCAGTGCGCCGTCGGTTTGGATCGGGATCAGAACTCGGGGTTTGGGAGTCACCGGTTGAAGTTTCAAACGACTTTTAAAAGTGTTTCCTCCCGTAATTGACATCCCGGTTGAATGAGTTTAAGTGATGTGTGTATAAAGAACGTGCCGGTATTTATTTTTATGTGAGCTTTAGAAACCCGTGACCACTGATTGGCAGCACTGTTTGTTCTCTGTGAGTTGCTTCAGTGACTAGGAAAATGGCCCGTGAAAGTGATCGCCTGGTTCGACAGTTCGTTCCGCTGGTGTTCGTTCTTCTCGTGGGCAACGCACGGGCCCAGTTGGACACCTTCGACTACTGCGTCCGCATGACACCGTCGCCCGGGTTGCTTCGGTGCGCCGGCCAGCAAGCTCTTACGTCGCTCCAGTTCCTCGAGGAAGCGAACAACTTCACCCTCGCCAGCGGACTGCTGATGATCAAGGACGAATCGCTGGCGGCCTCGTCACGCATCATTCCCAACATTATCGACAGCGATCCGCTGGACTTCAGGCAAGTGCGGGTCGTCCCAATATGGGCCAATGGGGGAAGGAATGGGACCATGCACACACACACACACACACACACCTTTTTCCGGCCCGCCCCAAACCCCGAAAAGGAATTTGTGTCAATCGTCCGAATTGGGCACAGGTTGAAGCGATCGGGAAGCTCGCTAGCGGCTCGAGTTTGGTTTTGGCTCCATTCCCCGTTCCCGTGCTTTGAATAAATTACGCCTCAAGTGCGAAACGGGCCGAAAAACAAATGAGCCCCACGTCGGCACGTCGGCACGAGGCGGATTCATCGAACATTCCAGCCGCCGTTCCGCCTGCCTGTGACTTTCTTTCACCGACCCACCGGCGGCGAGGTGTTTGCGTTCTCGCACATCGATGCGCCCGTACGATGGGCGGTACGTCACGGTTTCGGGGGTGTCGGATGTGTGTGACTCAAGGGGCTATGCACCGAACAGGTTTGGATATCGAAATTCCTCACAGATGACCCACCCCATGCCCACGGCTCGCCACAGCTGTTGGATGGAACGGTTCCATTCCTTCAGCAACCAGCTTTTTCTTACCTTTCATCTTTCGAGTAGCTCGTTTCTTAACTCGATTCTTGTTGAGTGTTTTGCGAAAGAGGCCACGCACCGCTATCAGTCGATTCAGATTCGTTGCACCGATTGGAAATTGCCGTCACGAAGTTGGTTAATGCCACATTCGCAGCGAATCCCAATTAGGTTACGCCAGTATCAAATCTAGAGAAGTGTAATCCGTTTCTCGTTCTACCCGCAAGCGCATGGTATTTGGAAAAAAAATCATAGTAAAGTAAACCGAACGTGTGGTACGTGACAGAATTTCCTGCCGATTTTGAAAAGTCCGATTTTACTTTTCATTAAAATTGCAAATCATGCAATTTGTTTCGTAACTAGATGTTCTTAGCTAGAGTAGTAAGTAGGCCTTGGTTTTCGTCACCAAATGGGACTTTGATAGCGACGTTAACTCAAAACTCAACTGACACAGAACAAATTTTGCTTATGTACATTCGTCTCATCTGAATTTCCAACGGTTGATATGAAGGTGTTCTTCAAACAATAACAAAGTTTGTGATATTTATTTTCAAATCAATGGCCATCAATCGTTTTATACTCCGTTATACTTCCTTGGTTTCTATGCCGTGTAGGTTTACAGTAATACATTCAGTGCTTCAATTGAAAGACATTTTTGATTGAGCAAAGTACTCTGATGTGGAAAACCTGCACCACTCGTTTATTAGTCCTTCTTCGAATCTTCTGTCCTACAAAATGCATCGACTCGTATGAGTAAAGAACGAAGCAAGTTAGTATAAACTAGCATCAAACGATTTGTCAAACGACGAAAACCGAGGTCGACGAAAACCGGGGCCTGCCTGTACTTAAATGCAGGTAAAGCCAAAGCTAAGTGGTTGGAACTTATTAACTTCCTTCTGAAACCAGCTCTTTTGAAGTCAAATTACCACAGCAATGTGAGTTGCTATGTATTCGTTATCATAGTAATATGAACTATTAGATGCTAGTTTGAGGCTCAATTAGCATTTGACAGTCATCAATTACTAAAAGTTGCAATAGTTTAAGAATCGTCTCTCTTTAGGAAATTTTTAAACATGTAATTTATCTTGTTTCGTGCCCAAAAAACTAGCTCTTACAAGATTACACTCTATAAAATTTTATTTCTGAATAAAATAAGAAACATTAAATATAATTTTAACGTAGACGTTAGTACATTGAATCGTTTTCTCTTAATATTCATTTGTTAATTTTGGTGACAATTAATAACATTTGTTACATTATAATAAAATTTATTAATTTTGGTTACATTTTTCTTGTGCTTATGTTTCTTTCTTTAAACTACAAAAAAAAACTTGCAACCTTCTTACACGCGACGATAAGACTCAAAGCCTACTAATTAAACCTCCCACACGCGGATATCCGTTCGAAGGCGTAATCGTCGAATGGTAAAAACGTGCGGTTGCTTTATTGTCTTACGCTACTCACATCCGTTTGATCTTTTCCGCCAAATATCGCGCCGTATGTGTAACGGAACCGATTGGAAGTGCTAACGCGTCACTGATCCCACGAATCAACACTCGTGGGAGGTGTTGCGTATGACGCCTTTTGCGCGCCGAGTAAAATTTAAAACCTTCGATAACCCGCCTGCTCTTCATCCCACCTACTTTCACGCACATTCCACGCATCCTGCGTACCGGAAAAACCCCCACAGAGGAATACTGGAAAATGCCGGCACCGTGATGGCGCAGCGGCAGATGCTCTGGGACATGGGCATCATCTATCCGGGGCTGAAGCTGAAGCTGGGCCCCACCCTGGGGGCTCCCGGCGTGCTGGAGTTTGTGCTCGATCCGGCCGTCGCCCAGAACGACGAACGGTCGCTGTTTGAGGAAAAATCAACAGGTAGGCGCAAGACGGTAGGCGCAAAGCTTCCGCTCGAAAGCACCCCCAACGTCTTGAGGAGCACTTTCACTTTCTCCTCGCTTCGCGCACTTCAAGGTTAAGCTTTCACAGCGAAGCATAAAACTTGCACGCAAGCTCGCTTCTGAGAAAGTATGCAAGGTGGAAGCTCACGATAACGACACTTTCTTTCTTTCACCCCGCTTTCGCAGCACGTATACTCACCAAAAGCTTCGTCGTGCCGTTCCTGCTCGGGCTTAAGTTCAACCTGGCAACACTGCTGCCGCTGGTGTTCGGTGGCTTGATACTGCTCAGCAAGAAGGCGCTCATCCTCGGCAAGATAGCCCTCTTCCTGTCCGGCATGTTCGGGTACGGATCGCTGCTGACACCGGCCATCGCCGGCGGTTTCGGTGGCTTCGGAGGCTACGGAGGGTTCGGGCACGGTTTCGCAGGCCACGGTGCCGGTGGCTACGGGTTCGGCTCGAAGCCGTTCCGCTACAACAATCCGCTGGCCGACAGTCCGGACTACGACAGCCACCATCACCAGCATCATCATCATTCTTCCAGCCATCACGGCGACTACCAGCACGGCGTTGCGGCGGACTCGGATCACGGAAGCGCCGGGTACTACAAGAAGAAGGATAAGTTCCTCAACCTGGACGAGCGCATCGAACCGCAGACGGCTTCCTCGCTGGTGGACAAGTTCTACGAGTACGAAAAGCAACAGATGCTGAAAGACCGCACGGCCCGGCTTTTCGAGCGGAAGTTCTACGAGAAGGAACATCAGCCGCAGAGCGGGACTGGTGGTATGTCCGGGGCGGACTATCCTTTCGTCACCGCGGATTTGACGACGGAACGGAACGAGCGGTCCCTTCCGGAGTCGGCGCCCGGTGGCGGTCTCGGTGGACGCAACTTTGCCTGGAGTGATCACTAAAGATCTTCCTTAGAGAGATCTGTCTATTCCAAAACATTTATCAACGTTCGACGAGATGTCGGTAAATGGAAACTCACTAAAATATTCATAACAAAAATGTCCATCCAATGGAAGGAAAAGTATTAAGACTTACCAAAACCGTGCAAACTTTGCATGTCATCGTACTATCGCAGTATTATTAGACTTATATGCATCCAGGCACAATGAAACCTACTGGACCTGGAACTAACGGAACCTGCTTACGGCTGAAGTATACTGCTAGCAGTCCAAAACTGTATTTTCATCATATGAAACTTATACTTACGTGTTTACAAATAAAATGCTTTTGCATCAAAGAAACCTATCCTCAATTAATCTGTGATATGATTCAATTAGATCAACTTAAGTTGGATTCTTAAAAGTGCAAGTGACTCGGTCCCAAAAACGTAAGTCCCCAGGCAAGATATTGAGCACAACTCGATCTTACCGGCGTAAGGCAAGTTCTCGGCACGCTTTCCGCTCTAATGCATCCTCAAACGGGAGGGGGAGCTCTAAATCGGGTTACTAAACCATACCTCATCTATCGTGCGCCCGTACGTACTCGCCGAAAGATGAGCACGGCAAATCTGAGACCTCATTTCGTGCACCAACCTTTTCCGCCTTCCCGCTTCGTTCGTTCACTTCTTCCGCGGCCACAATCAACCATGCCGACACGCACGCCGGTGTGTTGTGCTTAATTAATCACTGAATATCCAACATCAAGCCAAGCGAGATCCCGAGTACCAGAGCCCACAAAGAGGGAAGGAAAAGACCGTAGCCAATGGTAGATGCAAAGACCTCCGTTTCCTTACCCTTACGATGCGTTCGGATACGTGCTCCTCCTTGTGGGCCGCAAACTTTAACTCGCTAACCCGTGGACCAAGAACGGATCCAGGGAAAAGAGCAATTAACCAAACGCACCCGGAGCTCATTTTCCGTCTGGTGATTTTGAAGGCCATGACCCTGCGCAAGAAAAAGTTACTAAAGGGTAACTCCGGATCATCTCTTTTCGTTTTCGTATTTGGGAATGTCACAATTATTGTCGAAACTGGAACAAAGAATTCGGTATAAAACTGTCACCCGGTAGTCACCGGGGAGTCTATTTACATTTCGGTCTTCGGTGCGCTAGGAACTCCCGGGAACGTGGTCGAGAATGGCACGCCTCTACCGTTGGCTAGGGTTCGTGATTGGATGTGTTCTGCGGCTCCTGGTGTTGGCCTCCGCCGAGGCTAAAGTGATAGAGCAAGTGGCAGTTCGCGGTGCTGATACGCAGCCTACGTTGCAGCGCCATCTGCTGGAGCGAGCCCGCGGATGCTTCGACAGTGGGCAGCTGGTGGCGTGTGTCCGTGGTGAAGTGATCCGGATCGTGGAGCGAGCCATCGATTCGAACGTGACGTTACGCGTGACCCCATTTCTTACGATCCGCAAGAATCCCGAGTGGCCCGGAAGGGTTGCCGGTCGTGAGACGGCTGTCAGTGACCAATCCGGCTCCGGTTGGCTCGGGATTTTCACTAAACTTCGCGAGTTCCTGGTATCGCGAGTGTTCCAGTTCAGTCTGGTAGACGCCGACGGACGCTGGTTGTTGGCGGAGGTCGACGAAGGTCGCGGTAAAAAGCACAAGAACAAGCAGGGAGGCATGTTCTCCATGGCGCTGATGGCGCTGATGGCCATGATCGCGCAGGTGATCCTCGGCAAGGTGGCCGTGCTGGCGGCGGTGGCGCTCATCATGGCGAAGATAGCGCTCGTCTTTTCCACACTGGTAAATACGCTCGCCCTGGTGTTCCGGGCGCTCCTCCATCCGGCCGGCGCGGGCCACGGTCCGCGGGGAAAACGGTTGGCCACCAAGCGCACCCATCACGCGCGACGGAAAACCCGCAGTTCTGAGCCGAGCGTTCTTTTTCCTCTTGTCTTTCGTTACATTTTTGCAGAATGGCCTGAAGAAGTCGAACGGTGCTGGAGCGGGACATGGCTCCGAACACGTCGTCTACGAGCATCCGAGCCACGGCGGAGGTGGAGGTGGAGGCTGGCAGCGTAGCATCCATCCGCGAACCCCTTACGAACGCTACCCATCGTATGACGACCAGAACGACTTACCGTATCGGAAGCGACGGCCTAACTATGACTACCAAGACGACCTGGAAGGCGCCTGAAGAGATCCTTCATCCCTCTTCAACATCCATGAGAGCCTAGGAGTTGATTGTAAATAGTCAAAGACACCACTAGCTGATAGACAAATCTGTTGCAGGAAGGAAAATATATCTCTCATCAGCACACGCCTTTAGCCAATAAGCGTGTGACAAACAAACGAGATCCCACGCCATGCTGGGGATCGTAAAGTTGCCGCACACGACGGGAATGACCAAGGGAAACCGGTTATGGTAATTAAAGTAAATAAACACACAACCAGCGCTATCAGTACTTTACACACTTTAGTATAATTGCGCGCAACGGTCGATCGATTAAATCGCCTTCTGATCGATCGAGTTCGAGTCTCCATTTCCATTAAACGAACTTTCCCTGCGGGCACAGGTGTTTCGCTGTGGGAACCGTTCGGAAAAACGTAAGTGGACCGAGGGAAGGCACGGAGCGCTGTAGGATTCTGCTACCGGAATGTTCCATTACGCAAAGGAGAACGCCGAGGATCGGGTGGAGAGCGAAACCGGACGCGTCCCTGCAGGTCCCCGGAGATATTCCACCGCTGTTTGGCGTAATCGAGGTTTCACTTTTTCCAGCCCTGTCACGAGCTCGCTAATCCGATCGGAGCGTAGTGGTGGTTACGAAATCTTCGCCCACCGTTGGAAAAGCCTTCTAGTCCCCCGTCCGCGGGGAAACCGAAGAGCCTGCCTTTAATCTCCGAAAAGGTCTAAGCACTGCACGCCATATTTTCCGCCGGTAATCGAAGAAATTTCTCTATCAGTAATTGCCAACGGAAGCTAATGCACCGCAATGCACTGCAGTTAGCCGGTTGTGTCTTTTCCTTCTTTTGTTCCCCGATCTTTCTCCCCTGGTTTGTTCAGCTTCTTTTAATCCCTTCCCTCTCAATTAGGTTTGTAGCTAAACGAGTCGGGTCAGATCGTGAACATCGTGCATTTCTGGGGTTGGCGATTTCTGGTTGAATACGCCTATCTTGACGTTACGCTGGAAGGTTGTTTTCAACGGGCTAAAGGCATCCAACTTCCCAAAAACCCTCCCAAGGCGATCACGTTACTCTTGGGGGGAGATAATTTCCTGCCATCAATTCTTACGATAATTTGCTAAACAAAACGCGTGGAAAACAATTTACCGACGCATTCACGAGTAATTGTTGCGCCCTCGAGCATTCCCAATAATACTAATCCGGCAAATTGAATTAACCAGCAATCGTGGTGGCAAGCTGAACATTAAACGACCCGACACAAACGTTTTGAGACATTGAAAAAGAAAGGGATTCAAAAAACACTGGAAAATTATCAATTCTGAAAGAAAGAAATTCACTTATAAATCGATTTAAACACTTCCCATATTGCGACACTTGCCAACATTACCAATTTGCAGTAAAAGCTCCGTTAAAACACCGTTTATTGAAGGGTTTTATTCATTTACATTCCCGAAAGCTTTCTAAACGATCTCCAAACAAACGTTCCTGCCTACTGCAGAGTGATTTCTAATGCATTCAAAAAACTAAAACAGCCTCATCCCCGGAGCCAGAGAAAACCTTTTCCTCACCGACGCTCGTCAACTAATGTAAACACATTCACCCGTCGTGTGTGGGTGGGAACCAGCTGGGCGAAAATAAAAGAGAAGGTGCGCGAAATGAAGCAAAAAGAAGAGGAATAATTTGCGAACATCCTTCTCCTTCTGGGCCCGGGCATGCACTCGCTCACGACGTCGGAGGGAGAGGACGTGAGGGTTGTATATGATGTAAAGAAAAACTGGTTGGAGATGCACAAGATGCACCGATGATGTGAATCTATCGCGAAAAAGGTAACCGCACTGAACAAAAGAATAAAATAACAACCCAACAGAAGTGACGGACGGTCGTGGAAAACAACAAAAAAAAAAAGGTGCATACCTTGCACCGGCTGCGATGCAATCTACGGTCTGCAATCCGGGTGCATCGCGAGTGCAACGACAGTCCAAACAACGGGTCGCAAGAATGCGAAGGAACCGAGAGAAAAGCCAACCGGAGGAAAATCATTGCGGACAAAAAATGTGCACACTATCAACCAAACAAAACACAAACGTTAGACTATGCTCACACAACCCGCTGGGACCCCCTTTCCACCGCACCGTTCTCGCAACTGTTGGAGCCGGAGTCTCAGAAGGGAAGTTGTAAATAGTGTTGGGTAAAGCACCAAAATTTAGTGTGCTGTGCGCACACGCACTTTAACCAAGGTGTGTGTACTTCTCGCACAGTGCGCACTTCTCGCACAGTGCGCACTTCTCGCACAGTGCGCACTTCGCGCACAGTGCGCACTTCGCGCATAGTACGTACTTCAAGCAGAGTGCGCACGGTGCGCACTTTAGGCGCACTTTAAGCACTGAGCTATTACAGTTTTTTTTGGAATAAGTAAAACAGTAGAGATGGACCATCATGATGTTGTACAGGGTTGTTGTGAGTAAAGTTCTGCAGCGGCGAGCCTGGTGACGCAGAGAGTGATAGTGAGCAATAGAGAGAAAGAGAAATATAGCCAGTAAAATAATTACGCAGTATTTCATACATAACACTATGCAGCGAACAACCCTGCACAACATCATGTTGGTCCATCTTCTCTACTGTTTTACTTATTCTCAAAAAAACTGTAATAGCTCAGCCTGAGCCAAGTGCGCCTGAAGTGCGAGAAGTGCGCACTGTGCGAGAAGTGCGCGCACTTCAAGCACTGTGCTGTGCGGTGCGCACAGTAAGGTGTGTGGTGCGCACTGTGCGCACAATCGCACTTTACCCAACACTAGTTGTAAAGCTTTGCACCGTACCGAGCACCCGAGGTGAAAGTCTCCGGATTTCGCCATACCGCCATTTCCATTTCTCGGTGCCTTTCGCGCGCCGTAAAGCTTCTCGCCGGGGTGGAGGAGGATGTTGGGTGGAAATGTTGGCCTCCCGCGTGTTCATTTTTCATCATCCAAGGGGAAAACAATCGCGTTGTGATGCATTCGCCGCGGATTAGCCAAACAAACGGCGAGGGCTACTGGGGTTGGTCGGGGTCACACGAGCCAGGGGACAGGGCACGTTGGGCCTTCGCTTAGTTCGTTCGACTGGCGACTAAAGATTATGTCGGTTGTTTTTTTTTATTTATGCTGCTGCGATTTTCTTTTTACTACGATGGCAATAAGTCACCCGGATGACGATCGTCGCCAGTCGGAAGAAGCGGAAGGCTGGGGAAATGATCGAAACGCGGCAGGATGGACACAACTTTTGCTTTCGAAGGGAAACCGGGAAAACCAACCGAAAGCAAATACGATCGTTTCGTAATAGCACCTCACAACTCGGAGAGCATCTGGGGCAGAAGCTGGCGAAGAACACGACAATGACCTTTAGCTGGAATGGTTGCTTCAAACCCTTTAGACTTTTTCCTGACTTGTAGAAATGAAAAATGCAACAAAAATACATTTTAATGAACAACTATATAAATACTCATTTAATCTGGCTTAAGTTCTCTCGATAAACATAACATCGATGTTTCAAAAAGGATGTTAAATTAAGTTAGAACAATAATTTTTTTTGGTTAGAGATGAGGGAAAACATGACCCAAAAGGTGATTAAACCAATTCTATCAAATTTAAACTTTTTAAATTTACCTTGTTTTAAACAGAATGACAATTAATACCAATGATATACAGGCTGGCCCCGGTTTTCGTCACCAAACGGGACTTTGACAGCGACGAAAACCGGGGCTAGCGGACTAAATATCTTACGTTTATAATACCTACTCAAGACTTGACTTACACAAAACAAACGTAGGTTGTGTACATTCTTCTCGTCTGAATTTCCAGTAGTTGATATGAAGGTGTTCTTCAAACTATAACAAAGTTTGTGTGTTTTATCACCAAATCAATGGCAATCAATCGTTTTATACTTCGTTTTACTTTCTTGGTTTCCATGCCGCACAGGTTTACAACAATGCATTCAGTGCTTCGAACGATTTGTCAAACGACGAAAACCGGGGTCGACGAAAACCGGGGCCAGCCTGTAAACATTTTCGAACTGAATAAACATCATGGGTTTGGGTCAGCAAGAAAAATCGTCATTTAGAAAAACATATGCTTGATCCAAGAATGCTTCTGCTGAACCGACAATCAGTTCTAGCCATCACTATCATATTTATATTCACCTCACCTTTGTGCCGCTTGGATATAATGATTTATTGATTAACATTTGTTCCCAGTTTCATGCAAATCGCGTTATACCCTGCCTTTGCGGGATCATAACAAGTATATATTAAATTAAATGCTATCGGAGAAATACACTATTGTCTATTGTGTTTCAAATAATAAAAATAAATTTCTTACAATTCGATCATACGACCGATATTTCATTTGCTAAACTTAAATAGATTTGTTTGAAGAACTTAAAGCATTATTTCAACGACTGTGTAAGTAAGTATTACGATTAACAAATGAGTAAAACATAATAAATTTAGGTTAATCAGTTCCTCGCAGCCTTTGTATTGAATTTCAGACTTTAATCTAGTCGAACTCAGAGAAACAGTTTGCTAAGTTGTCTCCTGTTTATAGCCACGTAATCTAATTCGAATGCATTTATTTATTCCTCCGGGGATCATGAACTACCCGGGACAATTAAATTGATCTCTGTCAGTAGGCCAGGGTCATGGCTTAACTTGATGAATATGCAAACGATACTCCACTCGCCACCCATTTCATGCCGCGTTGCCTCCAATCCAAATCTGCACGGAATGACATCCCTCTTGGGCGAAAAACTGAAAGACCTTCACGCCTTCACAGCCTAGCTCGGTCCATGTGTTCGGTCCATCGTAAAGCGAAAATAACTGTTCAGCAGTCAAATCGTTCACCGAGCGGCAACCACCCTGGCAAATTCATGGTCACGGTCTACCGGACTGCGCGTGCTGCAGAAACGCAAGTACACCCTTTTGGCAGAAAAAAACCCCTCGCTCATAGAGTGTAGGAGAGAGAGAAGAAAGGGCCAAGGATCGAAAAACACGGCCGTCCGAACGAATTAAAAGTAAAAATCCGTTCAATTCCTCCGGAGGTCCGTGTTGGGAGTTGGGCGATGGCGGGCATTACAGGTGTCGACGTGTGTGCCTCACTTCCTTTCCACCCACTTGCAATAAAGGGGTGTGTGTGTGTGTGTGTTGACTGATTTCAGCTTAATTTTCAGCGATTTTCCTTTTCGCTTTCTGACGCCACCCGCATGGGTCGAGGGGAGGGGGGGGGGGGGGAGGAGATGATTTCCACGGCGATAGGGATGGATGTTTGCATGTCCGTTTCGGAGGAATCAGAGCTCGCCGGATCGGATTTGTCAGTCCCTTCCCCGATTTTCCTTCCCTCCCCGCCGTCGTTTCGTTTTCTTCAGCACAACTCCGCTGTTCGGCGATAACCGTGGTTCGCTTCCCCTTTCTCTCCACCACCCCGCGCGTTTCCCCTGGTCCGAAACGGGACGTTCCAATGATCATGGAAGCATGTTTGGAGTGTGTTTTATTTTTTTGCTGCATTTTTCTCCCGTTTTCCTTTTATTTCCCCTCTGCATGTTGCACAAATTAGTGAAGCACTGCAAAACTCGGCCAGCTCGTGTCTCGCGCAGCGTAACATCGTACCCTGCCTGTGCGAGGTATCGCTCACCGGCTGAAGGCGTCCTGAGGCTAATCCTCCCAGGGACCGCTCGCACGCGATCACATCGGCATGTGTGTGTGTGTGCAGTGATGCAGACTGATGTGCAGAAGAGGGCCTTTCACGCTCCAAAAAGTTCTAGCAACGATCTCCGGCAACATACCAAAGCATCGCCGAAGTAAGTCAGCTGATTCGGGCGTTTCTTTCCAGGGCTTGGGTGTTTAGCGTGTGTGTGTGTGTGTGGGGCGTATGTGCGTTATCGGTTGGGTGGAGGCCCTTCGGAAGGCCTCCTGGCTAGCTCGGGCGGAATAAAGTCTGGCCACAGCCCGGAGAGCCCTATCAGTGGTATAAATACCTTCGAGCGGTCCAGATCGAAGGAAGTGCATCTTGTGTCGATCCTGAGTAGGTAGCCTAACAGCAGCAGCAGAAGCAGCAGCAGCAGCAGCTCCAAGTTCCCCCCCCCCATCCCCGGTTTTCCCCCTTCCGTCCGTGAACACCCGATCCGAACGAGCAGGATGGTTTCGCTGAAAGCAGTGTGTGTGGTGGTGTGCGTGCTGGCCGTGGCCGGCCGGGGCTACGCCGCCGAGGACAGCACGGTGCGCGCCCTGCGCAAAGTGTACTCCCTGTGCGAGGACAGCGACGAGCTGGTGAAGTGCATCAAGGTGCAGGCACTCAAGCTGACCGACCGGGCGCTGAAGCTGCCGAGCATCAAGCTGCTGGACGGCATGTCGCTGGTGCGGAAGGCGGACGCCGAGGCCACCGGTACGCGCGCCCTCAACGAGCCGACGCCGAGCGAGCAGGAGCTGAACCAGCTCCCGTCGGCCAAGGTCGACGAGCTGCTGTTCCAGCGCGCCCAGCGCTTCATGGACGGCCACCAGCTGCAGCTGAACGTGCCGCGCATGCTGGTCGCCGGCCAGCAGGAGACCGGCCGCCTGGTCGAGGAGGGCCGCAAGAAGATGAAGAAATACCTCGGACCATTCCTCGCTGCAATGGCTATCAAGGGAGGTATCCTGACCATGGTCTACCACTCGATCGCGATCGTCGCCGGCAAGGCGCTCATCATCGGCAAGATCGCGCTCGTCATCTCGGCCATCATCGGCCTGAAGAAGCTGGTCACGCCGGAGGGCCACGAGAAGACGACCTACGAGATCGTGAAGCACCCGCACGTGCAGCAGAGCCACACCTACTCCTCCAACCACGGCGACTTCGACACGCACGAGAACGGCCAGTTCCACCGCAGCTTCGGCAACTCCGTCGGCGACATGGTGATGCAGGACCGCGCCTACCGCGCCCACGTGCCCAAGAACTAAGCGGCCGCAACAACACCAGCAGCAGCAGCAGCAGCAGCACGTCCGATTCCGGCCATAAGCACCACACACACACACAGAGTCACTGGAGTCACCCTCTCAATTCAACGAACCACGAAGTTTGCGGCGGACGCAACCGCAACCCAACCGAAAAACCGCCAAAAGAAACCGCCAGACCCGAGGAAGCCAGCCCGGCGAGGACCGAACGGACACTCCCGGAGTCAGCATTCCGGGGCTTCCGATCCGACGCGCGTCCTCAAAGCGTCGAGGCTCCTTTTTCCAAGGTCAAGGGGTTAGACTTAAGCTACACTACCTTTCTCGAAACGGCTTCCCACTCCGGTGGGAAAACCCCGTTCGACGTGCGCGAAACAATCTGAAACAACAAACACACACACCAACACCCTCCCCCCCCCGCAAACACACCGAACTCGTGCAGAAAGCTCCGTCATGCGAAAGCTCACCGCTCCAGAACGCCACCTTACGCTTCTTCACCGGAAGCGTGGAAACGGCCACAAACCCCCCCACACACACACACACACACAGACACACGTCAACACACAGGAACATTGACACACGGTGGTGGGTGGCGTGGGGTGAGGTGCAGCTGCCAGTGGGGCCCGCCCGAGGCTGGTGTGTTTTGTATTTAATAATTAATTTAAATTATTTATTTATTGAAATCCTCATCCCGCGCGGTTTCCGCCGGAAGCCTTCCTCCCGTCCTTCCATTTCTAACGCGAGTCAAAACGTTGAAATGTGTAATTAAAAGGGTAAACCTACGAAATCGAGCAAAATAAAGAATTGTCATTCAATGATGATGTCGTCGTGCTATGATTTTATTTATCATTTAAAGCGTGAGAAATCGGGGAGAAACGAGCCTGAATTTGAAATTTAATGCCCACACAACATCGCAATCTAACAATAACATTCGTCACAATTTGACTTCAAGTGAGATATGAATGTGTCATAAACACGTTTTCTCCACCTGCAGACCTCTTAAAAGACTTTGCAAAGTGGTATTTAACTACTAAGCTGCCGCGCTACTGCTAACCCCTTTAAAAATAAGCAGATGGGTAGCCATTTTCACTTTAACGAGTTTATTTGATGGAACCATTTTGCAGAGAAAGCTCACGGCTTCAAACCATGGCGCTCGCTTGAGGGTATTTGTCCAATTGTTTTCTTTCAGCCAAAATTTACATAAAGTACATTTACCTACTTGTGCTTGTGCGGTGAATATTCTACAACATCAATGAGAAAGCCTTCAGCTAAATTAATTCCTTCCGTTAAAGGTGAAGGCCTCATTTTTGAATTTCACTTTGCGTCGAGTCGGTTTGGTTCAACAACACCTCTCTTTGTTGGTTGCTCTTCCGTGAGATTATCATTGCTGCTAAACTTCAAGACGGGGCCCCCGTTCGAGGGTAAGCAAAGAACGCCCCAAAAGTACATGCACACATGCCCGGACAATTGCCCTTTCGCCAGCACTTTCCCTTTCGCCAACGGTCAGCGGGATAAACGAGCTCGTTTGTTCTCGTTCGGGTCCGTCTTGCTCGATCCCACCGAGTGACTCATAAATCTATCCAACGATCGCGGCCGGAAACCTCTAATCGTCCTGTTTGGAAAGGGCTTTGGTTAACCAAACACCGCAAACTCATGGCTTACCAAAAACGGTGCTCTCTGAAGACGAAGGGTTTCTCATTGGATGTTGTCCAAAAGCATGCGACCAACGCCGTATTTCTGCCCTTTTAAATGTGGTAGAAGACAACCGTATTACAACTTCCTCTTGCTATGCTCTGCCTCTCGGTACTGAGAAGACAGATGGAAAACCCTCGGATAATATACACATAATCTTCCACCTCCCCGTACACAACCATCTTTTCCAATGAAACGGGCGACGGATCGTGCGCCGAGACATCGGATCCTTTCCATTTCACTCGTGATCGACCCGCGAGGCTTCATTAACGATTGCTGACGACGACGATCTTGATTGATGCCAACAAACTTTCGATTGGTTTATGAGCGATATTGAAATCACTGGCAAAGGACCTTTGGTTCGCTTTCGTGAAAAGGGAAAGGAAAGAATCTGATTTGGTGATTGTTGAAATTTTACCTCAAGAAAAGGGAACCAAACACACACATAATGACTTGGGAAAATTGTGTAAGAAAAGCGTCGTTAATGTAGTCGAAACCGTGCTTGAATAAACAACCTAATCTCCTTCGAGCGTTTAACGAGACGAAGCAAAAGACAGTTGCTCACTACTCCATTCGAAGCGCTTCCTTTTCGATCCGGTCCCGCGAGGTGCTAACTGTTTCTTTTCCACCTCATTAATCTTAAGCTGCCCCATCCCGAAGCCAGCGATCGTTCATCGTCGACGATACCCGGGCAAAACCGATGTCCCGCACGCGATCATTTGCTTTTCCTGCGTACTGTTTACCTTCATCAGGTTGGACCGATGGATTGGTGTGAACTTGACGCTTATCGGCATCCTCTTGCACTTCTTGCTTCGAAGCGCAGGCCAGCGACGGCTTAATGACTAATCTGGTTAGTCTCTTTGCTTGGGTTGCCGCTACTAAACGATCCAATATTGATGAACACGTTTTGCGCCGGTGTTTAATGTTGATCATGGCGGATTGTGCTGGAATGACAGCAGATAGCCTTCGGCCTTCGGATCATAGCGGATTGTGCTGGAATGACAGCAGATAGCCTTCGGAGTGAAAACGACAACAAATGCCCTCAAACGGCAACGGTGGGCAGGGGTTGTGGCACAGGAAAATTAGATAATTTATCCGCTTCCCAAATACTTACTTATTTACTTGTGTGAACGACATTCGGTATGCAATTGTAAAGAATATCGAGACGCTTGAAATAAAATATGCACTGAGAGCTGATCTGGACCCATAACACTTGAACCCGGGCTTGGTACAAGGCAATGAGCAGCTAGATCATAAAAGTTACAACAAATATTTCATGAATATACCATATACGCTCTATTAAAGAGCATCCTTAGCCAATATATTTACCAGTGCGGATAGTGCGATTATCAACGACCGATCCTCCGCACAAGTAGCTAGTTGTGTTTTCCGTCACTTTATATATTGTGGCATGCCAAGGCCAGGCTCCTTCTTGAGCCTCTGCATCATTGTAAATTAGATAAGCGATGTTCGCTGACGCATCACATAGTGCAAATATTTTTGGCAAATGCACGCACAGCATCAGGACAGCCACTGCGAGTTGCATCCTAGAACCACCACTAAATATTTTACGAAGGGACACCATCGTCGACGACTTTCCACAGTATCAGAAATGAAAGCAAATAAGCATAGCTCAACGGGCGAAACACGACTGCCGTGAGTATAAAATTTAAAAAGTCTCTCTTTAGAATAAAGCATTGAAAATTTCATTCGACGGCTTCTCGGAAAGGTTACAAGAAAACACAAAAAAACATAATAAGAAAGCAATCCTGCAGGGTTTGAACATCACCATATTTGTTAGTCATATTTGTGCGCTGTTAAGTTATGTAGAGTAAGCTTCCCTTATTATCTACGAGGAAAAAGTAGCACTGTATCCGCGAACAAACTTATTCATTATCGATGTTTTATTCACATGCATATGATACAAACAAATTTATTATTTAAAACGTACAAATTTACCCAATCAATGCATTGGAAAATGCTTTTAATTTGTGTGTTTTGTTTTAAATTAAAGCACGAATAGGTTTAAATCGAGTTATGTATGTGATATTTATTATTCTAAACTACTCAGGTAACAACTGGCTGATATTCCAAGTTTGACATCTTCAGCTCATCGGATTACTGGACTCTCATAAATGTCTAATCCACCTTCTTCGGTAGCTATATTTACTAAACCAACACCTCACCCATTAATTGTCGAGGTACGTTTCTACATCAAACTGCGAAACATCGTCCGGTACAGTGCATTTCCGCGTAAGAAAAAGAAAATCCCATCCTAATGGGGTGCCCGGTGAAACGCATCATCAACACATACAGGGTGCGTGTGTAATGGGTTTCGGTAGTGCCATTAAAACCCTAACCCAGCGTTGGCCAACCGTCAGTGGGTCTTGTGTGAATACAACTCGTGATAGCAACCATCGGAAAAGAAACTGGGCCGATGCGAAAGCGAAAGCAGTTTTAAAAAAAATACCACATGTTTTGAAGAAACTGAAGAGAATTCACTTGCGCCAGTTGTCGGACTTTTCCGACTGATCGAATCGGTGATCATTTAACCCTCGGTGTGTCCTTTGCCCGCTTCGGGCGTATGTTAACGATCGGTCGACCCGAAGCCCTTTGAACCGCACCCAATCATATGCTCATTACGAGGTACGATGCATCCCTTGGGGATGCATTTCCCGCCCGTTTCCCGTTTTCCTTCCGCTGCAGAGCGCTTCGGGGCGAGTTGCAATAAAACTTTGTTGATCGCAAATTTGACCTCCATCGAGTGGTCATTAGTGCAACTTTTCCACGATCGCCCATTTCACCTGCGCTCTTGCTTCGCGGGTGCACTCATATGCAGACCACATCTTGGGCGAAAGAAAGCGTGCGGAAAACAGGTGGTTGAACAAAACGAGGCGGCTGAGATCGATTTTTCGCAACGTCAGTGGAGCGCCTCGCGATCGTCGACCAATCTGTCCGGCAAATTGCCATCAACACTGTTGGTCACGGAATGCAGATGAATAGTTATTCAAATAATGCTCGAATAGGCGTAAGGGTGTTCAACGAGCTGAAGCACAAATGATTTCCACATTGTTTGCATTCGAACGATTAACGATCGCGAAGAGTAGTGTTCATTTTGTCGCGCGATCATTAAAACTATTGGTGCAAGGAGGGAATTACAACTTCGCCAGTTTACTAACCATCGGCATGCGATCACTGTTTAAACTATATTTTAAATACCATTGAGAAGACGCAAAAATCACGAAAAATGTCCAAATTTCGTGAAGTAGAGTAGGGTAGTTTAAATAAATAATTTATAGCATTTTTAGATTCAGTTTCTCATTTACAAAATATTCTGCAACCAACCACTTTCATCAGCCAGCAAGCATCTCTATTTCCTCCCCCGATGGACACTCCATATGTTCACCACTTTCCCTCTTTTTCCCAGCTCGAAGTGCTTCATCGTATCAACCTTCGCAATGGCTACATTCTTTCAAACCCACATCCGCCATCCATTTCGACCGTCCACGACCCGACGGGCATCCCGTTTAATGGCATTCCGTGGGAGTCGTAAAGGGTTTCGCCCATTCGGTCCATTTATCTCCCCGAAGGAAGCAATCTTGACACCGCCAGCCCCCGGAAGGCGCAACCATTGCTCCCTTGAATGTCTCCCGGTGGAAAGGAGAGTACGCAAAACCGTCGTAAAGAAAAATGGTTCGAAGCGTTCCATCATCATCCGCAACGAGTGACAGCAAAACACGCTTCGCCTCGTGCAAGGTGTCAAAATGTTCGGAGTGTCGGAGAGTGACCCAACCGAAGGACCACTTTCACATGTGTCCAACGGGTCGAAACACTCCGTTCCGAAGGGTGACGCAGTTCGGAAAATCTTCCGGCCAGAACGAATCGCTGCCGGCTTCGTGCCGCTTCCGTCCTGACGGTGGGTGGACGATTTAAATTTAATTTACTCCATCCAAACGCACCGCCATTTTCCGTTCCCGAGCTTGCGAACGAATCGAGCTCGATCACGATTTCGCTACCGTTCGTTTGCTTTTTGCTTTTCTAACGCTTTTTTCCATCTTTTGTTGGAGAAAGCACATCTTCCCCCTACGGTGCTTGTCTACGCACCTTCGCCACATTTGATGACTTATTAAATTCCCATTTAAAAAGCGCCGAATTGTTTTCGAAACGGACGCTAAAAGTGCCGCTTGGATAATTATGACGCGCTTTTCGGGTGCCTTAATCGAAAATGAACCATATCCCGGTAGGAAAAACAGTAGCATCACCAGACCGGCAGGGAGGGGCTGGAAGAAAGAGAGAAAGCCTTTTCCTGCACCAGAGAAGCATAATTAAATTGAAAACTTTTTGGTCCCTCCCCCCGAACCCCCTTCCCTACCGGGATCAGGTAGCGAAGGAAAACGAAGTTTAAAATACATTGTTTCTATCTACATACGGACTAACCGTAGCCACCGGCTGAAACCGCCGACAGGGACAGGGCTGTAAATCTTGCGCCGGTCAGTAAAACACGCTTTTCCGGACACATGTTTTCCTACACGGTTCCGCGACCACGGTGAACACGCAGTAAAGCTGTTGCTTTTGCTTTTCTGGTTGGATGTTGTTGTTTTGTTACGTTTCCCCCAGAAACATCGAGATTAAAAGTGACGGATGGCAATGAATTCAACCAAAACAAAACATCAAATCAACGAATGCGAACGATGCAATTATCAAACATTGAAAATCATTTTAAATTGAAATAAATAAAATTAGCAAAACAAAAAGTTTCTCAATCTCAGTTATTTTAAATTCTGAAAAACCCTACAATATGATTAAGTTTACCAGAAAACCACATTCCCGTTACCTGATTCCTGAAACGATGCTAGAAGAAAAGCAGATAACGCACGCTTCCCCTTACGAAAGACTTCAACAGCCGCGGTGACAACGAACCTCCCGGCCCGGTTCGTTCCCATTTTTATTTATTTATTTTTTTATTTTTTCGTGTGCCATTTACACCGATTTTTCTCACGCAAATCATAAACTCAAGAAACGGTGCGTGTTACCTACGGTTGGCAAATTAGTGAAAGAAAATAGCTTATTCTACCGGCGGGTGGAAGCGAACCACCGTTAGCTTATGACTCCTTCACATATCGAAGCCAACATACACACACACACACACATGCACCCATTTTGTACATGAGAACTTTCCTCTTCACTGCCATCGGTTTATCTCGTTCAAACAATCATTTCATCTCACTGCTTCAAATTGCAGTGTGCCCTTCCACCGTAAGAAGAGCTACGTTCGGGAATGGGATGAAAGCAACCGAGGAAGCGATGGAAAGACACATATAAAAACAAGGCCAGCGAAATGGTTCCACCCGTAGGGAAAAAGGGCACACGGTGTAGGAAATAGGAAAAACTGCAGTGACATTCAGATGGTCCCAATGCACGCCACAATTCCGTCCTCAAAGACTTAAGGGAAGGTGAGGTTGAAAAAGTCAAACCACATCATCATGCGGTACCCCGGGGTTTGCCCGGTTCAATCTGTGTCGGACCGTAAAATCAAATCCAGAACATGCCTTCCAGGGAAGAGGGGGAAGGGGGTCCTAAACTGCCCTCTCTCTGTTATCTCCCTAAACAACTCATCAGGCACACACGTCGAGGTCGGGTTGCAACTTGCCCGTTCCATCAAACCATTGTGATGCATTCCGGTGCAAGTGCAACGAACTTTCCTCTTCCCCTTCCCCCCCTCCCTCCGGCATCACCGTCGTCATTGTTTCGCGACTTTGACACACTTTTCCACGCGGTCATCTGGTGGCCCGGTGCAAGTGCATGAGCTTCACCACCATCATCCATCTCCATCTATATCGCGCGTTGGCCCCCAAAGCGCTTGTGTGTGTGTCGAGTTCAAAGGTGGCTGAACTGGCTGGCCGCGCCGTGACTTCCGATCGATGGCAGTGAAGAGTTCAAATCGATTATCGGGCCGTCGAACGAATTGGCTGCCTTCTTGCTTCTTGCTGCAGAAGCAACAGTAATTGATGCTTTTATTCGCCACTCGTACGCTCATGTTTTCTTGGACGGTTTGTTACGATCTTTTTTCGTTGTTTGTTGCTTGCCTGCATTGCTTTGGACTCTCTCGTATTTTGCAAATCGAGCAAAGTGCTTCAACGCCACCGCGGACCCCACTGCAGCATCTCACCTCCGAACCGCGCTGGAATGAAGAAATTTCTCTCGCCGCGCACTCACTTTTACATGATTTATCATTGCACTGCGCGGCTGCACGGCGTGTTAACCTCGGCGCGTTGATAAATCGCTGATAAAATGTTTGCGTCACGCGGTTGGGAAGAAAATATGGCGGCGAACAGGGGCATTTGGAACGCTGAGTGACGAGGTTTGACTGCGTTGCAAGATGTTGCAGGAAGAAATGCATCGGATTACAATCGGATACATCAGTGTGTATGTTTTTCGTAACTTGGAAATCAAATACATTTAACTTGTTTATGTGTGGTAAAAACTTCTTCAAGAACAATATTTGCCGCTTACAATAAACGAAAAGATCAAAACTTTCGCTTAGATTCATATTTATTTTTTCATTTTTAAAACATAAATTGATATTCAGATCAGCTTATAGCTTTACTTTTAGTTATTAATTGTCCTCACAAGACCTGTTTCGGGGTTTCCAATAAATTAATCCGCTACACACGATTTGTTTCAAATTGAACCGGTATCATTTGTAGTAAAAAAAACATCGAGGATTTGAAAAATAGGAGATTTATATTCCTCGTATTCAACGCTCATAAATAAATACATGTGTTGTTTCGATGATTAAATCATTTTTATCGTCTGAAACACACCGACAAACTCTTTCCCGCCAAAGCTAAGCGCGCGAGCTTTCACGAGCATCACGAAGGAAGTACGTTTGGATTCCATACTTGATCCGAGGTGAACGAACGAGTGCACACTCTCACCCAAAGCCACCTACATCCGTCTGAGCAGAGAGGAAGGGTCAAGCGTAATGTGATTAGTCGAAACACTCACCCTTCGGAACGGAACCGCGTCCGCCTGTCGATGCTCGATCAATCCGCATATGGTGCCACCCGTTTTCCTCCTCCATACGGGTGACGGCGCCGACGGTTGCTCGACCAAGTGTAAGAATGACAGCGGAATGTGCGGAGCACTTTCACCCGCCAGCATTCCAAGCAGTGGCCGAGCGCATTACATTACGAACGGCCCTTTCGCGAACCACGAACTAACCTCCGTGATCTGTCAACGAACAATGGCTTCGCAGCATGCTAACATTCGCGCCAACAACGGGGTGGTTCGTGAGCATTAATTGTCACCCGACAATAGGAGGGGCAGCAAGAAAGCTTCCTTTATCTCCACTCAATGGTTCAATGGACCAGCGAACATAAGAATATTGGACCGCTTCCTTTGGTGGAATGGAAATGACGCACTTCGAAAACGCCGGCGCTGACCATTGTTGCTTTCATCGTCGGTGGAGCGGAAAGCGCCATCGATGGCAGAAACACGATCGAGCATAATGCAGACATATGCTCCGTCCGCCCACGATCTTCCCAAAGCACCCGAAGCCGTTTCCCTTCATTTCATTGCCACGATTGTCGATTCGATCAGCATCCGCGTGCGCGATGCGTCACGTTTTGAGGATGCAGCGCGAAGGAGAAAGATAGAGCGAGGAGAGAAAGAGAAAACCGACACAAAAGTGAAAACTCGCACCCATTTTCCGTACCACTTTATGGGCCGATGCGATCACCGTTTTTCCTCCAGCGAATTAGCGAAAATGAACGCGCCTCATACGCCACGCCGGCCAAGAGAAAGGACAGTTCCGGTCGGAAGAGGGAGGGGGGTGGAGGGGCGGGCAAACAACCCCAAAAGATCGGCCGTCCGAACTATACCCGGCCAGTTGCGTCAGTGTGTATGTGTGAGTGTTGGGCTTTTCCGTTAATTGCCAACGATCACGGTCAGGCGTTTCGGTTTGTTATCGGCTTAATTTTTATAAGTAAACCCACCATAACGGACGAACCACCCCAAACCCGGGAGACCTGGGTGGGCCCTGATGGCTTTCCACCACACACCTTTGCCCCTCGCCACCAATCCATCTCCCCATCGGAAAGAGACTTATCGCGAAACCAACATCTCTTGTGTGGCGAGACCTTCGCGTACGAAAATTAAGGGAGAAATTTTCCCCGAATTTTCTGCCACCACTCGTTCCACCAGGCTTTTCCGGAATCAAAACAAGACCGGAGACTATTGTAGTTTATTTGCAATTAAAGCCCGCCGTTTTCACCACTGCACCGGGCAGTCGTCCATCTGGGCGTTGTTGCAATCGATTAGAAACTAAATAAATATCAACAGCTTCCAATCAATCGAAAGTGCACCGCGAAGGGAGCGAAAGAGGGAGGAGTGTTTGCGAAGAGTGACATAGAAAAGCTGGCTTTTCCGTGCATCATTTTGGCCAATGGTCAATCCGACAATTTCCAACATTAAATTGTTAATCGACCGTAAGGGGGCCACTTTTTACAGCTAACAAAATGTTTTCTGTCCAGAAGAGGAAAAACATGGCCAAACCTATCAGCGTTAGTTTTCCAATTGGATTCGTGAAGAAAATTGTTGCATCGAAAAACATCCCCATTTGTGCACCAAATGCCACCGGACGAGGATGGACAGGCGAAACATAATAGTTGATGATTTCCTTTTACTTTATTTTGGACACGGCACTCCGTAACGCTTCGTGGGTTTGTGCCAAAATGTCGTTTCCGTTATAATGCTCTTTTTTCACCCAATGTGCTTCGATTATTTTGATTTCTGTCCACTGCTACCGAATGTGAGATGGAGTAGCGGACGGTATGAAGTTGCTCCAGTTTTTATTTAGTTTATTTTTGAACGCGCGACCAGTGATGATTGTCTCAAAATGAAGAGAAAACTGAAAACAACGACTCCACCAGGCGGAAGTTTTAGATTGTTCCGCATTTGTGATCGTAATCAGTAATTAAAATATTTTTGTTGCTGTGAAGCTGACTTTGTTTTGTAATTAAAATCAGAGATCATAACGGTATGTGGAATAAAATGTAAGAAAATGTTAGACGAGATGACGTTCACATACGTTTCTTGACATGACGATCTTTCGCGATCGCAAACCATTTTCACTTTCATCCTTCGAAAACCAAGCAGTTAAACATTCCACGATTAACCATATTTTCCCTCGACGCTGGGTACCTGTTTTTCTCCCTGCCCGCCAGTATTTATGCGCGCACGCTGACACAATCCCACCCGGTTTTTCCACCCCTTTCACCGGCCCGAAAACAGACCCCAAAGCAACGAACGGCAGGTTGCAAGAAGCGGTAGAACGACTGCGCGAAACCGAAATTTATTATTCCGGCTCCAAACCTGCCAGCTTCTCCCGGAGGGACCTGCCAGGGCTCGGAGGGATCCGGATGGAAGCAGACTCTACCACTCTTCTTCTTCATTCTCCCCCTTCCCCCTCCCGAATGTCGACCCTCGGGAAGCACCGAGATTAGGATGGAAAGATTATTGCTCACCAGCGGAGTCGCGGGCACTTAACCATGCAGCGCGATGCGATCGGACGACGCGGGGAGAAAGTAAATCTAATAAAATTGTAATTGTTAATTTTCATGTGACTGTCCTCGGCCGTACTACGCTTTCCGGCGAGACGACGACGTGTGCCGGCTTTTCCTCTCGACCGGCGACCGGGTCTAACAAGCGCTCAAGTGAATGCCACTCATGACGATGCTGCGACCCACACACACACACACACACACACACACACGCATTACCACTGCCAAACAGCCGGATCTGCGTGTCCTTTCCGTATTGCCCACGTGTGTACGGCTTGCCTCAAAGTCGGAATGTCATGATTAAATTTTATGCCCATCGCACCGTGAAGATTATAAATTGCCAACAATATGTCCGTTTCACCCATTCTACGCAAATTTTAAGCTCCGAAAGTAAATTAACATCAATTTGATAGAACCGAAAGCGATCGGAGAAAAGCTACTAACGATTACGAGGAGTTATCTCAAAAGTTAAAAGCTACAATAACTAAGTTGCAAAAACAAAAATCTGGCCCATTAAGGTATTTTAAAATAAAAACAGTTTTTTTTAATATTTCTGCATTAAAAAGCATGTGTTGCAAATTTAATATGTATACAAATTGTTATTATCTTTCATAACGAAAAAAAACATATGTTTTGATATTTGAAGCTTCTTCTCAATGAAATGTCGACCCACATTTAACCAGAAATAATACTATAATTAATGTTTAATTTAGTCGCTTTGTAAGTAGCTCACTATCGCACAGGTTTCAATTAGCTTTACGATAGCTCAACTCCACTATCAATAACGATGGTGTCTTGCGAAGCTCAAGACGTTTCATTCCCACATGTGATTCCCTAACTTTGGCCGTTCATTAACGCAACCTCCCCCCAGCAACAAACAGGTTCATTACTTTGACCTACCGAAAAAGCCGTAACTACACCGCGCCGCGGTAATCTTCTAGCACAAGCCCATAGCGCTTCCCGAGCCGACGCGAACGTCTACCACCGCTTTCTTTATCTAATAAAACGAAAATAAACACCAACCTTAGCCCAGGCTTAGGAGATTGCTTTTTTTCCTCGTCGTCATCATTTTCTTTGCATTCTCCCTTCGGCCGCCAAATGAAGCAAAAGTGGTGCACGGGTCACGAATTTCATTACTTCGGGGTGAAAAGTAGGCGAGCAGTTTCGGTGGTTTGGGTTAGGGCAATAAACAGCAAAAAAAAAAGTCATACTCCAACGACGTGAGCAGAAAAAAGGCATCGACAAGGAAGTCGCCGACATAAGCACACACGCACACAAACCGTCTTAACATAAACGTGTGTACACTTGACATAGGTTTCGAGGGCTTCCAGGGTCACTTTTACCGGTTGATGTTTTTTTTTCTTCTCGTTCGAAAATGAATCGCAACCATTTGAACCGCGCCGTGGAAAGTAAAATATTAATTATTCATCTCCGCCACCAAAGAATTCACCTGTCGGGTGGGTCCTTTAACGTATGTGTGTGTGTGTTTTTTTTAAGCTTTGCCACAAACGAGTCATCCTCGGGACGGAATTTTCACTCAAAACATGCCTCACCCAACCATCGTCGCTTTCCTGCGTCCCGCAGTGTTGCAAAAGCATTCCACAATGAAAAGAAAAGTCATTCCTGATTTCATTTCACTTTTCTTTTCGCCCCCCCTCGAGCACACGACATCACGAAGCTACCTCCCCCTTGTTCGTACGTATGCAAAACCGTGCTGCCACAAACGATCGTATGCGATCACACGTTGCAAAAGCGAGTTTTCGCGTGGTGCCCTTTTCCTGACCCTTTCTCGTTTTCCCCGTCGAGCCGGTGAACACAACCGAATCAAGTTTGGCCAGCTGACCGACCGAAAGGAAAAAAGCTACGAACAAGACATCGTTCCCGGGTCAAGCGCAGTAAACCGGCAACAGGGAAATGAAAAAGAAAATACGCTTCAACCATCAGAACGGACACAAGCGAGGTTTTTTCCCACCCCTCAGGAAGGAAAGCGAAAACGCGGGCCCCTCTCCGCGAGAGAGAAGGAGTTGTCAACCGGGCTCGGGTCGGTCCTACTTCCGCCGGACGCGAAAACGCTAACCGTGAGTGCGCGAAAAGGCGCGAAAAGTACCTCCTCACGCCCGGGGGGATGACTTTTCACGAAAACTCGCGGATGTGTGTGGCTGAGAGTGGGGCAGAAAGAAACTCCGCGCGCGATAGAGAGAGCGCGTGTGGTTGCGAGATGAGGTTCCGGGCTCGACTCTCTCACGCTCACTACGCGGGCTCACTCCGCTAGCGGGAAAAGCACTCCGTATAAATATGACCAAGCCGGCGGAAGACAGCATCAGTGATCTTGCAACCGACGCTCGAGTCTAACGCTCCAAAAACATCCCCGGTTCATCCCCCCCCCAAGTGATAGAGTGAAGGACATTCCCGGTGCCCTCCCGTCAGTGGTTCCTTTTGGCCGCCTCAGTGTTCCTCGGTGTGAAACGCCTTAGTGAAAAACCCCAGTTCGAAGATGATGATGAGTCCAGTGTTGCGTTCCTGCGTCGCCGTGGTGCTGCTCGGTGCGATCGTGTCCGGTGCGACCACCAGCGAGGACTACCAGAGCCAGGGGCTGCGGGCGATCGTGCGCGTGTACGACGAGTGCTCGAAGGCGGAGACGGGCTTCAGTCCGTGCCTGAAGAAGCGTGCCATCACCTTCATCGATCGGTTGTCGCGCGTCGACGCGCTGACCCTCGGCGAGATGAAGATCGTGCGCAACGAGCGGGCGGTGGAGCCGAGCAAGCCGCTGACCGAGGCCGAACTGGAGCAGAGCCTTCCGCGGGGACTGGAGGCGCGTGACGAGGCCCTCACCAATATGCTGCTCGAGAAGGTCGCCGGCATCTTCAGCAGCCGCACGGTGCAGGTGACGCTGCCGAAGCTGTCCAGCGAAGAGCTCGGCCGTGGCCTGGAAGAAGGTATGAAGTGCGACCCTTCCCGATAAGTATAACATACGAAAATTGTGTACTCGAAAATAGGACTCAGAATTCCAACTCAAATGTTGGCGCCATCATGTTAAAATCTTTCAGTCCATGCAAGAAATATGTTCGCCAAATAATGATTTGATTATAAATTTGGATAATGAGGCTTAACCTTTAAATGGCTTATTTAAAAGAATTTGGTTTAATGTTAAAGCATTGATGAACAGATTCAGTTTTTGATCGGGAAAAATTAAGAATCAACAGCATTTCCACCAAAACAAACTCTTCAACATTACTCATTTTTGAGCACATGATCCTTAAAGCCAGATAAGCTATCTAGGGGGTTGAATGTTACAAATGAACTAACTCCTGTGACTTTCTTTTAATACCTCAAGTTGGATAGCTAAGCCTACTATGATTTACATAATATGTTTACCAGGCTAAATCTACTATAAACCTCCCACTAAAACGTCTCGTTCTTTCTCGTTCTACTACCAACAGGCCGCGGTAAAATGAAGAAGATGATGAGCATGATGATCATGGGCTTCATGATGAAGATGGCCGCCATGGTGCCGGTGGCGATCGCCGGCCTCTACCTGCTCGCCGGCAAGGCGCTGATCGTGTCGAAGATCGCGCTCCTGCTGGCCGGAATCATCGGGCTGAAGAAGCTGGTCGCCAGCAAGCAGCAACACGGCAGCGGCTGGTCGAGCGGTGGCTCCGGACACGGCGGCTGGGACCGGCGGTCGGCGGACGCGGCGGCCGTCGCCCAGAACATGGCCTACAGCGCGTACGCCAAGAACCAGGCGTAAGCGTTGCGTCGGCAGGGAAACGCCAGGAGCAGCAGCAGCAAGTCCTTTCTCGTCCCGAACCCGAGGGCGGGAGGGATCCCAAAAAAGTAGTAACATCCAAAACCTCTCACCCTCCGTCACACACAAACACACACACACCGAGCAGCCTTCATTCATTGATTCGTCCGAGTGTTAGCGAGAGTATTTATTTATTTATTTAAGTTATTTAAATTATTTTAACATCCGTCGTCGTCCACCGTTACTTTCGGCTCTTGCTGTGTCGTTCCAACTCGAACCACCTTTCCCAACACCAATTTTCCCGCGTGTCTAAACCAACATTCCCTAGCAAAGGCACGTGCCACTTTCCCGCGCTCCGATAGAAAAACCCTCCACATTTCCGCGGGAAACGATTGGCAGTCTTTTACCTTCATCAAACCTTCGCCAACTTTTCCCTCGGTCACATGTTCGCCGCAGGGTCGGGAAATCTGCATACAATGCGCCAAAACCTCCTATTTCCCAGAGCCGTTTCCATTCTTCCTGGGAGCGGGTGTCAACCCTTCGCTTCTAACGCTCGCCTCGAAAGGCAACACACAGACCTTTTGCTACTTTCTATTTCTAATCGTGCTTTTCTTCACTCTTCTTGCAAGATACTGTACTATCGCTATCACCGCCCTTCTCTCTGTGTAGCTTTTCTCAATCTATTTCTTGAAGGGAGTTGAAAAAACAAATGCTTTTCTACTTCCACCTGCGAAGATCGTCACCCACGATGCCACGTGTCCCATTGTCTTCGCCAGTCAGCGAGCTGCTGGATAACGTCAGTTTTCTCACACACAAACACACTCACACACACACACAAAGCTAACTGTGGGTGCTTTCACTCGGCACGTCTGTGTCACGCGACGCGCGAATGTGTGAAATTTTCCAGATCCAGATTTTTCCCTCCTCCCGCATTGAGCCCGATCCGTTTCCAACAATCCACAGTGTGTATGCAATTTTCCCATTTTTCGTTGTCCGTTGTCAATGCGGCGGGCCACACTTTTCTCTCTTTTATGCATTCCGCAAACCGACTGGAGGTTCATTTGTGTGCACTTGTGTACTATCATGTGCATCAACTAGGCCAACGACAAAGCCAGGTTTGGAGTTTTCCATTTTCCCTTTACCACATCAACATCAATTAACCCTCCCGCTATGCATGCAACGAATTAAAATGGTGCTAACCGGGTAAAGAAGATACCGCACACGACAACGATCGACACACGACGAGCCCGAAATCGCGCGAGAAGAGAAGAAGTTTAGCCTCTGCGAAAACGGAACCATGTAAACGAGAACGTAGCAAAACAGAAAGGCATGTACTGTGAATACCGAGAGACGAAACAAGACAAACAGAAATGCAACCAAACCGAGTAAGATCAATTACAAACACGCACCGAGTTGCTGAGTTCTTCTTTTCATACACGCGCGCTCGCGAAAGCGAGCTCCATTTTTCCTCCGAAATGCCGAAAGAAATGATGAAAAATCCATACTTCATTCCGAACATATCACCGCGCAAAGCGTACATCGTCCGAGCTTGGGGCGTGGGATAGATTTGGAAAGAATTTCACTCGTACGTTGGCAGCCCCGGAGTGGAAAGTGCACGATTTCCACCCACACGAATTCGTTACGTTGGCTTTCCCGCCGTGGGTCACACGGGTGGTGAGGAAAGGAAATGTAACGAGGATGCGAGGGTGAATTTTCACACGTGATTAAAAGCGATCTTCGCCGGAAGGAACTCCTTCGCACACGACCGAGTTTTCAGGGTGGGAACAAAAACGGGGAGAAAATCTCTCTTAACGAAGTTAACGAAAGCCTCGCTGGTTTGGGAAGATGGGAATAAGAGAAAGAATCACCAAAGTGGGTTCACATTACCCATCAACAAACCGTGAGGTTCAATTGCACACACCACAATGCAACATACACATGCGCACGAGATATAAGCGCACCGGAAAAACGCGGAAATGCCGGTCGGTTTTGGGAAGCAGGCAAGCGCTTCTTAAGCTCATTAAATTTGGATCACACATTAACTCGTATCGATACATCGACAGGTGCTGCGCATCGAGGGCTAATCGTGCGTAGCGAAAGCGGTCGGGATCGTTACCGATCGATTTTTCCCTTCTTTCTTCCGCGATGATTTGTGCGATTAGCTAGAACGTGCAGGCTAGATAAGCGGTTAACGGGAAACGGTTTGCAAACCGCTTTCATTTCGTAAATCCACCGGCGTAAAGTAGGTCACTAAGGGAACAGATTACTGATGATCAACCGGCCCAAAATTTCCTCTAACCGTCTATCCAATCAGTTCCAAGAGTTTCCAATAATCCTTCGCACAATATTTTGCGCTCTGCATTTCTTCAAAACCTCAAAAATACAGTCGAATCTTGAAGCATAACTGATGCGTATTGCTTGATTGAATGAAGCTAGAATATTATAAAACTTTTTTCATCTTTAGGTATTGCCATTGATCATTATTCCAATGAGTTTTCCTTTATATAACCTATTTTTAGCTACCCTTGTAATAAAAAAACACTCATAATTTATTCGATCGCCCGATTGGATGATTTGATTTAAATTGCTGAAGCGTTTTTCAATAAAACGCTTGACATGCTGCTACATCCAAAGGTATGCAACAGGCTGAACACATTTAAAATTTGAAACGTTACGTGGTGTTTTGTCGTTGGGACTCTTCGAAACAATAGACTTATTTCTTTTCAATACCCTTACTATTTTTCTGCCTAGGCCGTTCGTACGCAGGAAATTGTAAATGAAATTTATTCGCAGCATTTCCTTTCGAATTTCGTCAATTTTCTTTCCGACTATAAAACACATTTTATAAAATAAACGCTAAGGGAATTTTTATTGAATATTAGCTATGGAGTATTGTTTCAGTTTGTCTATTTCTTACGTCAAATATAGGCAGTGTTTTAAATGGCTTAATGCGCATCAACTTCGGTCCTACTTCCCGGAAATTCCTTCCTGTCCTTGTGCTTCCTTCCGGACGCTGTTGCAAAAGAAAAGTTGCTATATCTTACACAACACAACTACGATCTCCTCCTCTCCCGTTCAGTGAAGGATCGTTTGGTTCACTGGCAAACTTTTTCGATACCGCAACAGATTGTTATCGTTGAAGTTGAGATTTATTTTCGGCACGAACCCCACCGATCCGTAAGAGGGTCGGGAAGGTGGGAAGTTTTTCTCACCGTTGTTGAGCGAAAAGAAGGGATATGAGGGTTTCGGTTTATCGAGTGGGTTCTTGGCGAGAGGATTCTGACCGAACGGGATGTTCTGGGAGTTGAACAAACCGATCGGTGTGGAGGTTGAGGCTGGCGGAGGCAATGCCATGCTTTGTCCCGGTGGTAGCGGTTTGTATGGGACTGGGATTACCACCGATGGATGGTAGTATGCGTTGCCGGTGAGCGTTTCGTAGGGCACTGTTGGTCGCAGATGGCTCTGGGTCGCCAACTGTCCGCTCGGGTTGACGACTCCGTCGATGCGCAGGATGCGAGTGTTGAACTCGTTGGCGTCGAGGTTTCTCAAGAAGAACCGATGGAACTTGGACGTCAGCACGTACAGCGCCGTTCCGTCGCGATCCGGAGTACGAAGATCGGCAGCAAACTGGATCTTATCTTGATCGTGCGCAAGAATCCTGCAACCAACCGATAGTCTTTAGTAAACTAAAATCCCTTGATGGAAATCATTAGTCTTCAACTCACCGATGCTCGTTCGTTCGTGGATTCCAGGACGCAATAGCAGTCTCCGAGAGGGGCGCGTAGAATAGCGTACCACCGCGTGGGGATACAGCGAGACCAATTCCTTGCGAGGATTTGCGACCAACCAGCTTAACGGCGAGTTCCTTTCCGAATGGCAACGGTCCAGCCCGAAGTGCTGTAGTTGTAACGGAGAAAATACTATCGAAAGAAAAAGTGTTAGTCATCATTCCAGTTTTAGAAATAGATAAGACCACTTAGAAATGAACTCACCGATCGGTAGCAAGAGGTTGGAAGTAAACGATTCCAGCTTCCATATCGAACGCCAGCCCAACAATGCCATCCATCAACGTAAAGCGATGCTCGAGGATAGAAGACTCAGCAAAGTCCGGATCAGGATACATCGCCGGATGGCTAACGCGCCACGTCAGATCCTTCCCACTGTCGTACACAACGATTCCCGGCGCAACCGTGTCCGAGATATAGACGAACACGTCGTCGCAGTTGTTCTCCGGCCGCGAGCCCGTCTCGTCCACGATCAGGTTGGTAAACAGTGACTCCCCTCGGACCACCTCCGGCGGGAAGTCGATACGGCGCACCACCTGATCCGTGTGCAGATCGTACACCAAGATCTTGGGCGGGCAAGTTATCTCGTAGTCCTCCAGCGAGCGGGAAACTCCGGCATCAAGCGCCCACAACCGATTGCACGAATCGATGCGCAACCGATACACCGACACCAGACCAATGTCGGAGCAGTTGTACTCCTTCGTGGCCGCACGGTGATGCGTCCAGTCGGGGTACGCCTGCAGCACCGGTGAGTCTCCGTTCGTTCCACGCGGAATGCTTGATACCGTGGCCGGAACGCCCGAGAAGAGTCGTGGCGTGGCGAGGAAGATCCGGTCGTAGCCAACCTCCAAACCGGTGACTACAACGTTTTCCGGGTTGAAAAACTGCTTGTTGCTGGCCGGATAGTCCCAGGGGAAGTTAAAGTTCAGCAGGTTCCACTGCTTCACGACGTCCATTTTGGGCGCTCCATCGGTGAGGCAGAGTACGCCGCCTGACAAGCAGCATAAAGCCGCTAAGAAACTCCAAGCACGCATTTTGAACAGCTACAATAGTTTGCGAAAATGTTGGATTAATTGCCACAGTCGATTACAATCGGTTACAGTCAAACAATAAACCGTCGTTCGCTTGAAAGAAAAATGTGAAAAATCAACCTCAAAACTCCTTATCCAATCCGGGAGGCTTTGCATAATAAATCAAAAAAGGAAAACCACGCTCGTAGTGATTGTTGAAACCAATTTCAATGAACGTCTTCTAATTTCCTGTCGATTCGCTTGAGTAGCTCTCGCCCACGTAGAGGTGCGAAATATTAAAACTCCATTGATCGAACGTGTAACGGTCATAAATCAAAACGCAGAAGCACATGCCTCATCCAAGATGTTTCGTAACAAAACACCCTTCGCATCGCATTATCAAGATAATGAACCAGAGACGATCTATTTACACAACGTTTTCCCGATTGCGGAAACTCCTTACGGAACGGTTCCCAAGACGAATGCTGTACACACAACGGCACACCAAAAAGGGCCATCGACGGTGTATCGTTCGGACATTGTTGGCCGTATGATGAGACACCACGCGATGGACACGGGATTTAGTTACACATTTTCCTGCCATAATAGCTTGCGATCGTAGATGGATCGTTACAAAACCGGCCTTCGTCTCAACGGTGGACTCAAGGCCAACAGCGGAACCGTTGGCCTCATAATGCTCCAGCCTCTGCTACAGGCGTTACAGTTTAACGGAACTCTGCTAGAGTGGACACATTCTGGAACGTTGGCACAGAAAATGGGACAAGGATGGAGGCACCACTTTGCACACAAAACCACTCCAGACTGCAGTCTTATAAATCGTCACTCCACTTGCCACTCCCGACTTCATCGTAAATGAAACCTTTCACTTTCAGTTCTCCAAAGGCCCAACTTCTGCCAACCAGAACGCTACCGAACGGGGGAACACTTACATAGTCTTCTCAACTCCTTCGACACTGCAATGCGCACTGCCCGGCGATTACACGGACACACCCGATTCGACGATCTGCACCGATTCGCGACCGATCAGCAACTGTGGTCGTACCGGGCTCGTCCGGCCTCTTTTGATGCGTTTCGCGATAGGCGGGCGGCGAAATCGCCGACTGGACCGGATCGGATCGGGCCTCCTTCCACCGTGCACTTATGCTATCGGGTTTGCTCGGTGAATTTGTGGCGGTGCAGCGGAACGGGGTGGAGACCAACGCAACACCATTTCTCCCCAGAACTGTCCCGTGCACGTGCGACCTCAAAATAATACCCGTCAAGGCCTCCAGTGGGCTGAAGTTATCTATTTTGGAACTGCGTCTTGCACGGTGCAAAAAATTAAAACATCATGTGAGTCCTTTCGTCAACTCCAATAAAAAAAAATACTAAACTGGAGATTGAGGTAGATTTATGATGAAGGAGTCTGAGGAGGTGGGGTTCGGAACATTTTCATTCTTTTCTCTACCTTCGGCACGTTTTAGATATCGCGATAAAACAGTGATGTGTATTGACAGAATTTGCATTGCTTGGTCCTCCAAAAACTCAGTAAGGTCATGTGAATATTTTGAAGCGAAAGGATTTATCTATACGCCTCCTGAAAAATGGACAGTACGTCCAAACGATACTTGTTTCATGTTGACCTCTTTCTTCTTGTCTATATGGTAACGTATGGCATAAGAGGCTGTACTGCCTATCAAAAATTATTTATTATGTTGTTTATTTAAATATTCTACCATGCACCAGATTGATCTGTTCTATACTTTCAGTTTCTTGTATCGCTTTAAACCGTATCACTACAGTGATTGTCCCCCCTAGTCCCTTCATCGCCAAGGCCAACAATGCCCTCCAACGATCGGGTACAGGTCATAAGCACGGACCGAACGAATTTCTCAACTACTCCGCTTTGCAACTATTTGCCTGCCGGCCTCATCCATCATGGCGCGTGTCGTGTTCGGGCAGCACAAAATTTCCCACCATCCCAGCCCCAGCTGACCCATTACCTCTGACGAATGGCTCAATTAGGAAACGTCGTCGTTGGACACACTCGGGACGGCGTTTGGTTTGGTTTTGACATTATGGCACCGCCCGTCGTCGATCGTTTGCCGCAAACGGTACACAGATAAACGTCCGAAAAATGGCTGACTCAGGCCAGCTAACGACAGTTAAACACAAAAAAGGAACACACGGTCCACAATCGAAATGACCCGCGCGCGTGCCTGTGAAGAATAAGAACGTTTTTCCCATCGACAAGGTATGGGAGGAAGAGGAAACCAAACCTGCCAACCAAAGGCTGGGAGCATATCGTGACCCGCAGGGTGCACAAGAATAGATAAGTACTTGAGCGTTTGCTTGCTCGAGGCAGCGAAAGTGAGTGGGCGTTTTAGTGGACACAAACGTCGTGAAAACTGTCCAGCGTGTTGTCAAAATCATGCCATCGTTTACTTTCACCTCACTGTGATCAAAACTAAATAAGGTTTGAAATTGAAATTTTAATTTACACAGGAAAGACGTCTGGTCCCAGGCAGCTGGCTATGAGAATCCAGTTCAAACGTGGACGATATCCGCTTAATTTAACGGGAGTACGTACGGTAGTACTCTCCACATTCACTTGTGTCCTTCTGCAGCCTAAAATTAAACTTCTCGATTCCCTGAGAACACCAAAACCCGCCTGAAAACCGATCCACTCGTACACTTCAGGTTCACCGCCTCCTTCGTTCTTGGACTAAAGTTAAAAGCAGAATCTTAAACCCCCTTTCCTTAAACTTAATTATAGTGTTCTTAATGCGTTTTTCTGTTTTAGAGGTGCGACATCCTGTGGCGGAACAATGAAAAAACCGAAATCTCATACAAATAGGCAAATATTTTGGCAACGTTTCGGAAACAAACCGGTTCCGCGGAAACCTGCCTGCACGTGCCGTGCGAGTGTCGTGCAGAGATTTCATTCGAAAAACCCGGTCGAGTCGTGTGTCCCTCGACGCACGAGGGCAAACCGCCGCGGCCGCTTTTCCTTTTTCGAGATGCACTCCAGGAGACCGAACCCGAACGTCGGTGGGGGAGGAGCAGGGGTTTTTTCTGCACTTTGCACTCTTAATATGCCCCTTTAGGATGCGGGGCGCGTGGCTCGAAACCCAAAGCTTACGTAATATAGATTCTGTGGACGAAAAACCTTGCACTCTGCAGGCCGCTGTTGCGAGGCGGTATGTTGGGCCACATGATACGTTAAACACTATTTACGAGTGCGCTGTGGGATATAATGGAAACGGTATTTATTTGCAATACGTGAAGCATTGGCTCCGCGAATTGGAGAACGTTTTCAGAAGATATTGTTTGAGGTCACAAAATGTCCATAAAACTTATGTTCTAGTCCATGACCTGGAAGACCAAGATCTGGATTTACGTAAACCCTTTGATTTCGTGATTTTCGTTTATTTGAAACAATAACTATATCTTTAAGTACTTTATCAAACAAAATATTTGAATTTTATTTAGTAAATTTTCATGTATAAAGAACACCAAAAAGCTCATAACTTTTCCAATTCATGGTTCTAAATATTTACCATCTCTCACAAGTAAACAAACGACGTTCGATGTCTCTCGTACGCAATTCTTCACATTTCGGACCTTTCCTTATGCTTTTCACTGATCGAAAATTAGTTTCTGAAATACTTCAAGAGTCTTTGCGAATTTTTGTAGGGTTCGTCCAGGATCTTCATCGAACAACTTTTATTCTCAAACTTGACGTCCGGGACGTTCTTCGTTCGATGAATACGATGTCTTTCCAGATGGTGGAAAATAAAGCCTAGCTATGACTCTTCAAAGTAAGAATTTGACTGGTTAAACAAAGATATTATAAACAGGTGGTACAAAAATATCCGGTACGATTACGACCCACTATTTCCTTAATCAGAGACATCACTTCCAAAGCAAAACGTTGTGTTTTTTTATCGCACCTAGCTAACCCGTGGACCAAAACGTATCGAAACCTGGTTACCTCAACAATTGTATGCGGCTTCCAATCGGCTTACCGTCTACTTTACATTGCCTTTTTCCGGGCAGGCGCCCCGGTTGCGGATGGTTCGCGGTGTTACGGAAAACGGAGATTTTCGTGCGATCGCATTAATTACTTCCAGCGCGCTGTCGGGCGAATTAGCGTTATCCGTTGACAACGGTTGTTTATCGGCGCCGTCGGCCATTCAGTCGAAAACGTTTAATGATAGGTAGCGTCCGTCCATCGTTTGGCTACCGGCTAAAGCTACCCCGGGCCGTGTTTTCTTCGTCCAGGCCGAAAAGCCGATCACTCAAGCAGCAAAAGAAGAAGTAGGCGAAAAACGCCCTCCGCTAAAGTAAGGCAAACTTGCCACCCCCGGGGGCTATCGTAACGGTCGCGAACAAGTTCCTTACACAGTCGGGGCGCTTATGCGCAAGGTCGCTAACTTCCCTTTCACGCGGCACGCGCCAGCAAGGCTCCGCAAGCACGCGCCTTCAATCAGTCCCCTCTACTGAGTTCCCCACAAATGGCCGCCGATGGTGGATTTCCGAAAAAACATCTACCCGAATCGGCTTATACTTTGCGGTTAGCAAATCAATCGATCGAGAAGATTATTACGCCATCGGTACTTCCTCTTCGCCCGGTAGTACACCAGCTCGCCGACGAACGCCAGCAGGGAGAGTCCCACGCCGACGGCACCGAGCAGGAACGCACCCTCGATGTGATCGAGCCGGAGGATGGTCTGACCGTCGGCCCCGACCGTGTCGTCCTCGTCGCCCTCGTCGATGCGGATCTTCTGGCTCTCCTTCTGCCACTTCCCGAGCAGGCCGGACTCGCTGATGCGCCGTATCAGGTCGTTCATCTTCGGCAGCAGATGGAAGTCCTTCTTGGCCAGCATGCTCACCGAGTACGTGTACACGTTTTCGGTCTTTGGGAAGCAGTACATCTCCGCTTCACCGATCAGCCGGCTGTTGCTCGAGTGCGCCCGGGAGATGGCCACCGCCTGCGTGCGCTCCGTGCGCAACCGTGCCAAACACTCATCCATCTGAGGGCATACCCGGTACACGGCAGCCAGATGGCGCGAGATGGCATCCGGTTTGTCAAAGTGGGGCAGGGTACTTTCGGCGCCGGAAAACTGAAACCCTGCCTCGATCGCCTCCTCGACGGTGGCTATCTGCATCTCGTACCGTGGGCGCGTCAGCACCGAGATGAGGAAGCTGTGGTACGCGGCGTTCCAGTGCAGCCCGTAGAACATGTACCCGATGAGGAAGAAGCGGATCGACACACGCCGCGGCCAGTAGTGTGCGTACACGCTGAGCGAGAACGCGAGCGACTGGAGCAACACCCAGGTGTAGTTCTCACGGTACAGGCCCTCGACGTAGTTGAACTGGTACATGAGTGCGGCCGCCGCGAAAATGATAAAGATCGCTATCAGCCACGTCCAGATGTTGAAGATGATGAACACGTTCAGCCACTTCGGCGCGTGCCGGGCCGTCGGTACGCACCAGGTAAGGTCATCCTGGTAATAGGGAATGGTGGCGGACAGCAGCTTCCGACTGATCGGGTTCTCGTACAGCCCACCGATCATTAGGTCCGTCCGACGCTGGATCACGTCCGCGTACAGGCCCGTCTGGTTGTCGGCGGTGATGCGGGCCGTGGCACGCGACGCCTCGATCACGTTGTACACCGGAATGAGGCGCATCCGGGCCGTGATCGTGTCCAGCATCAGCACCTCGAGCCCCTTCTCGATGAGGCTCTCGTTGCCCACCACGAACGGCTCCCAGATGCTGGTGGAAATCTTCAGCGGGCAGTAGTTGTAGTACTTCGGGATCTTGGGCCCAAAGTCGGAGAAGTGGTGTCGCTCGCGGAACATCCACGAGCCCCGCACGTTCGCCTCCTCGTCCGGTTCCACCTCGACGTACTCGCACTCATCCACCAGCCGGATTTGGTCGATGTTGTCCGCACATCCGCCACTCTCGTACGGGAACCAGGTCCACACCTCCAGCACGCTCGTGTTGTACCGTTGCACCATCACGTTCACGTTCAGCACCGAGTTGTCGAACAGCTCCTGCAGAACGTTCCGCACCTCGATCTCGAACACCAGTGGAGTCATTTCGGAGGTAAACAGTACCACCACCTGCGCCAGCGGGTTCCACGTTGGCAGCCGACGCAGCTGATGGATCGGAGCGGCCAGCTCCGACGAGTCCCCAATCAGCATCAGGTAGTTCTTGGCCCGCTCCGTCACGTGGGACGCGTTCCAGTGCTTCTTGCGGGCGTCCTTCACCATCACTCCCATCTCGTGGCGGGCATCCTCGTTGAACGACTTCAGGATGTTCAGCTGGAAGGCGGACGCGTCCGGTTTGATGTTGATGATGGCCAGCGAGCCCTTCATCGCGCGCTCGGAGTGAAAGTACTTCTCGCACAGTCGCCGAATGCAGGGCACCACCGTCAACAGCTGCTCGTCGTCATACTCGTCCACCGGAATGTCCCCGACCGTTCGGTGCGTCTCGATGATGGCCAGCAGTAGCAGCAGCGATAGGAATATCGGTGTCACGCGAGCACCTGCCTGGGGACACATGTCGTGCAACACTAAACAAACTTGCTGTTTGTTCGGTCCTGCTCCGGGAAGCATCCTTATTTATACCCACGGGATCACACCTGATGCGAGCACGATGGGCAAACAAAATCGTTCCAATTATGGCATCTATTATTCAAGCGATCCACCATCGTCCTCCGTATCAACCCTAAGCAAACAAGTAAGGGACGATTATTGTTATTGATTTATCATAATCATAACTGCACGCTGATTACAAACTCTTCACCCCAAATAACCCATAATGTCTCGAGAACCGTTACGAGCACCACGCGGGCAAGTCGTCCGAGAGATAGTTGTTCCCATCAGCCGACTCCATACACCTGACATTAACCTTTCATCGAATTGGCGTCCGAAAATACGGCAACTATCTTGTCGGAACGACCAAACACGCGGATACGCGCTGTCACAGTCACTGCCAAGTGATCCTTTTACCCGGTATCACATTACCCGGCCGAGCAGCGGGCGATGGGCTGTGACACCCGAGCGGTTGTTGTTGTCAATCTTTCGTCAATATCCGAATCGAAGTAACGTACGCCTTTTCGGTGTCTCCTGTACAGTTTACAGGATCGCGTGTTTTTTTCTCACTCAAGGTCGTTGTGTTGGGTTAAAAATACATTCAATCAAGCCTGTTTCAGTGGTTGGCAAACCGTTACTAGCTGGCCTACACCTTATCAAGCAAGTATGAAGGGAACGTGAGGCAATATGCAGCCCGAAAATAACTAATTTCTTATCGTTCATCGTAGAAAATATCCAAAACATAATTTCTCGAAATAATTCTCCTACATGTCTTCTATTGCCAAAGCATACCAAAATGACATTGAAACTCCCTAATTGTTGCGAAAACCAAAATTGTCAAGATACCTCTTTTCAAGCATTGTTTTAAATTGTGAGGAAAAATTGTTCAAACGAGGACAGCAGGCAACACGTCTGTACTTATTTGATTACATGTTTGATATTTTTGGAGCATCGATATTGATAAGTTTATCATTTGTGGGTGAAAAATGCAAAGTTTATGCAAAGCAAAACATTAAATAATTAATCAAAAGACATACTGGTGCATTTTACCACACCAGGGAGAAAATCTGCTTTGTTGGTACAAAAAGAACAACTCGCCAACAGTTGCCTACCCCAGAACGCAGAATTTCGTAACCAAACATTAAATTGCGTGTACTACACAAATCAAACTAACAGAACAAATCCATTTCAACTACATACTGTGTTAGATTAGATGCTCGTTTTTATGATAAGTAACGGTGATGAGGCACGCGCATGTGCCATTAAACGACATTCAAATGAAATCCTACCCAACCACGTGAACGTGGGATCTTTTTTTGTTTCTCTTTTGATTTGAAATTTGATCTATTATACCCTAATGATTAAAAACACACGAGTGGTGAAACATGCCAAAAACTGCATTCTCCACACCGCATGTGGTTAATTGGGTTGCTGTCTTTTGGACACTGCTTACCTTGAGATGTTTGTAAACAGAAATCTAATATCCAGAGTCTCGGCCATTGAGTTGTGGTGCTCTTTCGGTACAATAAGTAGCATTAATTTTTTAGGAAACAGAAAGTTATATGGCTTCTGTTATCTCTTGGAAGAAATCTCAGAGACCTCTTTAATGAACAAAAACGAAACAAAATCGGTCAACACGGTTCGTAAAGTTCCCTAAAACGGAGAAACAAAGTTCAAAAATATGTTGTCCACAATTAACCTCCTTGCACTGGAATGGAGTAATTAATTTTGCTTAAAATAAATGCCCCAATGTGCTCACAAAAGAAGTTTAAACCTCCCGTGCCTTGGTGTGGCACACGTTCCATTTATTGCGCTTGGTGCTATAATCTTGTTGCGATAAAAGTGTAATTAACTGCCCCTTCCCCGCCTATAAAACGGTTCGCCAATTCGAGCGTCCGGTATCCTAAACTGCTCCTTCTCGATGGCGCACCGCCGCCTGAGGAATGGTTTTATACAGCCTCAATCAGCGTACAAAAAAGAAACATGGCAAAAATCATTCCATCGCAACAGCCTTTGATCGTTTCCCATCGAAACGTCTTAAGTCAATCCCGATCTACGACGCGTGGAGTGCTTCCGGAACGCGAAACCATCCATCACTCTCGGCACACGCCCGCTTGGCGCACGAGATGGCTTTGTTCTCAGATTTGCGAAATAGAACCAAACACCTCTCGTTTCAAAACGTTTTCCCTTGGGCGAGCCTCATGTGAAGTGGCGGCTCTTTTTCTGGCCTTGATCTGGCGAACCTTTGCTAG